>NC_033800.1:106766834-106892596 GCF_001876935.1 Asparagus officinalis
ATGAGGTGGGAGGGTATAATGGTCATGAAAAGTTTTATGTCCTTAATACTATGAGTTAAAGGAACTTCCTACTACCTATTTTGGGGATTAGATGAAAGTCCTAATCTCATTCATGTCCTAATCGTGGCAAACCAAACATGAGCATTGATTGAAATATCAGGACATTGAAATCTCAGTCACTTCTTAGGCTTTAAAAATCATAAAGTTTAATTTAGATTTGCAAAGGAGTTTGATGGTTAAGTATCTAAGTTTAAATTTCAAACTTAAGATTATAATTTCTCTAAGCAAACCTCTACGACTCAAAATATCTACTTCAACTTATAAAGAAAACTATATTCTCTTCTTCTCATGACATAGCAAAAAGAGATGGTCATTATCTCTTTCTTCATAAGCTTTAATGTTTTAGTAAATTGAGGATCTGTAAGTCATAGTTTATAAAGATTTATATATAAAGATTTATAATCGATCATCTCTCTTATTACACTAGAGTAGCTTAACATATTCAAAGAGCTCGTATAAACCATAGAAATCAAAATAGTCCATGTGAGCACATGCTTAATACTTGTATACTATTATATTTAACAATTGTAAGGTGGCCCCATAATAAGGTTGAAAGTTCAAATAAGTCTTAAGCAGTGTAATTGTCAATATCCACTCATTCTTCAAACCAACAATAATTAGCATGATGCTGCAATATCAAATATTAATGAAAGCATCAAAGTAAACTGTATTTATGGAGACCATGTCATTTACATAAGCTATTTTCATGGATTTGAATCCTCTTCACTATCAAAAAATAGTGAAGAGATCGCTATTTAACACTTTATGTTATTTGTTCTTTTAATCAATTTCAATTAGACCTTTGATACTTTTGGTGGTTTGCTAGTTGATGCAGCAGCCTCCGCGCTCTTTATAGGGTTTCTTTTTGAGATTATATCCTCAGAACGTAAATATAACCATTCATCGGGAGAATACTATCATTAAACTAATTTTATGCACAATCATTAATAGTGGCCAATCCAAAATTTCTAGAGAGTTGTGTCACAGAAGAGTTACCTAAACTCCTTAAATCACCCGTGAGTGATATAGATCATTCAATTCCATGGGGGTATTCTTATAAAATTTGTACTCCCAGTCACATGGCCTAAAACCTGCAATTTGTAATTAACCTTTAAAAAATTGTACAAAAGTATCTCTTATACAATAGATTTCATCAGTTCCGTGACTTTGTTCTAATGTGGATCAAAGCTACGTACAAATGAGAAGATATCACTATCACCCTTCCCCTCACACTTACTCTGAACACCTACATAAATTGTATGGGTCAAGATAAAACTCCTGTTTTCTCTGATTCTATGGATCAAGATAAATTGTATGGGTCAAGATAAAACTCGTGTTTTCTCTGACTGTTAAGAGTTTTAACAAGGTCAATAGCAAGTCCACACAACCACTAGTAGAATTCGTTGAAATGCTGACGGCAACATACCTGACGGGAGCTTGCCGTGGTCATTGTAAGATCCCCGTCAGTGATGTTAACATCACTGATGGGTAGCCCAACATCACTGACCCATCAATGATGTTGAATAATTTCTCGTCAGCGATGTTGAATAAATTTTGAGGGATTTATCCCTTCAAAAATAACCTTATCCATTTATAACCCCCCCTCCCCGAGTTTTTACCCTAACCCTAAAATACAGCGCCTCTCCGTCTCCCGCCGCCGTCAACCCTCGCTTGTCGCCATGAACTCAGTGACCCCGCCACCGCCGTGAATCATTTTTCCTGATCTTATCAAGGTATTATCTTTTACTAATTTTTAATTTTTATTACAATTTTATGGGTTATGACTTGCTCATATTTGAAAATTTGAAATTAATAATCTAATCCTAATTAGAATGATCTGCCCAAATTGATCCTCATCATAACCCAAATAGCATTATCTTAACCATATAACCATAATGAAGCTTACTTGAAGTTTTGTAACCCTAACCCTAACTTTAGTTCTCATCAAATCTAAACAATTAATCTTATCTACCCAAGTGTGTAACCCTAATTTAACTAACTTTAACCCAAAATTGAGCATTTTTCTATCTCTTATTAATTAATTTAACTTTAATAACTTTAATCTTAATTTTAATAACTCAATAATCTACTTTAATCCTAATTTAAATAACTCAATTGAATTAATCTACCTAATTCAATCCTAATAGTAATCCTAAGCACATTACCCTATGTATAAATCCCTAATTAAACTAACTTTATTCTTTTTCTTACCCTAATCCCATATATAATACTACTAACTAAACTTAAGTTAGCCTATTCCTAATTTAATAACCCTAAATTGAAACAAATCTAATCAATTAATACACTTAATTATTACCTTAAATTCATTTCTAAGTCAATGACCCGCCTAATTCAACTAACTTTCACTCAAATTTGATCTTAATCCTAAATCTAATTAATTAATTTAAATATATATAACTCTAATTCTAACTCTATGAACTATCTACCGAAAATAATCCTAATACTAAACCTAATTACATTACCCTAAGTCTAGACCCATAATTAAACTAACTTTAAACTTAATATGATCAACAAAGTAACTTAACTTTAAATACCATCATTCTTTTAAATGTAAAAACTTTTGATAACTTAATTTAACTACAATATTTATATTCCTAACACCAAAAACATCACTCTAAATGTAGAATCCTAGATAAACTAATGTTAACCATTAACCCTAAATTTAATTAAACTAATTTTACTTTAAATTAACATTAGCCATTAGTCCTAACTAGCCATATTAAATAATATTATCATAAACATATTCAATAAAAACAAGCCTAATGTTAAGAATACTATATGACTTTAGTCTATCATCCTAACTAAACTAACTCTAGTCGTATTATCATTTTAATCCAATTCAAAGTAAACTGGACTTTATTCTTAAATGACACTAATATAACCATGATTATATTACCATAAGTCTAATACTCTAATTAAACTAAGTTTAGCATCTACTTGAAATCTATCCTACCTTAATCAAACTAATTAAACAATGCTTGTTATGATAAATCATTTTGCTGTTATTGATGCATTAAATTTAGTTAGATATATAACACTATATTATGTTATATATCATGATTATATGAATCGAAGTCGTCACCCCTAGTTTCTCATCTAAAAATATTGGATGTCAATATCTTGTAACATAAACGCATGCAATTCTAGTTGGATGTGAAGTTACTTTTTATATCTAAAGAGAATAAGGTGATTTACTTTATGCGCATGATCTACATACAAGAATTATTAGATCTACCCGGGAAGGATTTCCCTTCTTGTACAGGCTAGGAATATAAAAGTGTATCACCTATCTTTGTATACTTTATGCATTTTTGTTCCTTGAAAATTTAGATAACACGTACATTATTGTTCTCTGTGTACAATAAGTGTATGCAATTTTACATATCGATCTATTATTGATAATTGATACACATTATAACATCCGCATAGTGTACTCAGAGAATAGCGGGTAGGTGCTACCAAAAGTTTTAGGAAATAAAAATACACACAATATGCAAAGGTAGATGTAGACACTACTATATTCCTAATGGCATAGGTTCATTTCCCATGACAGCTGTTAAAGTGTCTTATTGAAAATATGAATGTCAGATTTTAGAAAAACATAATTTATATTTTGGCAATTCCCCCAACGAGATTATTATAATTTGTATTTTCTCGATATTGTGAAAAACGTTAATATTACCAAACCATTAATTTGATGCATTAATCATTAATTTCACATTACCTACTTATAATCAATTTTATTAATTAAAAATTATATATAACATACATATGAGGATAGTTCTCAATATATCATGGATTGATATTCCTCGTATTGAGAGATGGAGGGACAATGATATGAAGATGAAATAAATTCCTTCATACAGTACGCCTTCACAGCCCAAGAAAGTTAAATAGTGATGTCGTGTATTGCCCGTACTGTTAGTGTAAAAATTTGGTATTGGTGAATAAAAGTGATTTACATAAACACTTAATATCAGAATTTTATGAGGAGTACAAATATTAGACGTTTCACGAGGAAGGATGTCTTGAAGAAATGGAACTAATGGCGGACACTAGTATGTCTGAAGAGAGGATAGATGATACATAGATGATGCTTGTTAATATGTTAGCGGTACCTAATATAGATAAAATTGAAGATGTCGAGGATGTTGAAGCTATAGGAAATGTTGAAGGTGTAAATGATCTTGAGGAGCTGGCATAGATAATGAAATTAATAGAATATAATAAAAATAATCTGTATGAGGGTTGCACAGAGTTCACCAAATTATCATTTACGTTACAACTTTTGTGTATAAAGTCCCTTAGCGGAATGGCAGATAAATATTTTAATGTGTTGCTTATGTTGCTGAGAAAAGTAATCCCAAATGGAAAAGAGAGCATACCAAAAAATTATGATAACGCAAAGAAGATTGTTTCCATTATAGGACTTGATTACAAAAAGATCAACGCATGCCCTAATGATTGTATCATCTACTATAAGGATAACAAAGACCTTCAGGAGCGTCCAATCTGTGGAGTGTCACGATGGGTACAACGCAAAAACTATTTAACACGTGGGACATTAAGGTCTATGCTTAAGCAAAGAAGATTCGAGCAAAGATCCTTTGTCATTTTCCCTTGATATCTAGACTAAAACGGTTGTCTATGAATAAATACACTGCTAAGCAAATGAGGTGGTACATGGAAGAATATATAAATGATGGTAAAGTCAGACATCCAGCTAATGCAGAGATATGGAAGCATGTGGATCGAACTTTTCCTTAGTTTTCCAATGAGTGCAGGAATGTTAGACTAGGTTTGTCTAGCAACGAATTTAATCCATTTGGGCTTATAAGTTCCAATTATTCTACATGGCCTGTTGTATTAATGCCTTACAACTTACCGCCTTGGCTTTGTATGAAACAACCATATATGATACTTTTATTACTGATATCGGGCAAGCATGTACCAGGTAATGACATAGATGTGGTTTTTGAATAGCTAATTGATGAGTTAAAATAACTTTGGACTAAAGGGGTTATGACATATAATACTCATGCAAAGCAGTCATTCAGACTCTGTGGTATTTTATTATGGATAATTAATAATTTTCCAGCCTGCGCTAATCTGTCTGATTGGTCTACAAAGGAAACATATGCTTGTCTAATGTGTGGTCCCAAATTCAAAGGTCTTTATTTGCAACACAGACAAAAGTTTCGTTATTGGTTTATTAGAAGGTGGTTGAACCTGAAACACAGATATAGAACAAAATATGGAGCAAGTTTTTTGATGGGACTATTGAGAAGAGAGCTGCTCCGTATCCATTAAGTGGAGATTAGATTGTACATTCGCTTGAGAAGTAGCCTGCTATCAAGTTTGGAAAGAAGCGATATTCGGAAGATAATTTACTTGGAGTAAGGATGTAATACCCCAACCCTTGAGAGGGTGATGTGATTAGTATTGATAGATTTGATTGGAATACTCATACCACCAAGATGCATCTTCTTTTCGGGAACCCAACTCTTAGAAACTCCAAAGTTAAGCGTACTTGGCCTGAAGAAATTCTAGAATGGGTGACCCCCTGGGAAGTTTTCCAAGGAGCGCGTGAGTGAGGACAAAACGTGTTAAAAAGACATGTGGTGGTTTGTGAGGGTAGTCCACTAGATCTAATAGCGTACTGACTCCGGGATTCCGGGGCGGGGCGTTACAAATGGTATCAGAGCAAAGCCAACCGGAATTATGAGAGCTAAGTGCTATGCGGCGCAAACTGCTACGTCGAGAGGACGGGAGCCACCTCTTGAGGCCGTAGGAGCCACCTCTAGAATCTCACACAGATGGTATGGTCTTGGATGATATGGTTTGGCATAACGAGGATGTTGTGAGTTTAAGTGGAGGAGTATGTAATACCCCAATCCTTGAGAGGGTGATGTGATTAGTATTGATAGATTTGATTGGAATACTCATACCACCAAGATGCATCTTCTTTTCGGGAACCCAACTCTTAGAAACTCCAAAGTTAAGCGTGCTTGGCCTGAAGAAATTCTAGGATGGGTGACCCCCTGGGAAGTTCTCCAGGGAGCGCGTGAGTGAGGACAAAACGTGCTGAAAAGACATGTGGTGGTTTGTGAGCCCGGTCCACTAGATCTAATAGCGTACTGACTCCGGGATTCCGGGGCGGGGCGTTATAAAGGAACTTGCATATTAACAGAAGGATACTGAAATGAAAGAGACAAGCACAAGTGGTGAGTGGTGGGACTAAAACCATAAAATTTCCCTCAGGATGGACAAAATTCAATATTTTCTTTCAATTACCTTATTGAAAAGAGCTAAAAATATGTCATAACTTGAACGTCATGCACATTGAAAAAAAATTGCGATAATCTTTTGTCAACACTATTGCAAGATGCTAATAAATCAAAGGATGATCTACAAGCTCGTCAAGATCTAATTCCATTGAACATTAGAGAGGAATTGCAACAAAAAATGTCAGAAATGAAAGACTTGAGTTTCCTACGTCTCGTATTACAATGTTGAAGATTGAGATGTAAACATTTTGTCAAGTCGTTAAATCAATAAAGTTACCAGATGCTTACTCCGTAGACATATCGAAAAATGTCCATGTGCAACAAAGAAAAATATTAGGACTTAAAACCCATGATTATCACGTGTTTCTTCATCAATTGTTCCCAGTGGTACTACGCAGCATTATGCAGAATAAAAAAGCAGTGAAGGTTATAATTGATTTTTGTGGATTTTTCAGAAAGCTTTGTTCTAAAGATACATACATCAATGACTCTGAGAAACTTGGAAAAATTATTTTAGAAACACTCTACAAAATGGAGATGCTCCTTTATCCATCTTTTTTCACAGTAATGGTTCATCTTACACAACATCTTGCAGAGGAGGCTGCAATAGTAGGACCAGTCCATTATCGTTGGATGTATCTAATAGAGATGTTTGTATTTGGAAAACATGATTCTTTACCTATCGATCTTTACGTCTATTACTGTCAATACCTTTACATCTATACCTGATAATTTATTATTATTTTTAGATATTTAGGTTCAATGAAACACCAATTGCATAATAAAGCCCGTTCGGAAGGTTCAATGGTTGAAAGTTAAGTGAGAAATGAGTGTCTCTTATTTGCTTCTCGTTATATGAGAGGGGAACAAACTGTACTTCAAGCACCTATTGATAATAAGGATAACATAGTTCTCTATCCTTGCGAGATTAACAAAAACTATTCTAACCTATTGTTAGATCAAGCTCATGCATATGTATTAAACAATCTTAAAATCTTCTCAGAGTACCGAATGTGAAATACCACATAAAAGTTATACCATTTATCATTTTAATTTTTAATTTGAAATAATAACTTGTTTATTGCATTAGTAGGCAACATCAAGAAAAACTAAAGAATGAAATTACCGGTTTTACAATAGTTCATGATATTAAAGAAAGACATATGAAGGAATTCCCTGTTTGGATGAAGAATGGAGTAAGTATCATTAAATTTAGTAATATTTATTTTTTTCACTAAAAAACTTAGTAATTACTGATTTAATAGTTTCATTATTGTTTATTTTAGATTTAGGAACAACTTTTGCTTAATAACTAAATATCAAAAGAAATAAAGGTTCACGCACAACGTCTTTACTATGTCGTAAACTAATATAGTGGATATCGTGTTAACAGGTATAAATTTCACATAGTGGAGGTTGATGATACGAAAGTCATCCAGAGTAGTGGTGTCATGGCTACCTTCTCACGGGAATGTTTCTAAAATAGAAGAGATCAGAATCCAGTTGAAAATAATATAACATATTATGGACAGTTGAAAGATGTGGTGAAGATATTCTACAGCTATGGTGGTCCAAATGAACATAAATACATGATGTTTATAATTCGTTGGCGTTTTGCAAAGAATCAAAAGGATTCTTTTGGGTTTATAATTGTCAATCTCGATAAAGAAATAGATAGCGATGAAAAATTTATGTTTGCATCTTAGGTGGGACTATGTTTTTATGTGAAAGATCATACAATTAAAAATGAGTGGGTCATTCTATACATGGACCCTAGAGCTTATGTTCAACCTTCTACCAATGAAGATGGTGATGAGAGCTATATGAACAATTTTAATGAGCCAAAAGTAAGGGTTGATGAATTCTCCTAACCTCAGAACGTAGTGTTTGATGCGGATGCTGCAACGAATCGGACTAACATTCTAAACATTATCACAGACATTAATAGGAGATAAAATATTAGTTGGATGTAGTAGGGTCTTCATGTAATTTTTTTAGTTTGCAAATTATGAAATAATAGTTTTATTATCACTATAATGTATCTTATTACCTTTTGCATATAGATATATATTCTTGTTTTGCATATTAAATACTCAACTTGCAAATGCCTCAAGACTTGTTGTGAAATGAAAATTATAATATCGCGATAATGTTTTGCATATTTATTCAACTTGAAGATGCCTAAAAACTTTAGTAAGAGGCTATTTCCGAGTCCCGATTACCAACTCTCTAAGGAAGAGCTAGCATCATCTCCATAGACCAGAGGTATAATTTAGTTTAAGTAATTATTATTCATGGTATATGCACAATAATAACTAATTTTTTATTTCTTTAGGTGAGAGCGAGAATGAGCCATCGCACGTACCACTACATGCAGAGCCTCTAGTTGTTCAAGCATACATTCTCGGGATAGAGCACAGACCTTTACCAGGATCTACAGAGGGGTACAGACTCAAGCAGATGGAGAAATACAAAGTGGCCGAAAAATGGTTGGATTATTGGAAGCCGCAAATTAATAATATACTAGCTGATGCTGCAGCTAAAATTAGATAAAGATTTGGTGAATTTAATCATTTATTAACCTATACATGCCAATAGACTTGTTAAATTCCCTTTTTTGTAAATTGACTTATAATAGATTCCCTAATCGCTCTTTAGCGTACATTTTAGTTACAATAGATACACTAAATGCTTTTCTAGTATTATAGTGCATAACAAATACTTTTATTATAGGAGATAGACTTTTCAAGAAAAAAAAGGACGCAAGGGAAGTGAATTTAAAAAAAATTACCACCAGATGGCTTTCATGCAATTTTAAGGTGGGGAAGCAGCGACATTCTAATCGGGCAATGGGCTAACAACTTTAGCTCATATCTTGGATGTTTGATACGAAGGAGTGATTGTCTTAATCCATATTACCAGGTTGAGGAGTAGTCCTTTCTTGTCTTGGAGAGAATATATTGGGATTGCTGGGTAAATTAAACTATTTTTTCTCAATTATTTTACTTTTCTAGTCGATTGGTCCTACTTAACTATATATCAATATTTAGAGATATTTCAATATCAAAGACAATCACATAGGGTGGGATTTTTTGTTTGGATACATGAGAAAGTGCAAGCATGCTCTTCAGGAGTGGAGATATGAGATTAAAAAGAAATACTTTGAAAGTTACAATGTGAACTGGGAGAGAATTTACAAACGAGATCCGAGGATTGACATAGATCATTTAGCTACACTTATATTATTGTAGGGCCAGGAGGAGCACCAGGTAAATATGTACAAATGAATAATTTTCAAGGAAACCGAAAACCTTAAGCTAGTATAGATGATTAGTTAGATGTCATTTGAATAATTAAATTGAGCTTATGCTTATAAAATAATGCTATATAACCAAAAAAATAAGTTATTATTGTGCAAATGACTGTTATATTAATATAAATTGGATTCAAGTTATTTATCTGAATTTAGTGGTATATTTCGTTGTATATTATAGATTGTACTAAAATTCTCTTTGTTCTTGTTTAAGAAAAAATGTCAGAGAAATCAACAGAACCGATTGAAGAAAGATTATGATCGCGGGGACTACTTCATTTGCCTAGTTCAAGGATTAATTTTGTAGGACGATGGTATAAAATATTTTAGTCTTCTATATATATTCTCCTTAATTGTAATTTATTTGATAAATAAAACTAATAAATAAATTTGTAAATCCCAGAACGCCCCCTTTATCCCGCTTCCCGAACTGCATAAAAGGATTATGGTTTACTTTAAGAAAGGGTATGGTGATGATGATGAGAAGAAAAAAAAACTATAACTGGCCCAGAATATGCAGGTAATTTACTATTTTATGATTTGATGATCTCGCAGCCTCCAACATGAAGTTTGCTAAATTATATCTATATATCAGTTTAACGATGTATTTGCTTTCACTCTCTTTGAATGAATTACATAATACTAAAACTAATCTTGAAGGTTTACATAATCCTTATTATTAAAACGCCAATTCTTATATTCATCTTTTTTGTCTCTTAGGAAGCACTTGAAAACACTTATGTTGAGGTTGTTGCATAGAGCCAGGAGCCCCAAACTAGAGAGGATAATTATAATGTTTCCCATTTAGTTAGTGGACTTCCCAAGGGGGACCAGGTGGATGGGAGTGGGAGCTTAGAGGTTGTCTACACCATTCTAGCCTCCGACGACTTCGACAATGCCCTAGGGGGTACCCTTTTACATGTCACGGGAAGATTGCACTCAGTAGGCGATGCATCTTGTTCATCGGTGATGAATCTTTTGGATGGTCAGATTGCCGAGGAGTTGTGGGAGAGTATTCAGGAGGAGCTTATGTGAGTGATCCACCCTATTGATACTTTTGCGATGGTTTCTAAGGAAATAATGAAATATTATTGATGCCGGACTCCTACTCGGTTGCAATCATAGATTATGAACATTTTGGCCTCTCAAAATGCATTTACTGATAGTGAAGAGAGTAGTAGACTTGTATACTTATTTATATACGTAAAACATGATTATACATACAGAATATTAAATGTGTGATTCTAAATTTAAATTATTTTGTTGTTAGAATGAAGATAATGCTATTGGGAGTATGAGTCGTAGGGATGGAGCCGTTGCGGGTAACGCGGATGATGACATGCATGAGGTAGATGACATGACTTAGTGAGTTTTAACTTTTTTGTATCTTGGACATCTTTATATGGGAGATTATGATATGTTTGTATGCTTTAGATCCTAAACTCTTGTTTATTGAAACTGTGAGATATATGTGGGTCTAGATGTGGATCTCTTATGGACTTTAGCTTGTTCATGTGGGTATGTATATGTGTATGATATATGTGGATATAGATCTTTTGTGAGATGTATGGGAGATTAGCATATTATTTGTGTGGTTTGTTAAATGTTTGTAAAATTTGGATTGTGGAAATTTAGAATGTAGTGTGTGGATGTATATGAGATATTAGTTATGGAATGTGCACAAAATTTATGAAATTTGAATGTATGCAAGATGTTTTTGGGGATTTTTATGAAATTTGGATTGCATATATTTCGAATGTAGTTATGGAATGTGCAGGGAAAGTAGTTTGTGGAGACTTTTGTGTGGTTTGTATACATGGAATTTTGAATGTAATCAACATAATTTTTTTACTGTTTATAGACATTGCTAATAGGATAGCCATCAAGAATGTGCAATCCCTGACGACAACCCGTCAGGGATGTACATAACATCCATGATGGGAGATCCGTCAAGGTTGTGTATCCCTGACGGCTTTCCCATCGGGGATGTATGTACATCACTGTCGGGTCTGCCGTCAGAGTTGTGCACCCCTGACGGCAAGTGCCATTAGGGAAGAAGCTGTCAGTAATGTGAATTACTGACAGCTGCCCATCAAGGCTATTTCTTCCCTGACGTGACTTTTACTAACGGTGTATCCTTGACAGCTCCTCATCAAGGATACACATCCCTGATAGAATTTTTGGCATCCTTGACGGGATAGCCCGTCAAGGATGCTCAATTTTCTACTAGTGAACAGACTTCGGCAAGCTAAACTCAACCTCCTCGGTAACTCTGAATGAATCTCCCTTCACCAAGATAATCTCCGCCCGCTCAATAGATTGATTGGGTCCCGCTATTTGAAAGATTCTAACCTGTTATAAGTTGCAAATTTCGTATAACCTTAAACTCTCTGATTGTACTATATATACCCCTCAGCAGTAATGAAAATAGTAGTTGTTCATTGTTTTGTGTCTTTTGAAATTATAATTAACATAGATTATAATTTTAAAAAAATTATAAATAAAATAAGAAAAATTTATAATCTGGATTCTTTTCTGTATACCAATGGAGCTCGATCTTATATTCCGTTGATGGTCTAACTAAATATTTGAGTCTTCTGCTAAGTTGCCGAAGCTTTTCTATAAATGATGTGAATCTAGCTATTGATGTTGTTAAAATCCAAAATCTCTAGCTAAATGCCAAGTGTGTAAAATAGCCAAGTGTCCCCGAAATGGGCAATCTTCTCTCCTCTTATTAGCTAAGAGAGAGAAAGTTAGTAGCTATTAAATGTAGATTAAATGGTCACTAACTTAAGAGATAACCAAAAGAGCCATTTCCATAAAAATAGCTCTTGAAATGATCCATGGTGAGGTTCACCTATAACAGTCAAAGGTGAAGCTTGCCAAGCAGCTTTGGGCGAAGCTCAATGAACAGTTTTGAGCAAAGCTCATTCTTGCGAACTTCGCCAGCATGTGAGCAATCCACTTCCCTTTGGGTGTGACTGACGTGGCCTACATGGATCTTTTAGATGAAATTCACGTAAGACTTTGCAAACTTCACTATTGTTTGGGTGGGCTTTGTTATGGGTTTATGCTTTGGCCCTCATGAATTGTTTAGCACATGGGCGTTCACTTCTTGGACTTGGGTTGAGCTTTGATAAGATGTGGTATATTTTAACCATCTACAAGCCCCTTCCAAAGTTTTTGGCATCCTGCTTTTGGCTCGTATTAAGGATCAAAATACTTTGGGTCATAGCCAGAAGACACAAACAATATACTATTGAATGTAGCTTGAGTCATCTTGCTTAGGTGAGGTTTGTCTTCATTTGATTACTTTGGTCGCTAGAGATGTAATGTTGAACGTAGCATCTTTCGTCATAAATTCATGTTAAGTGAACGCTTAGTAGGATTTACATTCATCTAATTCTTTGTTCAGAATAAAATTTATTTGCTTTTAGATTGGAGTGGAGTTCACGGAATAGCAGTGTTTGCTTGATCCTAGACTTTGGCAAAGTCCGCTCAACTTTGACTGTTTGAATGAGGTTTGCTGATTGGTGAGGGTCTTCAAAAGTGTTGCTTTTTAATCTATACCTTGATTTGTGGTTGGGATCTCTCTTTAGGGTTAAATATTCGGTGAGATTCACTAGACACCTTAAGACTCAGACTATCGTTTAGTCTCTTTGTTTGGTACAATCACATTCCGTAAAATGTGAGAGTCTAAAACACCCTTATATGTAGCATTTATGATAAATAAAAGAATTGTAATCTATGTCTTCTTCTTTATGTTTAATTTGTGCATGATGTGCTTCTTGTATTTGAGGTGAAGTTCACAATTGTTTGAGACAAGTTTGCTAGACTAGACAACGAAACTCGTTCAAATAATTTGAAATTTCAAATTTTATATTTTTTGACTAATTTTGAGGTGAAGATCATTCTTTAAGGATTTTCATAGCAAGGTCTTTAGGTGAAGTTCAGGCCGAGATTATTGGGCAAAGATCAAGATGAGATCTTTAGGCGAATCTCACTGAAAATCTATAAATATATTGTTGATCTTATTTTTTTCCTTACGTTACTTTTAAAACCTTAAACTCCTTCAATCCTTAAAAACTCTTCAATTTTTCAACTCTTTTTTCTCCACAGTGGCTCGTTGTCATCAACTCATCAAGGTAAACAAGTCGTAAGACAACCTACTGCCAAAGCGCCGTCGTAGTTGGAGATGGCGCCAGGTCAAAATTCGAAACTCAACTTGTTCTTTAGCCTTGCTGTCATTGGTGGGCTTTTTTTGATTGAGATAGACCTTATTGGGCTCAAACGGTGCATCAAAGCCCTTGAGTTAGTTTCGCCGTCGTTGATATGGCTTCAACGACCATATTCGGTCTTAATTCTTAGCTTCACCGGCGACGGTGGGGCTTTGATAGTCGCCATCATTGGAGCTTCGTATGGTGAACTCTGCTCTTTAAGAAAACTTTGTTGTTTTAGTCTATTAGGTTTCTGGGTGAACTTCGTGTAGGCAATGTTTGTTATATTGACCCACATGGGCTTTAGAGTGAATCTTGCCATTGTGTTGAGATTCACCTTTGTTGAGGTGAGCTTCACCTAGACTTATGATACTTAGCAATGTGTTCTGGGGCTTAGTGATGGGTGAACTTTGCTCAAGCAAGTCTAGTGCATGAGCCTTGCCTATAAGGTCGACACTTAGTTAATTTTGAAGTGGAGTCTTCCAACAAGTCTTCTAATAAATTTTTTTTCTTTGTGCAGTTCCTCTACTAGATATGCTTGTTAGTCATCATAATCACTTCGAGCATAATAGTACTCATGACCCTCTGACGTTGCACTTTTTTAGGGGAATCATTCCTCTATACTTTGAGGCGAGTAGTCAAGAGCGAAAAATGTGATCTGTCATGGGAGCACCATCACTCTAAGAGAACTCATCATAGATGCGAGTTCTCCATCCCTAAAAGTGACCAATCTAGAAAACCGTAATTTTTGTTTGGTGATAGCAACCTAGGGGTAACCGTCATTTTCAACTAGGAGCGGGAGCACTGGTATTATTCCCAATGTGATCGACATTTTTATTTGCTGGTTATGGAACAACATGTACCATTCATGTCCTTAGAGCATCTCACTGTCCCTCATGTGATGTAATTCCCGATCTTCAAAAAGGAGGGCGATGCAATGGTGGGAAGTCTAAAGCATGAAGGCAGTTCTTGGTAGGAAGGGCATTTTGGCCATAATATCATTGGTCTTCATCCTGGCCCTGTCAAAGAGGACGCTCTAGCGAATGAGTTCCCTATGGTCCCAAATGTGTTTAGCAAACAATTTGCTAATTTCAATGGATAGTACCTGAAGAGGATACTGGGTTCTCTATATCGATTCGGTCAGTTGACGTAAAGTGGTGGGCTCGATTAATTGATTTTGCCCAAACCACTTTTGAAGAAAGACTAACGCAGCTAGGACTCTATTCTGTAGTGAAAGTTTCCAAATACACTATTGAGATATGTGCACTGGTATTACACCACACCCTTGAACTTTATAACCTTGATAGCAACACCTTATTTACTTTAGTAGGGAAGATTAGGATCGCCTTGCACGAGATGTTCAAAACTTCTTGGATACTAATGGGAGAACGGCCATATGAGGAGTTCTTCCCTACGAATGAGGAGTTGAGGAGTATGGAACATTACGCGTATGTCAGCAAGATATTCTGGGAGTTGGTTTTCCATTTCCTCATCTGTCAATAGATGGTCGCCAATGCTGTTCTTAGCCCCCACATTGCTTTCATGCCTTGGGTAGTGTATCTCTTCGAAAATATGATCAAGAAGGGGAAAGTGAAACCTATTCCTATAAGTACTAGATTTAAAATGGAAAAGAGAATTTCTAAGCATGGTCCTACACTTCATACTACTGTATCAGACTAGTGCGAATTCCATGTAGGGGATAAGTTTGGAAACTTCTACCATTAGGATAAAGAGCATATCTTTGCTCAGTCTCTACTTACGAGATTCCTTTCATTCTGATTGAAAAGATGCATAGTACCCTCTCATCCAAAAGATTGTATTTCCATCAAGATGTTATACCTGGCAATTTTGATTGCTCATGGGTACAATCTGGCTTTACATTTGGCCACGATAACCTATATTCATCATGGATTGAGGGAGTTATCAACTGAAAACTTAAATTAGAGGAGTTGCTGCCAGAGGGAAGAAGTTCGAAATCCCAGGGGTTGCATTATTTAGCAGTATGAATCCTCAAAGTGGACTGTTAGATGCAATGTAGAGATCAAATTATGTGGAACAAAGATCATTATAGTCTCTAATTGCTTCCCTAAAATTGCTAGCACCAAATTTGGGTATGAATTTGAAGATGGTCTAGGCTCAGAGGAATTCACTTGCATAGGCAGTGGTTGCATCTACTGTCTAGTTAACATCAGGTCAGGTCATCTTGTTGCTTAGTTAAATAGGATCAAATATTTTATCAAGTCCTATTTACCCCGCCATTTTGTGCACCAATCTGGATATGACCAACTTTATGTTGGTAATCCTAATACTGACTATTGTGCATTAGGAGGCTCATCGATGAGGCCTGAGCTTGGTAACATTTTGTTGTTAGGGGCACCAGTGCCACATTCTTCTTGCCTCATAATGTTTCAAATTGTTATATGATGTTAGGATTTTATAAGTGGTACAACGTAGTGAATGTTCGCTATCTGATATTCTAAGCGAGTAAAACCAATGTGAAATGGATCATTAGGAAGTATAAAGAATCTTCCAAGAGAGGATCCAAAGTTGAGTACCTGGACTCTAAGAATATTTACCAGAAGCCGAATTAGACAGAGATAAAAGATGACTTAGTTGTTTCTTCTAACAAGTCACTACGACTCAAATCTATCAGCATTAGTATTCGGGAACCGATGATAGGTAGAGGGACTCATGGGAAGAGACCACAATAGCTCCGATGCTAACAAGAGACATCCAAATGACTATGCTTAGAATTACCTCTAAAGGAGAAATCCTTTGTGGCAAGAGAGCCTCCAAAGGTGATGGAAAAATCTCCCATGGTTCTAGTGCTTGAGCTAGTATCCTAAACTGTGGTTGTTTTGGGTAAAATATGTTTTCACCTTTATCCTGATTCAGTATGTTAACACTTGACACATATGCTTCCTATTTATAGATAAGGATTCCACACCCATTGATTGAATAGATTCAGGAGAAGAAGAAGCGAAAGAACAAGTCAATTATGACACTAATTTTTACTTCCCTGAGCCCGATGAACCTACGCAGGGAGATGATGCTAGGGGGTCCTGCCATATCTCAGGTATGAGTTTGTTCATGATGACATAGTTATTTTTAATTTGATAACTAACATCTTATCTTCGTTTTAATATAGACACCGAGCCTGAATGTGAAGTTAGCGCTATGACTACTATGTCTTCTTCTGCTACCAAACCTACTGTTGTTCGACATTTGGTTTTGATAAGGGATTCATTGAAATCTGAGTGAGATGTGCCAATTTCTCTAATTTCCCAGGGAGATGACATGGGAATGTCATCATTGCTTGAACCTATGATGGTAATGGAAAAGTCTGCAGAACCGTGGACTGAGATCATCGGTGTTGATGTCGAGCCTATAGTTGAACCGATAATGATGGCCTTAGCCATACAACACTGATTCTTTAGCCATGCCTATGACACAACATTGGACACGCCACACTCCAAGACTTTGGTCATGACCACTTAAGCTTCTTTACCTCCGATTGATATCTTAGGTGTACAAGCTTCACTTACACTGTATTTCATGTAGGGTGGGGATTAACTACCAATAACATCAGCTATGTTACCTGTCATGATGGAAGCTCTAGACATGGTTACCAAAGTAGTAGTTAAAGCAAGACTTTAAAAACTAGTGGGGGTTCTTTTGTCTTTAGATTTTGACGACTCAACAGAATTAGAAATTCATATCCCTATTGAAAGCCTGATGAATCTGTTCAGCCAGAGTGTTGAGAGCACCCTTAGTTGCCAGAAAAACCTTTTCTTCCCACACTAAATATTTATTGTGAAACCAGCCAGATGTCCTCGCTTTGGTTCCTAAGGCTGAACGCATCAAGACGTATAGGAATATGACTGATGAAGTTGAACTTTATTTTCTAGAATTGCAATATCTTCGCAAGGCCAATGTCATCATTATCATAGAGCTTGAGTTTCATCATCTTATGGTAGAATGAATAGGCCACCCACAAGGAGGTAGAAAAGGTTAACTAATGATTCCAGGAGTTAACTACCCATCTCTTGGAGATTGATCGCAAAAGCACTAAATTATCAATGCTATTTTCTAGAGTGACGCCACCATCAATGAAGCTAAGGCTATTATAGCTAAGCTAAATTGGAGGCTTAGCTGTAGAAGGAGGAGATTGAGGCTAGATCTACTAAGTTAGCTACTAAGAGAACCTATAGGTTGAAATGCTTGAAGGTGGAACAGGCTTGGTTAAAAGACGTAGAAGCCCGAGCAATTCTAGCCGATCCTGAGGCCCTAAAGGAGCAAGCTTTGAAGGATACTCTTGAGGCATGTGAATCTCGATTGGCTCAATGCATTGAATGCATCAAATTTCTTTATCACCAGTGATTTTGGCTTATTTATATCATTCATTTTTTTAATAATTTAGTTCTTCTTTTGACAATAAAGAATTTTTAAGATTCAAACGATAGAGTTATAATGTTAACATATTGTATAAATTTTAGAATCGTGAATGACTCTACAGGGAAAATGGCTAAATTATGGAAACTAACTCGCTTATATGAAGAGAGGAGTTGAAGATGTGTAATGTTAACTAGTTAATAAAATTACACTGATAGAGATGCGGTGTTAACATATCAGATTTGAAGAAGTGGTGCCATTTAGAGATGTTATGTTAACATGATAGTTATGGGAAAATTTAGCAGAGGTGTAATATTAGCATGTCAAATGAAGTAATTGGTGAAAGTGTAATGTTAACAAGTCAGATCTAAAGAAATTTGAACTGTTCAGAGGTATAATGTTAACATGACGGAGGCAAGAGATTCTCAAGGTTATAGAGGTGTAGTGTTAACTTGATAACTCATTGGAGGAATTTGTTAGAATTGGATTGTTGATAATTTTGGTTGAGAAATGATTTTCATGGCCATAGGTGGAAACTTAAACATGGCTGATATTTCTATGAGGAGGTGAATAAGACTCAATTCAGGGGTAATATTTCTTAAAAAGTTTCCCATAATAAATATTATAAGACTATTGTCATTTGGGTCAATCAGGGAATCTGCTTCATTTAAGCATACCATCTCTACTATAGATGGACCTTCCCGCTTGGTTTCAAAGTTACCCTTAATATTATGTGTCATGACCATGGGTCGATGAACAGCTAAGACCAAGTCTTCTTCTTTAAAGGATTATGTTTTGACTCTTCTATTGAAGGCTTTTGAGATTCGATATTGGTCTATTTAGATCCGTTGTTGAGCTTTACTTCTCAACTCATCCGGTACCTCTAACTCTTTCAGACGTCTTTGGTGATGTTCTTTTGTTAAAATGTTCTTTGCGATAGAAGTTTTCAATGATGAAATTTAGATTTTCATAAGGTATTATAGCTTTGCATCAGTATACCAAGAAAAAATGTGTAACACTTGAAGGAGTACAGACTATTGTTTGGCAGGCCCAAACACACTCTCCAAATTTCTCATCCTAATTATGCTTGTTGGAAGAGATGAACTTTTTTAGAAGCTTAATAACGATCTTGTTAAAGGCTTTATCAAGGTCATTAGCAGCCATATTATACCCCTAGAAGCCACAGTTTGAATTCGAAACTTGCTGTAAAACATGAAGAAGGGTCAGCTAATTAATTATGGACCATTGTCATGAACTATTCTTTAAGGGACACCAAACCAACAGATGACATGGTATTTTAAGAACTTAACCATGTTAGAAGTCTTGACCTCTTTGAGTGGGATGACTTTGGTACACTTGGAGAAGTAATTGGTGACTGCCAAAATGAGTTGATGACCTTTAGTAGATGGCAGGATAATGGGCTTGATGACATCCATTCCCCACATTTCAAATGGTAATGTGGCCATTGTCAGATGTAATTCCTCTGGGGTTGATGTAATAAGTCTACATGGAATTGGCTTGTGTGGCATCGCTTAGTGTAGATCACTACATTTGCAATCATTTTTTTGCCAATAATAGTCTAGACAATAAATTTGGTCCTAGAGTTTAGGCCCAGGTTGGTGAGCTCCACATGTACCATCGTGGACTTATTTAAGCACCAATTGGGCTTCATTTAATGGCAAACATCTAAGCAATATGCTATCAAACGATCTGTGATACAATGTTTGTGTAGCAAAATCATAGAAAGTGCAGTAAACTCTCCTTTGTATGAAGATTGCTTGCTTCAGATCATCCGACAATATGTCATGCAAGACTGATGCAGCATAATTATGTACCAAAATTACAAGTGCACAATTGATCATGTTATAGTATAAAAAGTTATCGATCCCACAAGGAAGGTGATTTTAAGAGATTATTAGAATTGACTCTCGTATTATGTGCGTGACAAAATTAGGATTAAAGAATAAGTGTGAGAGTTATGATGAGTGAGAGTGATTGTTGTGAATAAGAATAAGTGTGAGAGTTATGATGAGTGAGAGTGATTGTTGTGAATATATGCAAGTAACAATAAATTGAATTTTAGAGAAGAGAAGTAAGAATCAAAGAATAGAACAAAAAGCAAGAATAAAAAGAGAGAAAACAAGAAAACAAAAGATGGAGGATTCAATTAAAGATATGAGAAATCTAGAATTGAATCTACTAGCTAATTTAAATTATAAAGTACAAACTATTCTCTTTTTATCATATTTCACTTTAGATTTATTAAACATAGACTATCAAACCATTTAAGGAAAGCATCACCTATTAAATTATCATTTAAGCAAAATTACAATTCATGATAGAAAAACAACAAGATAGTAATTCTAGAATTCATAAGTATAACCTATCAAACTACTCAAGATAAGCATAGATTATTAAATTCTTCTTCTACCAATTAGTTCTCTAGTTGATTATCCTATACATGATTATTTTAAGCATAAGAGAATAATCCATACAATATAAAGGAAATAAATATAATTTCATGTAATTCTAAGATTCCTACAAGAATTAGTTCCATATCTTAAGAAATAAAAACAAAAAGAAAAAGAACTAATTACAAAAATAAAAAGAAAAGAAAAATCTAAACTATGAACAAGAAAATAAATCTACTCTATAAATTAAAGTGTAAAAAGGAAATAAAAAGATAAGAAAATAAATCTACACTACAAACATGAATATAAATCTAACAAATAAGCAATAATAAAGAATTACTAAAAAGAAATAAAAGAGAAAAATAAAAGAAATGCAAACCTCTAAATAATTCTTCATCTTCATCTTCATCATCCAACAAAGAGAAAAAATATTTAAAGTGGTGAAAAAATATTTTATTAATTATAACAAAAGTTAAAAATTTAGAAGGCCTTCTCAATTAAGAGTGGCCCTCCTCTCCAAATGGAGTTACAAAAATTTTCATACCCCTCACCCCTCACTCTCTACCCCTATTTATAGTAAACATCAGTGAATAAGAGCCCTTGGATTCAAATCTTATCAAAAACCAATAAATTTTAGCCTTTGATCTATAACAGAATGCCGTAGCTTTCGATGCGGGCATCGATAAGCGTATTGATGCGGGCATCGATAGGCGCATCGATAGGCTTATCGATGTGCCCATCGATGTGCTTATCGATGGCTGCTTCTCTTCTTTTTCAGCCCGCAGCTTCTTCTTGTGTTTGGCTTTTGGGCTTGGGCCTTTGGCATTTTGAGCTTTAATTCTTCTTTTTAGCTTGAGCTTTTGGATAATTTGGCAATTGATTTTTCAATGAGCTTCTTTGCTTCATTTCTTCATTAAATCAAGGGCTTTTGATGAGAGATGAGATTTTTAGAATTTATTCTTCATTAACCTACATTTAAAGATAAAAACAATTATTAGTGACATATTTATTCATATAAAATAGATAATGAGGGTATAAAATTATAATAAAATATGATTATCAAATACACACATACCTAAACTTTTGCTAGTCCTCTAGCAAAGAAAATAGAAAATTCTAACTCACTTTCGCAGGAATCGTGGTTGTATTTAGCACATACAACAAGTCTTTAAACCCCTAGGTTACCCTAGTGGACGAGTTGTAGTCTCGTGAGGGTATGCAGTAAATATACCCATAAAATTTGGTCAACTTGCCAAGTTAAATAAGTCAGTAAATAGCTAATTTTATTTGATATATTTAGACATTCTAATTGAAGCTAGTTAATAATCAAGAAAATGTTTTTATATATAACTCCAATGTAAATCGCTTAGAAAATCTTTTTCATTATAGCAATACAAAACCAAGTCAAATCTTAGAGATTTAATTTAAAAGTTTTGAAAAGAACATGCTAACTCTTTGTTTTAAATAACTTTCAAGTCTCTTGATCAAAAATTATTTTTCAACATCATATATACAAAATAACAATATATATAAAAAAATGATTAGTGTTATAGATATATATGTATATATTTTTTTCTTCACTCTCTAATTCTTGGTGATTGTTTTCTATTTTAACGGGCTTTCTAAGTGACCATTTAATGAGTTTTGGGCCAATGAATCCCAATCCAATTGGGCTTAGGTCATTAAGTATAGAGATACTCCTTGGGCTTAATTACTCAGTCAACTTAGGCTTTATAAGATAGAATCATCTTGAATTTAAGAGTTTTTTTCTTTTCTTTTTGGTGCTCATTTTTTGCACTCTTCTTTTATAAGGTTAGTTTTTTTTAATATATATATGTGTGTAAGTATATATAGTCTGAAAAAATGTGTAAATCAAGATAACTTGAAAAAAATATTTTCAACTCTAAGTTAAGCATGCAAAAATTTTATTATTTTTAATTAAAATTCTAAGGTAAGAATTAAGTAAAGTATTCTTGTTAAAAAATCATTTCTTAAGAATTTTATTTGGAGTTATCATAAAAGGTGAACTTGAATATATCACTAACTAGAATTAGAAAATTTAAAATCTATCAATTAGATCAATTATTACTTAACTCTATTAATTTGGCAAGTGACAATATTTTTATAATTTTTTTTATATTATTATTATTTTTAAACAAAAATTATGTGAAAAATGCAACAAAATGATAAAATAAAGAGGAAAATATGTACTTCTCACCCCCACACCTAAATTTTGCATTGTCCTCAATGCAAATTCGTTGATGCACAAAGTAAAGCAGATAAGAATTAAAGAACTTACATTTATTCGAATGACCTAGAATAATGATGATAAGGATCTGCAATTACTGTTAGTATGAGGATGAAGAAATCAAATAAGAGAAAAAAATTATAATTATTTTTTTCATTTTTATAATTTTTTTTGTTTTTTATTTTTTAATTTTTTTTTACAGATAATGAGGTTCATGAACAACCAACACCTCTTCCTCTCCGAGCGTAGAAAATTCTAAAAATGGTTTTAGACATTGACCATTTATTTTAAAAATGTTACCATTTTTAGGATTTTCTATCTCGACAGCCCCATGCGAAAAAACTTGTTTGATAAAAAATAGACTTGTCCATCTTGATATTAATTTTCCAGGAAAAAGATGTAATTTTAAATTATACAATAAAACTTTCTGTCCTGGATAGAAATTTTTTCGTAAAATTGATTTGTCATGAAAAATCTTGGTTTTCTCTTTGTAAAATTTTGAGTTTATGTATGCATCATTTCGAATTTCTTTCAACTCATTTATTTGGAGCAATCTGTTCTTACCTGCCGAGTCTGAGTCAAAATTAAACTGTTTTATCACCCACATTGCTCGATGCTCCAACTCCACTGGTAGGTAACAAGCTTTCTCGAACACTAGTCTGTATGGTGACATCCCCAAATTAGCCTTGAAAGCTATTCTATATGCCCACAGAGCATCACATAATTTTACAGACCAATCTTTTCTATTATGATTAACTGTTATTTCTAAGATTTGTTTGATCTGCCTGTTTGTTACCTCTACTTGTCCACTGGTTTGGGGGTGATAAGGAGTTGACAACTTGTGTGTGATTAAATATTTCCTCATTAAAGCCTCAAAAGAACGGTTACAGAAATGTGTACCGTTGTCACTGATGATCGATCGGGGTACTCCAAACCGTGCAAAAATGTTCTCTTTCAAAACCTTGACAACGACCTTGTTGTCATTAGTTTTACAAGCTACCGCCTCAACCCATTTTGACATGTATTCAACGGCTACTAGAATGTAAACATTTCCAAAGGAATTTGAAAATGATCCCATAAAATCGATACCCCACAAATCAAAAAGTTTAACAGATAAGATGGGTTGTAAGGGCATCATATTTCTTCTAGTGACTTTCCCTAAAAGCTAACAGCGGTTATAAGTTTTGCAAAACTCATATGAATCCTTGAAAAGAGTGAGCCAATATAGCCCACATTAAAGAATTTTTTCAGCTATTTTTCTTGGGCAAAAGTGGCCCCTACCCCCACATGCTTGCTCATGACAAAAGGATAGAACACTCCTAGTTTCTTCAGTGGGAACACAACTCCTAAAGATCTGATTAGGATAGTATTTGAACAGATATGGATCATCCCTGTAAAAGTATTTTATTTGGGAGAGAAAACGAGATCTATCTTGTTTGGACCAATGAGAAGGGATCTGGTTCATGACTATGTAGTTCACAATATCAGCGAACCATGGAACAAATTAGATTTGTAGGAGTTGTTCATCAGGAAAATGCTCATTGATCGGAACAGTTGATGTTGGTGCATTCGGGAGTCGAGAGAGGTGATCTGCTATGGGGTTCTCTGTTCCTCTTCTGTCAAGAATTTGAATGTCAAACTCTTGAAGTAGGAGAATCTATCTAATGAGCCGTGCTTTAGCATCTTTTTTAGTCAAAAGATACTTTAGTGCGGCATGATCTGTGAAAACTTTGGTTAAGGAACCGATGAGGTAGGACCTGAATTTTTCTAAGGCAAAGACTACAGCTAACAACTCTTTTTCTGTGACAGAGTAATTTTACTGGGTATCGTTCAGAGTCCTACTAGCATAGTAGATCACATGTGATTTTTCATCAAACCGTTGTCCTAAAACAGTACCGATCGTAGAATCAGATGCATCACACATCAGTTCGAAGGGTAAGGTCCAATCCGGTGCATGAATGATAGGAGCTGTGGTCAGCTCTTTTTTCAGAAATTCGAAAGCTTTGAGGCATTCAGGAGAGAAGATAAATAATGTATCCTTAGCTAAAAGATTGGTCAAGGGTCTAGCAATTTTGCTGAAATCCTTGATGAAACGTCGGTAAAAACCAGCATGACCAAGAAACGATCTGACATCTTTGACAGTTTTGGGAGGAGGGAGATTGAAAATGAGATCTACCTTAGCTTTATCCACTTCGATTCCCCTATTGGAAACTACATGTCCTAAGACAATGACTTGTTTGACCATGAAATGACATTTCTCCCAATTGAGAGTCAGATTTATCTCCCTACACCGTTCTAGGACCAGTTTAAGATGATGCAAACATTGGGAAAATGTGTCACCAAAAATGGAAAAGTCGTCCATGAAAATTTTGAGGAATCTCTCTACCATGTCAAAAAAAATACTGATCATGCAGCGTTGGAATGTAGCTGGTGCGTTACATAGGCCAAAAGGCATGCGTCGGTATGCGAATGTTCCATACGGACAAGTGAAGGTTGTTTTCTCCTGATCTTCGGGAGCGATAAGGATTTGATTGTAATCTGAATATCCATTCAGGAAATAATAGAACTCATGTCCTGCTAAACGCTCTAACATTTGGTTAATGAATGGAAGAGGGAAGTGATCTTTCCAAGTGGCTAAGTTGAGTTTTCGGTAGTCAATGCAAACTCGCCATCCAGTTTGGATCCTAGTGGGAATCAGCTCATTAGCCTCATTTTGGATCACGGTGATCCCAGATTTCTTTGAAACAACTTGGACCAGACTCACCCATGAACTATCAGAAATGAGATAAATGATCCCATGATCGAGACATTTCAGAATGTCTTTCCTAACAGTTTCTTTCATCACTGGGTTTAACCTACGTTGAGGATCTCTAGTAGGTTTGGCGTCATCTATCAAATGGATTCAGTGTTGAACAATGGTTGGACTAATCCCTTTGATATCAGCCATGGTCCATCCAATGGCTTCCCTATTCTCTCTTAAAACATCTAAGAGAGCTTCCTTTTGACCGGTAGTTAAGTCAGAAGAAATAATGACTGGTAAAGACTCATTCTCCCCTAAGTAGGCATACTCTAGATTTTTCAGGTAGAGGTTTGAGCTCTAATTTAGGGGGTTCCTATTGGATATAGGTGCCCTGCAGGCAATAATTGTATATTATAATAGGACCTATAGGAATATAACATCCTTGTTTAAAATAATAATATGCTATTTTGCTCAGATTTATCTGGTATCTTAATATAGATAAAGTTTTTAGAATGATACCAGACTAACAGACATTTCGGATATGATCGTAATGAAGAGATCGGATTTGTCGCTGATGTATATTCTAAAATGTTCCTAGTCAATGAAGTGTTGAAAATGGGACATTATCACTTTGGGAAGACTAGTGTATACTCTATTTCGCCTTTGCTAGGATGATGATCCATCTCTTGGATCATTGATGTGAGACATCAAGATATAGTATACAGGTGACTCATTAATGAATGAGTTGACTGAACGACTCACTGAGAACATCTAGTTGGTAATTATACTTAACTGTCAAATAGAAGTTCTCAGGTGATATAGTACTAAGTAGTCTCATGACCTGAGGCATGAGTGCAATATCTTACATGTCAGTATATGTGTACTTAGACTTTTACCTAACCATAATTCTTATCGAGTTGTGAATAACAGTTCTTATTAGGTACATCCCGAGGCATAAGTAGATATTAAGATGCTAATATGGGATTCGTCTCTCCCAGTATAGGGGGTTAATATCATAAGATTATTTGATATAACTATAACCTGGAAATCCTTAGCCGAGGTAAATAAGATAAACTGAGTGTCAGTTTGATCTTATATGACGTTGTTCGTCTTTACTTCTTTAAGCAGAATTGCTTCAGCCCACTTTGAGAAGTAATCTGTGATCACCAGAATGAATCGATCGCCTTTGACTGAGGGGGGGGAAATAGGACCAACAAAGTCCATGCCCCATACTTCGAACGGCCATGACGTGGTTGATGTGTGCAACTGCTCTGGCTGTTGATGCATATAATTTGCATGTATCTGGCAAGCGTGGCATTCTCGTGCGTATTCGATTGCGTCACGAACGATAAACTGAGTGTCAGTTTGATCTTATAGGTTATGAGTTTAATATCAACAAACACTAATTGAGCTATTTGGGTTTGACAGTTTTTCATACCCTAGGCTTAATAGTTTAACATGGTTTGACGAAGAGACCGGACTGTACGACATTATCACTGAGTGGTCCTGATAAAATTGTGTAAGCACATTATCACTGAGTGGTCCTGATAAAATTGTGTAAGCATCTTGCAGACATTTATCACAACTAATACCCGGGTAGTCTTCATGTGTAGCTTTTATCACAACTAATACCCGGGTAGTCTTCATGTGTAGCTAGCACCTCTGTTGTACTTATGGATATGATCCACTGCCGAGTCTTATAGTTAGGCCCTAGAGTCACACCAAGCGCGTACTTAAATCCTATGAAATATAAATTTATAGAGTAATGTGTATGATTGATACGCATATATGATTTTCACCGGATACACATAAACGGTTATATGTATCGATAAAATCAGCATACTATGTGCTTAAGAAATAAATTTTAGTATTTTTCCCATAAAGTTAACTTTTAGTCAACTGGTTGACTTTTTGGTCAATAGTTGACTTTTGGTCAACTCATTGACTTTTATGTCATATGATGACTTATTAGTTAATGATTGAAAAATTACGAAATACCGTATTGATGTGGTATTTTCATTTATGAAATACGAACTTTATTATACCTTGATTACGCGGACCTGGTTGACTATCAATTGAGAATCCCCAAAGGCTTCGAGATATTCGACCCCCAGTTCCTGGGAAAAACTGAGTCCAATGAGAAGTGCATTGTACTCGGCCATGTTATTGGAACACGGACCAGTCAATGAATAAGCTCGGGGCATTACATGCTTTCCCGGGGAGATTAAGACGACTCCAACTCCAGAGGAAACGGTGGGACATCCCGGGGTTATTACCCTATTAACTGCTCTTGAAGCACCATCAAAATATAATTGCCATACCTGCTGGTGCGATGTAGTGTTAACCTCGTGGGTTTCATCCGGCAAGTCATCATATACTTCTGCCGCATCTGCGGTCGGGTTTGCCGCCAAAAGATCACAAATCGCTTGTCCCTTGACCGACTTTTGCTGTTTGAAATGCAAATCATACTGGGACAAGAGGATGGCCCATTTTGCCAACCGCCAATTCATCGAACCCGGTTGCATCATAAATACTCGCACATGATTAACATTGGAGATAACATAAATTGTCTGTCCCACTAAGTAATGCCGCATCTTTTGCACTGCAAACACCACTACGAGGAGATTTACTACTACATGGAGCAAGAGCTAGGGGTTGTTCGATCTTCCATCGAATCACGCTTCAAAGGTATATCTTTATAACCATTGTATGCTCTCTTTAATATAGGGATTATGTTAGATTTAATTAGGATGGTCCTATTTTGTATTTCATGCTCTCTACATGCTTAGTAATTTTATACATACTATCTTCCGTTGCGTATTTTGCATGTTTTTAGCTTGAATTTCCAACATGGTATCAGAGCCATGGTTCTATTTATTTGAATCTTCACATGCATATCTAACTCATAGAGGACTTTGTACTTGCTTCTAGTTACTAGTTTAATTAAAAGATGTTTTAATGAAACAAGTTAATTAATACAAGTTGTTTTGTAATTAGTTATACTAGTTGTTGATTCAAAAATGTTATTTTTGGTTCATAAGTTTTTAAGAGTAAAACACTTGTATAAATTATAAAACACTTATTTACAACTAGTACAATTGTATGTTAGAAGTATGATAGTCCTATTTGAGTTAGGATAATCCCTATATTATCTAGTTTTCCAATTTGTTGCATAACTAGATAGATGCATATTTCTTAAATTTGATTAAGTTATATGTTTTATATCATCTTGCGTGGATGTTATGTTTATGGATGGTAGTGGACAACTATTCTCTTGTATTTATTGTATTGATGTAATATAGCTACAAATGTAATATTATTTTTGACATCTTCCCTCCCCGAGCATGGGCTATACCTACGGGTTTAGGCACTTGCTCACCGATCATGGGCTATGCCTACGGGTATAGGCCCTTGTTCAGGTGGGGGGGGGGTATTGTTGTTTAGTTTAGTTATTTTATTTATGACTTTTATTTTATATTCAATGCAATATTATTACTCATCCTACGAGATGGTTTTTCCATTATAAATGGGGCTTGCACGTCCTATGTATATGTGATTGTAATAATACAGGATTTGTAAGGGAGATAGCACTGCAAGGAGTTGCAAATTGTTTGCCAAAAATGTAATTAGTATAGTTACATTTTATTCCTTTAGTTGTCAACTACCATTCCATATTGCTATTACATATGTTGATATGTTTGTTGTGCTCTAATTGTAGATGTCAATACAATTAGGTGCTATATTCTGCAAAGTTTATATATCTATCTCACTAGAGAAATAGTTTTTTATTATAAAACCTCATTTTAAACTTTGTGAGACATGGCAATAAGAGTTTATTAACCATAGAGTGGTGAGACCGACATTAACATAGTGTTAGTGTGAAAGATAAATAAATATGTAGCAGTTAAAAGAGATATATTTAGAACGAACTTTTAACTAGTGTCTAGGAAAGTGATTATGAGATATAACTCATGGGGTGATGCCCAACTTAAGATAAGGGGTGATGCCCAATTTTTCGCGTTATAGTCTTAAAGAGCGGTGGTTACTTAATTAAGGTCCGATGAATATTCCCGGTGAATAGCTCGGAATCCTCCCACTAATCTTGCACTTTCCTGGCTAGTTTAATTATTGCAAGTATAAATATAGAGCATCTTTTAACTATATCAAGTTTGATTACGGTAAAAGATTTATGAAATCGTCTGTAGCCCTCCATCATTTTAGTTGAATACTACTAAGCTTATAAATACTTTGTTTGTTGGCTATCGTCAAGGCAATACTATTCTATGACTAAGTAGTATTCATCTGTATATAAGATATAAGGATAGCTTAAATTGGTTATGCAACTTTGTTGGCTTTCGTCAAGGTGCATAAATTAAATTTAAGCCAGTCAAGAAATGATGGGTCCAAACTTGACTAGCTTTTATGATTTGTTGTCTATCGTCAAGATCATAAAAGACTAGGGGTAAAATCATATCAAGAATTACAAGAGTGTAAAAGATAATAGTTGTCTACCAATTATTGAGTGTATTAATTTGTTAGCTTTCATTAAGGTTGATACATTCAATGATAATTGGATCTTGATCCCACTTAAAAACAAGGGTTATTTTCCGATCACCTCTTATAAGGTTTTGAGGGACTCGATAAATAATGGGAGGCATAATTTAGATAAAAATGAACCAAATCTATTTTATGTATTAAACATCTGCTAAAATAATTTTTCTCTCTCTTTTAGGCCATTATGTATGGCTTAAAAATCATATCAGAACAGAACAAGTTAACCGATCCTAATTACATAGACTGGTTGAGAAATGTTAAGAGTATATATCCAGAATTCTTAGCCTCACTCATCAAGAAAAACCAAGATGTTGCTTCATCTTCAGATGTGTTTGTTACTCAGAATTGTTTTTCTATAAATCCTACATCTTGGGTATTAGATACCGAATCAGGATCTCACATCTGTAATTTGTTACAGGGGTTAAGAAGTTATAGGAAACTTGGAGCTGGAGAGATGACCTTACAAGTTGGTAATAGTGCAATAGTTACAGCACTTGCAGTAGGGGATTTTCATCTAGCTTTACCAAATAAGAACGTTTTGATTTTGAAAACTGCTATTTCGTACCAACTATGATGTGCAATATAATATCCATATCTTTATTAGATAAAGATGGATATATATTCAAGTTGGAGAACAATGTTATGAATATCATATTTAATCAAAAGTTGATTGCTTATGGAACATTGTGTAATGGCATTTATATTCTTAATAAAAACACAATTCTGAATACTCATCACGCTAATAAAAGAAAACACTCAGTTATGAACGACGCTTTCTTATGGCATTGTAGACTTGGTCATATTAATAAAGAAAGACTTGGCAAGCTACATAAGCATGGATATTTAGATCCATTTGACTTTGAGTCTTATGATACTTGCAAGTCTTCTCTTAAAGGTAAAATGACCAAGATTCCATTTACGGGAACTGGAGCAAGAGTTACAGAACTCTTAGGACTGATACATAGTGATGTATGTGGTCCTATGTCTACAATGGCCAGAGGTGGCTACTCTTATTTTATTACTTTTACTGATGATTTTTCAAGATATGGACATGTGTTTTTGATGAAACACAAGTCTGAAGCATTTGAAAAATTTATCAAGTATAAAAATGAAGTAGAGAACCAAACGAGCAATAAGTTAAATTCTTTGATCGGATTGAGGAGGCGAATACTTGAGCTCAGAATTCTTAGGGTTTTTAAAAGGGAATGAGATTCTCTCTCAGGTTACTCCACCCTTTACACCACAACTTAACGGCGTGTCAGAAAGGAGAAATTGTACCCTATTAGATATGATACGTTCCATGATGAGTAACGCTGAATTACCTTTTTCATTCTGGGGGTATGCACTGGAAACAGCAGCACATTTACTGAATAAGGTTCCAACTAAAGCAGTGCCTAAACCTCCATATGAGATATGGTATGGGATAAAACCACATCTTAATTATATTAAGATTTGGGGATGTCATGCTTATGTAAAAAAGCAAGATCCTAAAAAGTTAGAGGCACGGTCAGTATTGTGTAAATTTGTAGGATATCCAAGGAATTCCCAGGGATATCAATTCTACCACATCGATGAACAAAAGATAATTGTTTCTCGGTATGCTACCTTCTTAGAGAAGGAATTTCTTAAAAAAGAAATTAGTGGGAGCATGGTAGAATTGGAAGAAATTTCAGAGATACAAATCAATACTAATAATTTATTAGAACCAGAAAATTCAGTTGTACCAAAAGAACCTCAACCACTCTGCAGATATCCAAGGCGATCTCATGCACCTAAAAGATAATATGATTTTCTCGTTGAAGGTAGCATGTTAGATCATGTCATAGATGATGACGAACATTTGAGTTATCAGCAAGCATCTCAGAGTAGGGACTCTGTTGCTTGGCATGATGCAATGAAATCCGAAATAGACTCTATGTACACCAACAAAGTATGGATCTTAGACAATGCTCCAAAAGGGGTGATACCCAAAGGTTGCAAATGGTTGTTTAAGAAAAAGTTGGGTGTAGATGGGAAAGTAGAGACTTTTAAAGCTAGACTGGTAGCTAAAGGTTTTCGTCAAAGATCTGGTTTGGACTACGATGAAACTTTTTCTCCAATGGCTATGCTAAAGTCTATTCGGATCTTACTAGCTATAGCTGCTCACTATGACTATGAGATCTGGAAAATGGATGTCAAAACTACATTTCTAAATGGTAATTTAGAAGAGTGCATATATATGTCTCAACCAGAGGGATTTGTAGTCAGTAGGAGCAGTGAAAAAGCATGTAAGTTGTTTAAAGCCATTTATGGACTGAAACAAGCATCATGAAGATGGAACATCTGTTTTGATGATGCTATCAAAGAGTTTGGTTTTATCAAAAATCCAGATGAACTATGTGTGTATAAAAGGATAAATGGGAGTATAGTATCGTTTCTTATTTTGTATGTAGACGATATACTCTTAATGTGTGTATAAAAGGATAAATGGGAGTATAGTATCGTTTCTTATTTTGTATGTAGACGATATACTCTTAATCGGTAATGACATACCGTCATTACAAGCGGTTAAAATTTGGCTATCAAAAAGATTTTCCATGAAAGATTTGGGTGAAGCATCCTATATACTGGGTATTCAGATCTATAGAGATAGATCTAAAAGGATATTAGGATTATCCCAATCTAGATACATTGGCAAAGTGCTAAAGCGGTTTAAAATGGAAAATTCCAAGAAATGTTTTGTACCTACATCTCATGGAATCTCACTCTCTAAAAAGATGTCTCTCCAGACTGGTAAAGAGAGGAAACACATGAGTCTAATTCCTTATGCCTCGGCGGTAGGATCGATCATGTATACCATGTTATGTACTAGACCGGATATCGCGTATTCACTCAGTTTGGTAAGTAGATACCAATCTAATCATGGAGAAGAGCACTGGAAAGCGGTAAAAAATATACTTAAGTACATGAAAAGGACTAAAGAGTTATTTTTGATATATGGTAAAAGTGACCTCAAAATGGAGGCTTTTTCCGACTCTAGCTTTCTGGGCGATATCGATGATAGTAAATTTGTTTCAGGATATGTCTTTACCCTCAATAGAGGGGCTGTCAGTTGGAAAAGTTCCAAGCAGGACACAGTAGCAGACTCTACTATGGAAGCCGAATACATTACGGCAAATGATGCAGCCAAAGAAGCCGTCTGGATAAGAAAGTTCCTTTCAGAGCTGGATGTTGTTCCCACCATTAAAGATCCAGTACCTTTATACTGTGATAGTAATACAACAATAGCTCTGACAAAGGAACTCCGGTCTCACCATAAGTCCAGACACATTCTGAGGAAGTATCACTTGATCAGGGAGATAGTTGATCGCCAAGAGATCAAGATTGAAAGAGGGAGATAGTTGATCGCCAAGAGATCAAGATTGAAAGAGTTGACACAAAAGATAATATAGCAGATCTATTTACAAAGGCAATTGCTCGTACACAATTTAAAAAACTTGTTGAGCTATTGGGTATTAGATACTACAATGATAGGGCTTAGTGTAAGTGGGAGTTTGTTTGATATAGGTGCTCTGCAAGTAATAATTGTATATTGTAACAGGACCTATATGAATATAACATCCTTATTTAAAATAATAGTATGCTATTTTAGTCAGATTTATCTGGTATCTTAATACAGATAAAGTCCTTAGAATGATACCAGACTATAACACATTTCGGATATGATCGTAATGAAGAGATCTGATTTGCCGCTGACGTATATTCTAAAATGTTCCTAGTCAATGGAGTGTTGAAAATGGGACATCATCACTTTGGGAAGACTAGTGTATACTCTATTTTGCCTTTGCTAGGATGATGATCCATCTCTTGGATCATTGATGTGAGACATCAAGATATAGTATACAGGTGACTCATTAATGAATGAGTTGACTGAACGACTCACTGAGAACATCTAGTTGGTAATTATACTTAACTGTCAAATAGAAGTTCTCAGGTGATATAGTACTAAGTAGTCTCATGACCTGAGGCATGAGTGCAATATCTTACATGTCAGTATATGTGTACTTAGACTTTTACCTAACCACAATTCTTATCGAGTTATGCATAACGGTTCTTGTTAGGTACATCCCGAGGCATAAGTAGACATTGAGATGCTAATATGGGATTCGTCTCTCCCAGTATAGGGGGTTAATGTTATAAGATTATTTGATATAATTATAACCTGGAAATCCTTGGCCAAGGTAAATAAGATAAATTGAGTGTCAGTTTGATCTTATAGGTTATGAGTTTAATATCAACAAACACTAATTGAGCTATTAGGGTTTGACAGTTTTCCATACCCTAGGCTCAATAGTTTGACATGGTTTGACGAAGAGATCGGACTGTACGGCATTATCACTAAGTGGTCCTGATAAAATTGTGTAAGCATCTTGTAGACATTTATCACAACTAATACCCGGGTAGTCTTCATGTGTAGCAAGCACCTCTTTTGTACTTGTGGATATAATCCACTGCCGAGTCTTATAGTTGGGCCCTAGAGTCACACCAAACGCGTACTTAAATCCTATAAAATATAAATTTATAGAGTAATGTACATGATTGATACGCATATATGATTTTCACCGGATACACAAACGGTTATATGTATCGGTAAAATCAGAATGCTATGTGCTTAAGAAATAAATTTTAGTATTTTTCCCATAAAGTTAACTTTTTATCAACTGGTTGACTTTTTGGTCAACAATTGACTTTTGGTCAACTCATTGACTTTTTGGTCATATGATGACTCTAGGCCGGGAGGCTCTCAGAATCGACTCGAAATCATCCTGTGCCGATGTCCCCTTGCTGGTCATGTTAGTGGTGACCCTTGAACGTTCACCATCTTCGACCATTGTTCTTCTTCTTTGGAAACATCTAGTCCTTGGCTTTGGCGCTTCCATGCTGAGTCTTTGGAACATGGAAACTCTTTCGGGAAACATTTTGGTGCAGTCGCACTCAGATAATACCGCCCGAAATACCGTATTGATGTGGTATTTTCATTTATGAAATACGAACTTCATTATACCTTGATTAATGAGTCTTAAGATGAGTCATTAAGGTGGTATGGTTTGGGAACATGGTTTTAGCACATAGTTTTGATTCTTCATGATTTATTACATGACTCATGAGATGAGTCATTTCATGACTCATGAAAGAATCATTGTTTTGATGACTCATGGTGTGACTCATAGGATGAGTCATTCATGTCATGACATATTCTTCCTCTATAAATATGAGCTCCTTTTCTTCTTTCATGGTTAATGGAAAAATGAAATAAAGAGTTTATTCATAGTTGCTTTCCATAAAACAAAAGAAGAGAGATCCACCTCTTACAAAACTGGAGCAATCTTTGAGTAAGAGAAAGTAGTAGGATTTTAAAGGACCCCGGGGTGGATATCTTGCCTTGTGTCTCAAGAAGACTTCGATTTTATCAAGCTCACTTGAAGACTTGGAGATCCACTACGAGGAGATTTACTACTACATGGAGCAAGAGCTAGGGGTTGTTCGATCTTCCATCGAATCATGCTTCAAAGGTATGACTTTATAACCATTGTATGCTCTCTTTAATATTGGGATCATGTTAGATTTAATTAGGATGATCCTATTTTGTATTTCATGCTCTCTACATGCTTAGTAATTTTATACATACTATCTTCCGTTGCGTATTTTGCATGTTTTTAGCATGAATTTCCAACAGTTCCTCCACAGATGGGCGAAGTTGGATCTAGGGTTCTATCTCCAAAGGTTCTCATTGCCAGCTAGCAGCAGAAACATGATTGACAAGCGGATCTAACTCTAGTTCGTCAACAGAAGACTCCACAAACATTATGTCAGATGCACTTGAATCTGACTCACACTCTCCCTCTTGTTGTTCACTGGATATTCCCTGAATGAAATTTACTTCCATGGGTTGATCAGATGGATCACTAGGCTACCTTCCTAGGTTGAAGATATTAAGGTCAACAGTCATATTCCCAAAAGATAGTTTCATCTGACCCGTCCTACAATTGATCAAAGCGTTTGAGGTGGCTAAAAATGGTCTTCCTAGAATGACTGGGATTTTATTTTTTGATATTGTAAATGGGTTGTGTTTCCAAGAATGAACTCTCCAACCTTGATCAGAACATCCTCTATCTCTCCTTTGGGAATTTTCATGGATCTATCAGCTAATTATAGAGTTCATCTTATCGATTTAAGTTCTCTTACACCTGGCTGTTGATAGACTGAATAAGGAAGGAGGTTGACACTAGCTCCCAAGTCTAGAAGTGCCTTATCAATGTGAGTGTTACCTATGACGCATGGAATTGTAGGACAATCAGGGTCCTTATATTTTAACGGCATGGGTTTCTAAAAAATTTTACTGAGGTTGGCAGCTAAGAAGACTTTCTTAGGGACATTTGTGGTTCTTTTCTTAGTGCATAAGTCCTTCAAGAACTTTGCATAAGAGAGGATTTGTTCGATTGCATCTAGGAGAGGGATGTTGATCTTGACCTGTTTAAATGTTTCTAGGATTTTCTCAACCTGCGAAGAGTTTTTCCTAGGTTTGAGTCTATCTGGAAAGGGGGCAACGGGCCTATACCTATCTAGATCAGGCTCAATCTCATGTTCATCGTTTTGGTCATCGGAAGGAATGTGTTAGATGGGAGAGGGTTTGATCCGGTGGCATTCTAACTTGGTTGTCTATCTGTTTTCCTGATCTCAAAGTGTGAACTACATTCACATGGGCTGGTTGGGATGAACTGGATCCATTATCTTTAGGGTTTGCAACAGGTTGACTTGGAAATTTTCCTTTCTTTCTTTCGCTCACGGTAGTGGCTAGTTGCCCAAGTTGGGTTTCTAACCAGGCTATGGCTTGAGTGTTCGAGTTGAGCACTTCGCCGGTTGTTTGCATGAAGGAATTTAGAGTGGTGGATGACCGGGTCAACATGTTGGTAGTTTGTGAAGAAGCTTTGATTATAGCTTCTAAACCCTTTTCTAAGACACTCAAACGTTTGTCATGATCAGAATTTGAAAGATTTGTAGGATGGTGAGGATGAGGATGTTGGGTTGGACAAACTGAGTTAGCTTGTTGAAAATTGTTTGGTGCGTTGAATGGAAGTGTATTTCTCTTAGGGAATTGTGGGTTTGAAGCGGGAATGAAGTTTTGATTTTCGGGAGAATTTTCTTGGTTCCAAGCAAAGTTAGGATGATTTCTCCAACTTGGATTGTAGGTTGGAGAAAATGGATCATTTCTAGGACGTTGGAATGCAACGTTCATCTGTTCTAATGCATTGTTGTTTCCTAGGAGAGGACATTCCTCTGAAACGTGGGAGGAGACTGACAGTTTGACAACACGGGGTAGAAACATGATTGATTTGAGCTGGAGCTTGTTCCTTAACTTCTAAGGCTTCTAACCTCCGCAAAATTGTTGCCATCTTTTCTTCAGAAGCAATGTTTGACTCCAAGGAAAGGTCACTAGACTTAGATTGGGGAACTAATGAAACCCTGTCATCACAGTGTTCCCATTGCATTGTTTTCTCGGATAGACTCTCTAGAAATTCCCAAGCTTCGTTGACGTTTTTCCTCATAAAATCTCCCTGACACATCGATTCTAAAGATATTTTTGAAGAATAGTCTAATCCTTCATATATGACTTGGCATAATCGTTATTCTCTAGACCATGATGAGGACATTGGATTAGAAGATCTTTGAATCGGTCAAAATATTTCCAGAATGGCTCTCCCGTGATAAAGTTTTAAATGCTGTTCTTAAGCTTTACCGTTTTATGAATATGGAAATTTTTTTTGAGAAAAACGGTGACAAATTCCTCCCAAGTTGAGATGGAATTTATCGGTAAGCTGTATAACCATTTTTTAGCTTTGTCCTTAAGAGCAAATGGAATAAATCTGAGCTTAATCGTATCTTCGGTTAATTCTCTTATTTTAATCATAATACACACTTCCTTAAATTCCAAGATAAAAATATATGCATCTTCTGTTTCATTTCCTAGGAATTTAGGAAGCATGTTTATGTAATACGGTCTAAGCTCGAAATTTGCTCCATTTGCTTCGGGGAGCCTTATGCAAGATGGAATTGCATTTCTGGTAGGGTAATACAAACCCTGGAGAATGGATTGATTTGCCATTTCTTGGATTAGTTCAACACGGATTAAATGATGAGAATTATCCCTAACCCACGTTTGCATACACCAAAACAACTTCTTTTTGTAATAATTTTTTTAAAGGAAAGAAAGAAAAATAGTTTTTTTTGAGAAGAAAAGGATAAAGAAAAATCCTACCTAAAACAAATCAAAGCAATCACTTTTTAATCACTCTAATTCTAGGGTTTAGCCAAACTCAACTAGACCAGCTTCTAACCAAAAACTCCTAAAGTGAAAAGATTAAAGTTTTACCCGGGTAGTTAGCCAAGTAAGGATAGTACTAGAGGGTGATCAAAGATCAATTAAGTACCTCATTCCTTGCGGAGCGCTTTACGTAACCCCTAAACCTTGCCTTAGACACCAACTAATCCAAGAAAACTTGAACCGGTTCACTCAAGGGTTTCTTGTTCCTTATTGAGCTCGAGTCCTTAGGTGCCAACGTCTAATGAGTTTTAGGAGGCTTGGGTTTATGAAGTGAGGAATTAGTGATTTGTGGGCTAAGGAAAGGGTGATAAAATCCCTTACCTTATCTTAATTAGGGGGTTTTTCCCTTAAGAATGTTTTAACTATGTGCCAAATCAAGTACTACAATCACTTTGGTGAATTCCTACTAACTATATAAAATGCAACCATAGAAATTAAAAGCGACTAAAAAGGATGGAAAAAAATATTTTTTTAATTATGGTCAACAACAATCAAATGTTAGAAGAGAGCTCTTGTTTGAATTTATTATCTTGTTAGTTAATGTCCAAGTGAAAGGTGAATTTTAGTATGGTCAATAAAAATAGAATCTTTTTTTAATCCTAATTGTCTCTAATTGTGAAACTAACTAAAAAGGGTGGAATTGAAAACGCTAGAAAGAAGAGTTACCTCAAAATAATTCTCCAAGTTCTTGATCTTCAATCCAAGATTTTCAAGCTCCAAGCGGTTCCTTCACAAGAAAACACACAAGTTAAAGAACCAAAATAATAAAATCCTATTTAGCACCGTTCCCCAGCAACGGCGCCAAAAAACTTGATGCGGCATAATTATGTACCAAAATTACAAGTGCACAATTAATCAAGTTATAATATAAAAAGTTATCGATCCCACGAGAATGGTGATTTTAAGAGATTATTAGAATTGGTTCTCATATTTTGTACGTGACAAAATTAGGATTAAAGAATAAGTGTGAGAGTTATAATGAGTGAGAGTGGTTGTTGTGAATATATGTAAGTAACAATAAATTGAATTTTAGAGAAAAGAAGTAATAATCAAAGAATAGAACAAAAAGCAAGAATAAAAGAGAGAAAAACAAGAAAACAAAAGATGGATGATTCAATTAAAGATATGAGAAATGTAGAATTAAATCCACTAGCTAATTTCAATTACAAAATACAAACTATTCTTTTTTTATCATATTTCATTTTAGATTTATTAAGCATAGACTATCAAACCATTTAAGGAAAGCATAACCTATCAAATTATCATATAAGCAAAATTACAATTTATGATAGAACAACAACAAGATAGTAATTGTAGAATTCATAAGCATAACCTATCAAACCACTCAAGATAAGCATAGATTATCAAATTCTTCTTCTACCAATTAGTTTTCTAGTTGATTATCCTATACATGATTATTTTAAGCATAAGAGAATAATCCATACAATATAAAGGAAATAAATCTAATTTCATGTAATTCTAAGATTCCTACAAGAATTAGTTCCATATCTTATGAAATAAAAACAAAAAAAAAACTAATTACAAAAATAAAAGAAAAGAAAAATCTAAACTATGAATAAGAAAATAAATCTACTCTACAAATTAAAGTGCTAAAAGAAAATAAAAAGACAAGAAAATAAATATACACTACAAGCATGAATGTAAATCTAACTAATAAGTAATAATAAAGAAATTACTAAAAATATAAAAGAGAAAAATAAAAGAAATACAAACCTCCAAATAATTCTTCATCTTTATCTTCATCATCCAACAAAGAGAAGAAATATTTAAAGTGGTGAAAAAATTATTTTATTAATTGTAATAAAAGTTACAAATTTGGAAGGCCTTCTGAATTAAGAGTGGCTCTCCTCTCCAAATAGAGTTACAAAAATTTTCACACCCCTAACCCCTCACTCTCTACCCCTATTTATAGTAAACATCAGTGAATGAGAGCTCTTTGATTCAAATCTTATCCAAAACTAACAAATTTTAGCCTTTGATCTGTAACAGAATGCCATAGCTATCGATAAGGGCAGCGATAAGCGTATCGATGCGGGCATCGATAGACGCATCGATAGGCTTATCGATGTGCCCATCGATGTGCTTATCGATGGCTGCTTCTCTCCTTTTTCAGCCCACAGCTTCTTCTTATGTTTGGCTTTTGGGCTTGGGCCTTTGGCATTTTGAGCTTTAATTCTTCTTTTTAGCTTGGACTTTTGAATAATTTGGCAATTGATTTTTTAATGGGCTTCTTTGCTTTATTTCTTCATTAAATCAAGGGTTTTTGATGAGAGATGCGATTTTTAGAATTTATTCTTTATTAACCTGCATTTAAAGATAAAAACAATTATTAGTGACATATTTATTCATATAAAATAGATAATAAGGGTATAAAATTGTAATAAAATATGATTATCAAAGACATAGTCAATGATTGTATAACACCAATCATTAGGTTGGAAATCCCCTGGTGTAGCGTGCACCTCGTTGGCTTCTACGATATATTTAGGACAACGTAACTGGTGGCTAGCTACTACAGTCTATTTAGTAGACTTGGAGGTCAAGACTAAAGTGGTTTCAAGCCAAGCTACATAATCTATGCTTTCAAAAGAGTAAGCAAGCTTTAATACTGCTTCATGGTAAGAGGTTGTTGTGTCGGACTTTATATTCCCCTTTTATGTAATTGATGATTAACTCGGAATCACCATGTGCTTCAAGATATTTGGCTCTCATGTCTTAGGCAAGTTGTAAGCTAATTGTGAGGGTGTTGATGGTAGATAATCACACCTAGCCACGTTGTTAAAACATGGCTCAGTTAGTAATAAGCCCGATGGGGGAGTGACCATACGGATCAATGAGTATTATCCCTACTCCTGCGATGATCATTACTTTGTGATTATGATGTGACGTGTCATTGAAGTAAAGTTGTCATACTTGATAATTTGAGATAACGTTTGATTCGAATACTATATATGCAATGTCTTCGTGGAATTTGGAAGACTCAGGGATAGGATAGTCTGTAAAGAAGTTGGTTATAGCTTGGCCTTTGACTGATTTTTATGGTATGAATATCATATTGCACTGAGAAAGCAGAACCACCAGTTTCATGAGTCTAGAATTTAAGGACCTGGGTTTTGTCATAAGTACCCATAGAGGATTGACTCTCGGTAATATATGGATGGATTGGCCAATTATGTAATGCACCATCTTCTAGTCTGCAAAAACTAGAACTAGGCACTATTTTTCAACTAGACTCTGGCAATGCTCAGTACCAGCAATAATTCACTAAGATAATATATGGCTTGTTCATGACCATCATTATTTTCCTGGGCAAGAAATGCCTAAAAGAATGGTCCATTACCTTAACATAGATTAGGAATAATTTATCCAATACTGGTACAACTAGTACAGATGACCTCATGAGATATTCTTTAATCTCGTCGAAAGTTTTTTAACAGGCATCATCCCAAATGAATGAAACACTATTCTTCATCAGCTTTTGGAATTGTTAGCACTTTTTGACAGGTTAGCTATAAACCTGCTGATTATCGCATTTTATTACACATTTATACGCTCATTATCTATTTTAATTTAAATAAAATATTTGCTAATAAGTATTTATTTCTTTATTTGTAGGGTAATGAAGATTTAATCAATAAGAGCCGAAAAAAACTCAATTCTCTTAATTTTCTACCTTTTATTGAAGCTCTTATTAAGGCTCAAGATTAAGCCAACAAGCCTTAGAAGCCCAAAGAGTCTAAGAATTTCAGCCAAATTTAGAATTTAAGAAGTATCAATATAGGTATCGATATTATATCAATACTAGTATTAACACCTACGTATGTAGGCTAGACATCTCTTCAATCCTCTGAGCTCTTTAAGATTTCTCAGGGGCGACATCTTTTAGATGGCTTTTACTTTTTCTGGGTCGACATATATGCTTTTAGATGTGTCAATGAACGCAAGGAATTTGCCTGATGATATCCCCAAAAAAGACTTGGTTAGGTTCATCTTGGGTTGGTGTTTTCGTATAATTTTAAACATTATTCTCAAATTGCTAAGGTGTTCTTCCTTGCGATGATTTCTGATCGTGAGGTCATGACCGTAATATTCCATCATCTTGCACAAATACTCATGAAAGACTGTGTTCATCGCGCGTTGGTTGGTGGCTCTAGTATTCTTCAAACTGTATGGCATTACTATATAACAATATACTCCGGATGGTATTCTGAAAGTTGTATGTTTCTGATCATTTGGATACATTTTTAATTTGATTGTATCAAAAAAGTCATCCATAAATGACATTAACATCTGTGAAAAGGAGAGGGAACTCGTCTTTCAGATAAGCGAGGTTAAGGTCTTTAAAGTCAATATAGCTCCGAATTTTACCATTCTTCTTTGTTATTATAACTATGATGGCCAACCAATTTGGATGTTATTCTTCATGGATGAATCCGCATTCAATAAGTTTACATATTTCTTTCTTGATCTGTTCCATCAACTCAGACAAAATCATCTTTTTTGTTGTTTGATCGGCTTGATGCTCGGATCAATATTGAGGCAATGTGTAGCCACATCTGACCCATGCATATCTTTGTAACTCTAGGCAAAGGCATCAATATACTTTTGAATGAGAAATAGGAGTTCTTTTTTTCAATAGGAACAAGCTCTTGCTAATAAAGATGGGCTTGGGATTAGTTTCATCGCTGATATTTACCTGAATCACCTTATCCTTATTAGGCGGCTTTCTAGGTTCGAAGCACAATTCCCACTGTGCCCCTAGGCACTTTGTCTAAGGTTCATTCTCAGAATCATCAAATACCTCTGAATCATCGAGTTCCATAGGCTATATGAAATCATTCTCACCGTAAATTGTTCAAATATGGCACTACTTCTGACATTGAAATCCTAACAAGATGTATTTGAAGAACAACTCGAGGGGGTTGGGGGGAATCTCAAATGCTGATCCATTTTGTGAGTTAGCTTCTGGGAAAATGTACCTGACCCATGCTTGGTTCGATTAAAGTAATCGACAGTCTCCCATTTTAGTGCAAAAGGTATTAGCAAAACATGTGGTCCTCAGTCAAAGTTCAAGAGCCTGATTTCAAAGTAGTCATCACCCATCTTTGTCATCATGTGACGGGACTGTTGGCTATACTGCTAGAACTCAGGTGTTTCTTTAACTTCATTATCTGAAACTAGCAGATACGGTTGCTGTTCAACTTTCTCAAAGATGACTGGGTCATGGATTCTCTTTCTAGCATAAGCCATGAATGTGGCATCTTCTGAGTTGCCTAGCTAATGATGAGTCGAATAGGACTCATTTATGGGTATGTGTAAAGTTGACCCTAGAGCTATCCTAGATAGAAAGTATTGATTTCTGAGTTTTTATGCTCATAGCTTGAAAAACAATCATAAGTAAACTCTTCGTTATTATTAAAAACTCAGTCACCCAAATTTTCAGCTCACTAGCCCATACATAAGTCCTCTAGGGTAATTATAAGAGGTTCCATCTCTCAATTAGGATCTTCAATTAAGTCATGTCCACCATCCTCCTCATTGCTGCTATTGAGTTCTTCAGGGATGGCAATCTCAATCATATGTTTTTTGTCATATTAGAGGCAATTGGAGAAGTAGTTTTCTACTCCTTTAAAGGGGGTGATTTTGAGCATATACCCTTTGAAGAACCCCCTGCTCATCGACATATTCGAAGTACTGATGCAATGTCAATGGGATAATCATATTGGAGTAGATCAAAGGTCATCCAAGGAGCAGATTATAAAGCATCTCCACATCAATGACATAGCATGTCAACTCCATCATTAAATCGCTAATGTGACATTAAAGTCTGATCTTTCCAAGAGACAGACTACTTTTGGAATTAAACCCAAAGATAATAGCAGGTACCTTTAAGAGTTTATAAAGGGGAATACTTAAGAAGCTAAGGAGCCTCCACGGGATGATGCTCAAAGTGAACCCTAGGTCAATATGGAATCGCTTGAACTTAATCGAATCGACGTATCCAAGGTAATAAAGGGGTCGGTTGTGGTGGTTTTCTTTGATGGGCATGTCATTCGGCGTGAGGGTAATACTAGGTTTTTACTGATGACATTGGCAGCACTACCTTTAGCCTTCATCTTAGGGAGACTCGAACATGTGAGTGAGGAACACTTCAGTATCCATCAATGCCTCCCGCAAAGCCACCTTAGACAAACATAGAAGTTCATGATATGTTATGTGAGCTAGGATATTGGCCAATTAAGCCAATATATCATATCGGAATGGAATTTTGATTCTGGTGGATGGTAGACACAACACTTTGTCGAACCTCGTTTCCTTTTGTTTGATGGGTTCATGTTGTTTGGAAGGCCCTAATTAATCGTAGTTCTTCAAATAACGCTTATTATATCTTGCTCTTGTAGGAGGGTTGTAATCAAGCTGAACTACCAAGACATTGAACCTGTAAGTGAGGAGATTCGTAAAGATTCCTCACCTAAGATTGCAGACATGATATTGTAGGATCTCATCTTACATCTAGCCTTCACCTGGGCCGTTGGCTTGGAGGATGCCCAATGCTCATCTTGAAGGAGATCAGGATAGACTCACATCATCTCGCCTTTTATTGTTGTAAGAGGGACAAAGCTTTGGCTTTGTCATCCTTGTTGTTTAGGATTAACCAATTCTATTCTTGTAGAGGGAATATGAATGATTTCATTCTAAGTCTAAGTCACTAGCGTGGACCCAAATTGAAGAGTCTCCATGTTAGCAGCGACCTTCTTTTGCTTAGGTCGGAGCCTTAGAATCCTTGAATCTATGAACATCTGTATTTTATCCTTGAGGATATAATAGTTCTTCATCGGATGTCCTAACATTCTATGATTTAGGCAGTAGTTGGGATCATTAATTTTCACAAATTCTTCATAGCGTTTAGCTTCAAAAATCTTCAGTCAATTGCCTTTGTTAGAGACATGAAAAATGGCGACAATATGCTCGTCTTTAAAAAAAGTGATAGAGTAGTTATGTTGGCTATTTTTTGCGATTCCTTCATTTGATTGTTGGGTTTCTTGACTTCAACATCGAATATTTCCTTAGCTTTTAATTAGGACGATTGTCTATCCTTATTTATACCCCTTTACTATTGACACAGGGATCAAACTTGTTAAAGCATCTAGCAGATTCCTCTGTGATTTTTGCTTGCTCCATCAAGTATTTCCATGAGTTTGCCTTGACAACACACTTGTGATCTTCTCTGTGGCACAAGAAATTTTGCTTACAATATTTGAAGCAACATTGCAATTGTAGACAATTAAAATGTATTTTCACCTAGGCTAATATTTAGCTTGGATCCAAGAAGTGAATGCCCGTAGGCTAAGCATTTCGAAGGTGGTCTAAAACTGAGCCTGCAATAAATTGTAGCGAAGGTCGTCCAACCGAGCAAGCGAACCAAGTTAAGAGCGCGTCAACTCCCAAAACAAGCCCTAGACAGAGTCTAAAGGCATCATTTGTTAGTCGAATCCTAATTCAAATTTTGTGCTAAATTCAAGCTCATAAGCGAAGTTTGCCACCTAATGAACTTCGCTCATAACAACCTAAGTGAACCAAGTCATTCATACCTTCAGCGAATCACACCCATACATCTTCAGCGAGCCTCACTCATATTAGCAGCGAACTTCTCCAATGTCTTCAGCAGCGAACTTCGCCCACGTGTCCTCTGTGAGTTTTTCCAAGCCAACAAACCTCATCTAATAGTTGTTTGAGGGTTATTTTCAAGGGATAACCGCCCCTCACTATATCCTATTTTAATGGTCACTTAATCCATAATTAAGTAGGCAATTAACTCTCTCTTTTAGCTTATAAAAGAAGGATAGATCATTCATTTTTAGTATCATAAGGATCATCATAAGAATCAAAGGTGATCTATAGATCTAGACACACACATAGAGAGATTTCATTGAGTAGAAGTGTTAAGAGAAGACTGAGCTATCTTCCATGCCACTAAACTCTCATCAACAACAAAAGACCCGTCGTCTTAATCGGTGTGTCAATAGAGTACAAGATCGACGCTACATCGGCACACAGAAAAGAACCTCAGAAATATAAGTTTTCATTTGCTTCATTACATTCTTTTTATTATAATCTACATCAATTATAATTTAAAAAGACCTGAAATAGGATGGCGACTCCACTGGGGACTTATTTCTCTTCTGACAAGAAAATTGTGTAGCACACCGACACTTAGATCCTCGGGTCTTTTGCTGAATCGCTGATCATTAAATTTGACCAAGTGAAAATTGAGAAATTCATTTCCACAGACCACACTTCATCCCATGTGACTATTCATAGTTGTTGCAGGATTTGTCGAAGTGCAACTCTCATGTCTGAAACGACCCTCGCATGTGTGAGGGCTACCTTCACCAAAAATAGTTTAAACTTAGCTAAAACCTAAATAAAGCTTGCCAAAAGTGAAGAAATCTTGACCCTCAACTCAAGTGAAGGTCAAGATCTTGTTTTATCTGTTGATATCAGACATCAGTCCGTAACTCCTTTAGGAGTTCAATTTAAAGCATCTCGCGTTGCTCATTATGCTTCCTCGGTAGAAGTTAAGGATGGGGGAAATCCCGCACCAAATGTCCCGCAAGGGAATAATATCATCAATGATGAATCCCTTGCAAAAAAACTTAGCCAACGTCACCATAAGTGATGTTCACGTTCCAAGGACAAAAGTGGCAATAAGGCTGTCCAAACGGCCCGACCCGACCCAGAAAGGCAAAATGTCGAGCCCGGACCCGGACCCTGGGTGCCCGGACCAAGTCCGGGTCCGGGTCCGGGCCAAACCAGGCCGGGCTTCGGGCCGACCAAGATTTTTTGTATTTTTTTAAATTTTTTATTCTTTTTATTTTTTTGCTAAAATTTGATTAAAAAATTAGATTAATCTTATTATATTTATATAAGTATGTATTAGTATATTCTTATATATTAGTATATAGCTATATATTATATGTAAGTATATATAAGCATATATATTAATGATTAAATCATACTATAATTGTATATAGTATATATTAGAAATATATATAAGGATATACAAGTATATATTAATGACAATGTACACTTAAAAATATATATAACTATACATTAATGACCATATCATACTATAGTTATATATAAAAAATATATATATAATATGTATATAATTAAAAACCGGGAGTCGTCATGCCCGAGTCAGGTTTCACCACCTTGGATCAGACCAGGGCCCGGAGCCCGGCCAGCCTGGATTTTTTTTGGCTTTACCCGGGCCCGGTCGGGTCCGGACCTAATGCCCATTTGGACACATCTAAGTGGTGAAGTTGGCTCTTAGCCTGGAATTAATGGCAATCCAAGATAATTTATATGTTTGAAGTGAGCTCGTTAATATTAGCATTATGCGACCCTCAGAGAAGTCATTTTCCGCAGTTCAAAAGAATTGTCAATATAGAGCTACTCTTAAGAAAGAATTAGTTTTTAGTCGCATTAGTTAAGGTCCTCAACATTTAGAGGTTCAGACTAAACGACGACGATGTACCTGAAAGGGTAAAATGTAAGAATTTACTGTCAACATGATGAGTGTAATTACTAAGGATGACGAAGAAAGAATAAATAGCTCACCCAATCTAGTGTATTGTCCTGGTATTGGATCTCTATTGCCAAAAGCTGACTGTGTGTATCGTCGCATTAGGCTAAGACAAAGAGCAACGATCCCTTTTTACTACTCTTCCCTCCAGGCGCGGACTTTGCAAACTTCATCTCAGTTGCCATCTGCGCCATAGCATCTAATACAACCCCTAGTTCAAGTCAATAATGACAATAGGATGTATATATGACAGACCGAGAAGAACGTCTTGCTCAAATGGCACCTCAGAAGAAAGACTGAGATGAAAGGATTAAACTTTTGGAGAAGATGGTTGAACAACGATTGTTGGTATCTCAATCTCAACCAAGCTCTTCAACGGGGAAAAAACCGATTGGTGAATTCTCTCTAGCAGAAGATCTAGAGCACCAAGACGATGTAGATTCTAAACATGCGAGATCAGAAGCAATAATTCCTTCGAGAGCCAAGTAAGGAAGCAAAGGCTCCGAAAGACATCCAAAAGTAGTTCAATATTCTTTCTCAACGAACTGAGCTAAAGAATGCTAAAATCATCCGACGGTAACCTGTTGAGTAGGACATTGTACCTTACCTAATGAAATTTAAACCGCTAACGTTGCATATGCTTGCGGTAAAGGTTCTCCAAACCAACATATTTATTACTTCTACCAACAAATTAGAAATGTAATAGGTAATGATGTTATAAAGACACATATTTTTATCGTCACCCTTCAAGGGGTAGTCTTTGATTAGTTCAGGAATTTGCCTAAAAATTCAATAAGATCATGGGCTGATTTAGAATTAAGATTTCTCTCACAATTCCACGAGGAACACTCTAATGTTACCATGGCCAAGCCCCTTTCCAAGAAGCAAAATGGAAATTACATAGTCAAATAATACATCGAAAGATACCACAATCTAACATTGCGATGTCGAGATATGCCTTTCCTGATGTTACTTTAGACTTGTCAGCAAAATTTTGTAGCATGAATTAAAGCTCTCATGGGTACCGTCACTGCCCACACATGGAAGGATCGGATGGAACAAACTGAGAGAGCAGAAAAATTAATAGAATGTTTTAACAATTCAAGCCACGCACCAATTTTAAGGGCAACAGAGACAAACAAGGGTAGATTTTGCAACCAAAAGATAAAGAAACCTTTGCCGCTGGAGCTTCAAATCCCAACAATAACAACCAACAAAGGGAACTAAAGAAGAACTTTCAGCGCAACTATTCATTCAAAGATGAACATACATATACCATCTTCCATGTACTAAACAAAGGGAATCATTTGAAACTTCCTGAAGCTCGACACCCTGAAGAAATTAGGAAGACTGATGACCCTAACTACTGCCTTTATCATAGAATATTGGGATACTTAATGAAGAATTGCTATATCCTGAAAGATAAGATATAGACCTTTGTTAAATTAGGGATCCTCCAGCTTAAACCTGAGTAAAAGAAAATCACTGCCAAGATGGTGACCCTTCAATTTGGCTCCATGTTGGATATCCAAGCCTAAAACAATGTTGTCCCCATTCGTACTACAAAATGATAGTGGTCAACTATGACCACTAAGACTGACAAAGTCAAGGATTAATCCCTCTTACTATAACGAGAGGTAAAATAATGTGGGTACATCTCGACCTCCTCCAAGATGAGAATTGGACTATTCAGAGGTCCAAGAACAAGCGTAAAATGAAGAATTGCAATGTCATCTCTGCAATTATCGAAGAAGAATCTCTACATGTCACTTCACTTACCGATTTAGAGGGGGAGAAGATGGTCATGGTAGGAACAAGGTGTGCATGATGAATAGGATGTTTAGATGTTTTAGCATGAGACTTAGCACACATGTTCATAAGCTTATCATGATTAACAATACATGTTTTAAGGGTTGAATCTAAAGATGATATACGATCCTTAACATGATTCAACTCATCATTATGCATACAAGTATTGTTATTAGAAGTAGAACATAAATAGTTTTTTATGAAAGAAACAGTATCATTTTGTATGTTCTCTACTTCTAACATAGTATTATTTTTAGCATGAGATAAACTAGTGATGGATGAGGATAATTTTTCGTTTTCCAAATTTAACATATCATTATTTTCTTTAAGCATAGTATTTTTTTTGCAATGACATCAAATTTGGACACTAGCAACTCATGATCGAATTTCAAATTAACATGCTTGCTTTTTAAATCAATAAAATCATTTTGAAATTTCTTGTAGGCATGCTCTAATCTATCATATGCACAAGCGAGTTCATTAATAGATAGATCATCATCGGATTCTGAATCGCTTACCACACTAGGGCTATCGCCTAGTGGTCGTGTGCATGATGGTGATGCTCCAATATTACTTGAGGAAGAATCCTCCAAACAATGTCGGATTTCCTCCAAATTGCTTTGATGTGCTTCTATGAATATCCATAATTTGTAAGCACTATCAAAATGAGTAAGCTTGTTAGAGATAGAAGAATCAAGTGCATTAAGCATATATTCTAACACAATCTTGTTCATGGTAAACAATTTTTTGTAATTTTTACTCCACTTGGATTTCTCCATAGTTGGTACAATATAAGCATTATCAATAACTCCCCATAAATCAATATTTTTAGATCGCATAAATAGTTTAAATCTAGAAGCCCATTGTGCATAGGGAAAATTAATGAATTTAGGAGCAACATTAGATTCATAGCCTAACAAAGGTGCACAATTCGTGTTCATGATAAATATATATATGTGCAAGAAAGACAAATGCAATCAAAACAAGATTAGCACAAAAAAATAACTTGGATCTTTAACTCAAGGCGATTAGTCCTTAAATCAAAGAGCACCAAGCTCTGATACCAATTGTTAGACCCTAGAGGGGGGGTGATTAGGGTCTTATGCTAATCTAATCCGATTAAATAGCAATTAAAACTAATTAATGAGTTATCCTAGTAAATATGAAATACCACAAGATATATGAACTAGGATAAGCAATATGAACAAATGAATATATCCTATCAATGAGATATTACAAATATATGAGCAAGGATATATGAACTAACACACAAGGGGAAAATAAACAATGCAAACACACAATATAATCACGGAGTTCGGACCTTCCGTCCTACGTCTCCGCTCCCCACTCCCGGGGAGAAATTCACTATCATAACCGGGTTTTCTACGCTTACCCGAACAACGTTTACACCTCACACTCGGTTTTCTAGCTAACCGAAAACTTTACAATCAACACTCTTACAATCCCATTCTACACCCACTAAGTGTTGGAACTAAACGTGTCTCCCTCAAGTGCTCGGATACAACCTCTCTCTAGGTTCGTCAACCGACGCCACTCCTCTTGGGACGATCCCCAACTCTCGCCATACACTTCTCTCGATGTACAAGTGTATTACAAAGTGATCCTCACAATAAGCACGATTAAAATAAATGATTATTCTCTAATATGGATAAGAACACAATGAAAGCTCACACTCAATTGTTACAACTCTCACCAACCCAAATATACTATGTATGAAAATACAATAAGCTCAAGTGGGTGTGTGTAAATAACGAGTGAAATAAAATCTAAACTTAATATGAAAACTAGCTTTAAAGAATGATAATCAAACAAATATGCAAATATAAAGCTAGATAAGAGTTTAGAAATTCATCTCTGAAAAACAAGATGGAGAGATGGATTAAGATGAAGCTCAATCGATGTAGATGATCTCCTACACTTGTGTAAAACTTCTTCCCAAACAAAAACTCTTTTAAACAAACACTAAACAAACTTAAACAAAACTTAAACACACTTAAACTTGTTTTTAAACTTTTCTTGGGTAGTTTGAACTGAGGATATGTGGGGGTATTTATAGGAACCCTAAAGGCAAGAGAAAACAATGCAAAAAGACCAAAAACCCAAAAACAATACAATCTGTAAATATAGCCGTTACAGTATTATGAGTCGACTCGTACTTTTCATGAGTCGACTCATAAGTAGCCGTTACAGGCTAAAAACCAACTTATGGGTCGACTCATAAAATTCATGAGTCGACTCATCATGCATGGGTTGACTCATGAATTCATGGGTCGACTCAACAGAAACAAAACTAGTTTTCCAGCACACTTCATGAGTCGACTTATGACAAGCATGAGTCGACTTAACCTGATGGGTCGAATCATGATATTATGAGTCGACTCGTCAGAATCAAAATGTAAACTACACAACAGTTTATGAGTCGACTCAACACAGTTCATTAGTCTGTAAGGAATCTTGACCCCAAGATTAGTTTATTTTGATGATAATAAATATTATATGTTGTGTGTATTATGTGCTAACATTTGTTTTGCAGTATCAGAGCTATATCAATAATTATATTCAAAGAGATACTCAAGACATAGATGAGTTCAAGGCAAAATGAAGCAAAGAAGAAGATATACTTTATTGTCAAAATATAATTTTATATTTTTTTTACTTAGAAATTTGTACAAGCCTTGATCACTCACACACATGCATATACATAGTGTTAGAACACACTAACATATGCTTAGTGTGTTGGTTAACAATAGAAATCCCCTATGTTAGCCATTAGAGTTTATAGATATTGAGTGATTCTTAAAACATTTCATTTATACCCCTTATCAATTAGAATATGGAAAAACTCAAAAGATCAAAGTTGTAGGTCTCTTCAAGAGCTTTCTAACAAATCTTAAATCACCTCATTCCGATATCGGATGAGAAAGTTACAGTCAAAATACTGAAAAGAAAAATTTCAGAATCTGAGTTTACAGTGTAGTCGACTACTATGCCTTGTAGTCGACTTCTAAGCAATTTTCTGACTTCACAGAGACTGTTTAGACTCAGTGTAGTCGACTACTATGACTTGTAGTCGAATACAGATGTAGTTTTTCCAGATTTTAGGTTTTAAATTAGTGACTGTTTATAGCCGTTTTGTGGACGTTAATTGGGTTTAAAATTATGTCATTTCAGAGGCTATAAATAGGTTTAAACATCAGAAAACAACAACCAAGTTTTGCACTTATAAGATTCACATATTGTGCAAATTAACTCTCTAAACTTTTAGTTTTTCAATCTGTTTTTCTATAAAAGAGAGTTTCTGATATTGCCTTTGTTCCTATCATTCTAAAAGCTTGTTTAGACAATATTCAGAGAATTAAAAAGATTAATAAGCCACTGTTATACATTCACATCTATATCAAGGCTTATAGGATTGGAATTGTACATTGCTTCAAAGAAAGGTTCTCTCGGTTTATGAGAGCGGTTGATCTCTTGGTCTAGAGATCGGTTTACAATTGGCATGGGTCTTGTCAATTGGGTTTGTAATTTACATGGTCTTGTAAATTGGTCAGGTTTGCTTTTGGTTTTGTAAGGTTTCAAAATCATAGTGGAAACTCTCAAGCGGGATTTGCTTGGGGACTGGATATACATGTGATGTTTATTTTCTGAGATTGTCATTCTTTCTTTGCAATTTATAATCTACTTTGCAAACTCACACTGTAGTGTTTAAGTGTAAAGCTTTTGCAGATTTTTATAAGAGCGCACTCTATTCTTAAGGGTCACGATCCTACACTTGGTATACATAAGCAAAAACAGGACCCTACATTTGGCATCAGAGCAAGGTGAAAGATGGCATCAACAAATACATCACAATTCAAAGAAGGTCATTCTACAAATCGTCCACCAATGTTCGATGGATTGAACTATAACTATTGGAAGTGCCGAATGAAGATTTACCTTCAATCAATTGGCTATGAACTTTGGAGTATTGTGGAAACAAAATATGAGAAGCCAACCACTCCTTTCACGGAATGGACTACATCTCAAAGGAACAAGGCAAACTTGGATTCTAAAGCAATGAATGTCTTATTTTGTGCTCTTGACAAGAATGAGTTCAATAGGGTGTCAACGGTCACATCCGCATATGATATTTGGCGCACACTTGAGGTAACTTATGAAGGTACAAGTAATGTTAAAGATACTAATAATAATTTCATTTGTTATGGTTGCAATAAGCCAGGACATATGAAGAATGATTGTCACCTTCTAAAATCAATGTCAAAGTCTACAAAATTCAACAAGAAAAGTAAGGCTTTGGCGGTTACATGGGATATTGAATTGAAAGAGGAAAATAAATCCTTGCTTAAAGAAAATCATATTTTGACTAATGAGAATGTTTATCTAAAATCAGAATGTAATGATTTAAAAATTCGCATTAATGTTTTAGATAAAGATATTTCTTCTATTAAATTAAAATATGATGATATATGTTTGAATGTTAGTAAATTCAATAAAAGTAAAGAGAATTTGAATAATTTGCTCTCATTTCAAAAATCTTCAAACAATCATTTTGGCATTGGATTTGTTCCTAAGTATTTTACAAAGAATGATTATGTTTTGAAGAATAATAATAAGAATATTCATGCTAAACAAAATAAGTATATATGGATTCCTAAGAATTTGAATATTCATGATAGGAATGATTATATTTCATCTTATATGTATGAAGTTTGCAATTCAAAGAATTACACTTATGTTAATAAATGGAAACCAAATTCCAAGTGGATTTGGATTCCTAAGGGCTAATCCTAATGATATAATATAAAAGGGTACTAAAGTGCTTAATATTTTTATTAAGGTACCCGGGAAGAGAAAATTTTAACTAGAATTATGTTTATTTCTTTTTGTTAATGACAAAGGGGGAGTTATATAGAAAATTTTAAATTTTTTACTAATGTTTTGATGCAGGGGGAGTAAAAAATTTTATTTAATGATTTTATGCAGGGGGATTAAAATTTTTATATCTTAATAACATATATTTGTCATTATCAAAAAGGGGGAGAATGTAAGAAATCTTGACCCCAAGATTATTTTTTTTTATGATAACAAATATTATATATTGTGTGTATTACGTGCTAACATTTGTTTTGCAGTATCAGAGCTATATCAACAATTATATTCAAAGAGATACTCAAGACATAGATGAGTTCAAGACAAAATAAAGCAAAGAAGAAGATATACTTTATTGTTAAAATGTAATTTTATATTTTCTTTGCTTAGAAATTTGAACAAGCCTTGATCACTCACACACATGCATATACATAGTGTTAGAACACACTAACATATGATTAGTGTGTTGGTTAACAATAGAAATCCCCTATGTTAGCCATTAGAGTTTATAGATATTGAGTGAGTCTTAAAATATTTCATTTATACCCCCTATCAATTAGAATCTGGAAAACTCAAAAGATAAAAGTTTTAGGTCTCTTCAAGAGCTTTCTAACAAATCTTAAATCACCTCATTCCGATATCGGATGAGAAAGTTACAGTCAAAATACTAAAAAAAAAATTCCAGAATCTGAGTTTACAGTGTAGTCGACTACTATGCATTGTAGTCGACTACTAAGCAATTTTCTAACTTCACAGAGTCTGTTTAGACTCAGTGTAGTCAACTACTATGACTTGTAGTCGACTACAGATGTAGTTTTTCCAGATTTCAGGTTTTAAATAAGTGACTGTTTATAGCCGTTTTGTGGACGTTAATTGGGTTTAAAATTATGTCATTTCAGAGGCTATAAATAGGTTTAAACATCAGAAAACAACAACCAAGTTTTGCACTTATAAGATTCACATATTGTGTAAATTAACTCTCTAAACTTTTAGTTTTTCAATCTGTTTTTCTATAAAAGAGAGTTTCTGATATTGCCTTTGTTCCTATCATTCTAAAAGCTTATTTAGACAATATTCAGAGAGTTAAAAAGATTGATAAGCCACTATTATACATTCACATCTATTTCAAGGCTTATAGGATTGGAATTGTACATTGTTTCAAAGAAATGTTCTCTCGATTTATGAGAGGGGTTGATCTCTTGGTCTAGATATCGGTGTGACGATTGGCATGGTCTTGTCAATTGGGTTTGTAATTTGCATGATCTTGCAAATTGGTCAGGTTTGCTTTTGGTTTTGTAAGGTTTCAAAATCATAGTGGAAACTCTCAAGCGGGATTTGCTTGGGTACTGGATGTACACCGGGGAGGTGGAACCAGTATACATGCTTGTATTTGTGATGTTTATTTTCTGAGATTGCCATTCTTTCTTTGCAATTTATAATCTACTTTGCAAACTCACACTCTAGTGTTTAAGTGTAAAGCTTCCGCAGATTTTTATAAGAGCGCACTCTATTCTTAAGGGTCACGATCCTACACTTGGTATACATAAGCAAAAACAGGACCCTACAGAGTCGACTCATGACATGCACACAGCCTGTTTTAAACAGTACATGTCAACATAAATTAAGGTTTAAAAATATCAAATAAATTCAGAAAAATATAAAACTTTGCAAAATGATTGTAGACATGATAATAAACATGCTAAACCATGTAAACACATAAGTTTTGACATTTTAGCTAAACCATGTTTTGAAACTTCCCAAATGTAAAATATCATCATTTTGCAAGGAGGCCCAAAACACGAAAATGTAAACACATGAGTTTTGACATTTTAGCTAAACCATATTTTAAAACTTTACACAATGATTATATAGACTTAATAAAATATGTATATGATTATTGTTAAGTCCAAAAACTAAGAATACAATATTTTTACAAAATTGCATATTTTGCAAACTTTTCAAAAACAATAAATATGATTTCATTGAACTAAATAAAATTGATATTGATGAAATCATATATATGCATATAATTATGAAATAAGAACTGTATTTTCAATTGTATTCAATTGTTTCATATTAAAACTCGAATAATGTTAAACCAAAACATTTATGTATATATATAACTATATATTCAATTGTTTCATATTAAAACTCGAATAATGTTAAACCAAAACATTTATGTATATATATAACTATATATATACAAAAACCAAAACGTGTATGTGTGTATATAATTGAGCTTAAAGTACTTAACACACATAATATAAACTCCTAAACTAAATTACCCAAGCTTGATAAATCTTCATTGTACCTCAACTTGGTAAACTTGGATGAAGCTTGTAATTGGATCTTTAACTTGAATTGTATAGGCTTCAACCACTATTCCACCAACCTCCATTGGATATCATCGTTGAAGCACAATTTTATCCATCCTACAACACGTTATTTGTCTACAATAAATAGAAATACACAAACACTAGACAAACTACATTAGTGGTAAATTATTTGTTAAACATCATCAAAACAAAGAGGCCAACAAGTTTAAGATTGCTACAAAAGTAAAGTACGTAAAGATCAAACATATGGAGATGGACAATTTCAAGAAATAGAAAGTTCATTTTTATTAATCGAAGACTCTACTACATGAAAGTGACATTCAGACTATGTTTCTAAAATATGGGTAATGTGACGGCAGAGGAGCATAGATGAGCTACACCAAGCTATAGCCCGTACTCCTCCGATCTCACAAGCTTGTGAAAATATGAATTTTCCTACTGTAGAAAAAATAGCTCTTGTTTACTCCTCCCTAAGCCCTATGCCAGGGGATGAGAAGAAGCTGTTAAATAAGAAGCTCCCCCTTTACATAGGACTGAAGCATATCAGTAGCAAGAAGCACTTCTTGCAATCAAAATTCAACGTCAGGCCTGAGTCAACCACATAACGTCTAATTACGATCTAGGTTCACGTTTGTGAGACCTGGTTACTATCAGAGTCCTTGCTCGTGGAGATCCAAGGATCTTTCTTCAAGCACTATTTCCGTCGTCGAACAGTCTTGCAAAGAGTGTGGCGCTCGAAGCTCCATGCATCTCTATCACGATTCAACTCACCCTAGGTGATCGCCTGATTCTCAATGATATGTTTGAGTTTCTTCTTCTCAGCCGACAACAAATTTGCCAGATGGCAAAATATACGGAGCTCATCCTCTTGATTGCCCTTCACATAGGCAAGCTCCTATTGGAGCTATTTTATTTTAGCTCCTCCGTCAAATAGCACCTCTGATCTAAGTGATGGAGACTTATACATGGACAAGAAGAAGAAGATAGAGATGAAGGCGGAGAGAATGGAAGAAGAAGGCTCTTATTTATAGCCCTTTTCAAATCCTAACTGCCAAGAAAAATCACATATTTTGAAATTTGATTGGACTAAATAATTGGACTAAATCTTAGCCTAAAACTCAGTCAAATCCATAACGGACCTTGTGAAATCCTTAATCAAGAGATCTTAGCCATAAATCTTGGCTCAAATCCAGAAGCGAATCTCAATAAACATCACCAATTAGCAAGCATCGCTAATCGACGGACTTTGCAAGACACGACTCAAAATAAGCTGAGTCTCACCAATCGATGAACCTCGCCAACTTAGCTCAGAGTTGAGCGAACATTTCACATACCTAAGATCAGTCAAAATTTGCTGGTTTCCTAACTTTTGCCTCAAAAATGAAAAAAGGACTAAGTTCATTCTAAATACAGAATTGGACAAGTACAAGCGTCATTAGGCCTCCAAGGAAGCTAGGTTTAACAATACACCTCTAGAAATCAAGTGGACAAGTGAACACAAGTTTTAACCTAACCAATACAAACTCGAGCTATGTTCAACAGTACATCTTTGGCTATTACCCAAAATATTCCAACCCAAGCTAGAGGTCAAATGCAGGATCTTAAAAACATTGGGGGTATCTTGTAGACAGTTAAAATATATTTTCACCTAGGATAATACTTAGCTTGGATCCAAGAAGCAAACACCCATAGTCTAAGCACTTTGAAAGGGGCCTAAAACTGAGCCCTTCTTCTCTAAAGGAAGCACTTCGTTCCACTAACTGTCCTTTTGATTTATTCTATGCCATATGATCCGTAATAAACTGTAGCAAAGGTAGTCTAACCGAGTTAGTGAACTTCGTTAAATGGTCCATTTTGACTCGTCTCAACCAAGTTAAGAGCGAGTTGACTCCCAAAACATGCCCCAGATGTGACGCCCCAGGGTTCACACAAGGCTGCAGTCCAAGGTAAAACCCGGATTGTCAAACCTGTCAAGTACCAAACACCATGCTACGACATGTTTCACCATCACAGTAACTATCTCTCTAGTTGAAACAACAAATAGGTGAAGGTACAAACAGGCAAATAATAAAAGTAGTACAAAATCAGATATGCACAGAAGAAGTATATCAACAAATGAGCCCAACTGAAATAGAATGAAAATATCTCTGAGTTTGAAATACATCTCAACACAAGGAGTCAAATGAAATCTCACAAAGACACTCAGCCTCTACAAAATAAATACAACTCTAAGGTCTGACAATGGACATAACTATATAGTGGAGCTTCAACTGCTAAAACTGTGCGACGGCGTCTATGTTAGAATTCCGTCATCCTGCGGCTATCCAAAACTCTGATCTTCCTGAAAGATACAATTTAAACAAAAAGAACAACAACAAGAGCGTCAGAGCGCTACAGCAAGATCACCTCCGTCCTCCCTCAGGGGAAGGGCTGCTAGATAAAGTGGAGGCTCTATCTATTAAGCATGGTCTACCTCTATTATTTTTCCTGTATCTAAGGGAGTTAATATTTAGACACCTACAAGACGAGACGTAGTACGTTGAGTGAAATAATCCAAACAAGGAAACCCTCATATATATACTATACGTCTCAAATTATAAATCCCAAAATACCAAAACCAACTCTATGAATGGAAACAGCACTCAAAGAAATACTCCAAGCCTCAACTATATAGAAGCAATGTTACAATCTCGAACTACTTCTGAAGTAGTTGGCACAATTATAAGAGAATATCGTTCAACTCAAAACAAATCATCATAGGCCATATCATGTATACCACAAACCAAAGAATGTACCCTACTCATGGGTAATCTAACATTGGAGTAACTATAACTAATAATACATATATGTGTGTATCTCTTTATGCAATAGCGATACTCTTGTAATATTCTTACTCAATCGCTCTGCGGCAATAGGTTTTACCTCCCTATCCCGGATACATGGAATAACGATACTTTTGTAATTTCATACTCAATCGCCCTGCAGAAATAGGTTTTATTATCTTCCTATTCTGGATACATGTAGTAACGATACTATTGTAATACTCTTACTCAATCGTTCTGCGGCAAATAGGTTTTATCTTTCTATTTCCGCATACGTATAAAACAACACTATTTATATGTGTTTATTAATTTAACTCGTGTAGAAAGTGTGTCAATCTAACACAATCTAGCACACATGCATCAATCTCGGTGTGCGCGTCTACATCAGAAGTTCACCATCATCCCAGGTGTTTAACAATCACTAATATCATAGTCTATCATCATAAGGTCGAGAAATTTGTTCGACAACCAAAAACAAACTCAAATAAACATGCATAGCCGAAACAGACTGGCGGTCGACTGTGGCGGTCGACCGCGACGGGCTCCAGAGACTACCCAGGTCTCTGTCCTGCACGCGGTCGACCATGGCGGTCGACCGTGGATCCAAATTTTAGTTTCTTCAAACTGGTTGTATGTATCGTGATCATGTCGTGTATCCTCGATATAAACATGTCTAAAACTTCATAAAATTTGTATTCAAACATGCCACAGTAGATGTGAACATCTGGAAACAACTCAACAATTATAAACATAATTTTATGCATTAGATTTGTATTCAAACCCCTAAAACATGCATGAAGGCTCAAAACAACGAATCAAACCTCTTTCTTTAGATTAACCAAATTTTTCAATCTAAAGCATGGACTTTTAACATATTAAACATAAGCATGATTGCCAATCAACTTAGAAAAGATAATCATTCATTAAATCATATTTTAACACTTAGGTATCACAAACCTAGGGTTTTCTCATCTTTAATCCACATGCAAACTCAATAAAAAGGCAAATTAGGGTTTAAACATGATTAGCACATGATTAACAAGATAAAAATGAATTTAAAAATAACCCTAATAATCATGATCATATTTCTATTATAAACAGTAAGAAAAACATGTAGATCTAATATGAGTTTAAGATCTAACAACAAAAATCTAATCTTTTTCACATTAGATTAAGATCTAAGCATGTAAACACAAAATAAACTTCTAAGCTAGTTATTTAACTATTGGGATGGGTTTGAATGTAAGTGATCTTGCCTTAAACTCATGTGCAAGCCTCTGAAACAATCAGCAAGCAAACCACGGTGATCTTGCCTTAAACTCATGTGCAAGCCTCTGAAACAATCAGCAAGCAAACCACGAGCATGAACAACTCATTCTCCCTCGCCACACGTCGATGATCTCGCCCTCGTGCCGGTGTTTTGCTTCACAAAGCTCTTCAAACTCAAAAGAAAAAGGTCTAGGGTTTTTAAGGGGAGAGGGTGGCTGCTAGGGTTCATAGATATGATAAAAGAAAAGAATTTTCGTGAAAAACACATGTATTTACAGAGGCAAACCCGAAACAAACCTGTTTGACCCGAACCAGGAAACCTAGTCTGACTAGGAAAAATAACCTTTGGTATTTTGGCTGTAACTTTCTCATACAACCCCGGAATAAGGTGATCTAAGATTTTTTGGAAATCTGTTGAAGAGACCTACAACTTTGGTCTTTTACTCTTTTCCAAATTCTGAATGTATCGGTGTGTAAAATATAAAAGCTCTCAACTGGTCATTAATCCCAGATTTTCACTCTTTTGGCCTTAATTTGTGCATGTTTTGTGCATTGGCACTCATATTTTCACAAATATACATTGATTTGATCTCAAATCAATTCTTATCATACTAAAATATTAAAATATATTATTTTTCACCATATGACATATTTATCATTATTTATCATAAAATATTCAAATTTACGGGGTTTTACATTCTTCCCCCCTTAAAAGAATTTCGTTCTCGAAATTTCGCAATCGTATCGTAGAGGTTAATAATACATTATCATAAATCTTCAGATATAATATATTAAAATATCTATACTTAACACTCTAAAATGCTAATATTCCCACTTAACCCCTAACTAAACGGAACTAGTACGTCGGACGAAAAATCCAAACAAGGAACCCCCCATATATATACCATGTATTCCGAATGATTAGAAGCTAAGTGTTAATACCCCCATTTTAGCGCTAAATATAAATATGACCATATAGAACAATCAAAAATCATAAACATCAATAAGCTATAACCAAATCAATTTACCCACTCTAACAGTTGCGGGTAGTCGCAACGCATATCCTCCTCACGCTCCCAAGAAGCCTCCTCATCTCTTTTCTATCTCTATTGAACTTTAACTTAAGGTATCACTTCCTTTCTAAGCCTCTCGTTCTCTCTCTAGTAAGAATACAACCCGTGATCTCCATGGTAGTTAAATCTATCTGAAACTCAAATTCTGGTGTATCAATCACCCTCTGCTATTCCTTGTCACGCAATTACTTCTAAATGATCAAAACGTGGAAAACATCGTGTCTACTCGACATTGATGCTAGAAGATCTAGCCCATACAAAACGACTCCAAAAATGTTCAACTCTCATGAACGGGCCAATATACCTAAGGGTAAACTTTCCCCGTCTACCGAGTCACTAAATACATCGGTGATATTTTAAATAAGACATAGTCACCAATCTAGAACTCTAACGATCATCGTCTCTGGTCTACGTAACTCGTCTATAATATATGTTTGCTACATGTTTTTCGACACTTGGTTTACTCTCTCCGTTTGCCCATCCGTCTGTGGGTGAAAAACACTAGAATATCACACTGTCTATCTATCAAATTCTGGAAACTCCTCCAGGAGTGCCTCTTCACATCTTTGTACATTTTCATTGTACCTGAATACACTGTATATCTGGTATGAAATGGCTCAACTGTCACGAAATATAAGTTATACCCTCCGGGTCTGCATCAAAACACATCCTAGTCCTGTTAATGACGTGTCCACGTAAACGACAGATATTGTATCACTGCTCAGAAAAGTCAAAATTATTACTGTAGTCTATCTAGCCTTAATAGTCTCAAAGGCTTCCTGGCACCCCGTGCCCAAAGCAAACTATACACCCTTCTTCATAAGGTGTGCAAATTATATCACAATCTTCGAAAAGTCCCGAATGAACTTTCTCTCATACCCTACCAAAACTATGAATCTCTGTAATGGTTCTTAGCGGCTTCCAAACAAGTATAGCCTTAACAATGGATGGATCCACTGTTATGCCCCCCTGCTGATGACGTGACCTAAAAATCCGATCTCTTATAGCCAAAACTCGTATTTGCTGAACTCAGCATATCTCTGATGCCTCTAATCTCGACTATCTGCTATGCCCGCAATGCCAATAGAGGATGCTGCTCGTGTTCTGCCTTCGATCCCGAAAATATAAGGATGTCATCGATAAAACGACTATGAACTGGTCCTAACATGGACGAAAAACCCGGTTCATCAAATCCATGAATATCGTGGGTACATTGGTCAGTCCAAATGGCATGATAAGAACTCAAAAGACCCATATCGAGTCAGAAAATACGGTTTTGGAAATATCCATTTACCGCACTCGCAACTGGAAATAAGTAGGACGAAGATCAATCTTCGAGAAATGCTGCGCTCCCCACAACTGGTCGAACAAGTCATAAATCCTCAATGGTGGATACCTGATCCGAATAGTGACTCAACCCATGATAATCAATACACAATCGCATGCTATAGTCCTTCTTCTCCACGAAGAGGACCGGTGCTCCTACAAAAAAAAAGACTGTAGAATAAAACTCTGAGATAACATCTCATCTAGCTGTGTTTGTAGTCCCCTCATCTTAATGGGTGCCACACGATAGGGTGCTCAGAATATCGGTACGGTACCTGCTGCAACTCGATGCAGGGAAACAACCTCTCTCAGTGGAGAAAAGACATCCTGAAACTCTGAGACGACTTCGGTCTCGCTCAAAACTGCACCCCGATCCCGTATCATCACCTCCTCGACGCATGCCAGAAATGACTCCGCATTCTGGTTACCCTATGAGGTTGCTACTATCTATACAACCCCAACGAATGCTCACAAGCGTACTGTTTTAGCAAAACAGTCGATACTAATATTATAGGATGATAACTATTTCATACCAAGAATGATGTCAAATTCGACATCCACAAGACAACCATGACAAAGATGGACTCAAAATCATCTATATTGATGACACATCTCCTATATATACTCTCTAATAGGGACATCTCTCCTAGAGGAGTAGAAACTGATAACAGAACATCTAAGGGATGAGTAACTAACTGAAGCCTATACATGAAGGCATGAGATATGAAAGAATACGAAGTTCCTGAATTAAACAAGATTCGAGCTGGATAAGAAATTATTACGAAAACTCTGTTCGCACTATGATCACGTGGCGCGACTACATAAACTCTGCTAGTGGCCGGCGCCTGCTGCGCTACTGGCGGTGAAACACATGGGTCCATCTGACACTGATGAATACTCTGAATAGCGTAATTATGGCCTATTGGCTCCTAAATCCTCGGAAAAACCGGTAGTACATCTATCCTTTGATGCTACCCGTAACCGCGGCCCTAAGACTATTAACCCTAACCTATGTCATACTGGTCTCCTGCTGGTGTACTACGACAATCCTTTACTCTATGTCCGATCTTATTATAATTGTATCATGTGTCCCGAATTATGCACTGTTGCGGCGCTATCAAATCATATTGTGCTATCTTCTTATAATATCTTTGTTACTGATGGTAAATATTCTTACCCCACTGTTGTGTTCTCTAGATCCCACAATAGGCCTATTGCCCTTGTCATTTCCATCATGCTGGTCTTGATTTCATTAGTAACTATAGGTATATCTCACTGCTTTAGTCGAACTAGCTCTAACTGCTTGTCGAATAAGTAAACAAAATTTTCCCAAATAAGTGATATTCACTGCTCTTGCGAAAATCTAAAGTCATTGCTATCCTTTGCTGCCATTCTCCGGTGATGATGAAATTATTGGTATTGCCTCTTCATTAGGCCTGACTGGTACAATTGGTGGTGAAACTCCAGAAAATGATACTGCTGACGAAAACGAATGTGCCTCTCTCTCCTCGAGTATTACAAAAGCTTATTGCAAATGGTTCCATAAAGTCGATCAGATACTGTGGAGCCTGCTGCGGCTCGGGCTCTGCTTGCCTAGCTCTCCGGATGTGAGTTTTATCTCGACCGCCTCCTCATCCTAATATTTATAATATCAAGAGGAGAGCTTAATGGACACAGTAAATGAGGTCCCAAAATATATATATACATAACGTATCACAATACTTATTCATAACAGGTAGTATTCACGCAAATACTTTAAATCAACATAAAATAATCGTCATAAAAAAAATCCCGAAATATTGAGATATACGCACATATCGTTCTCACTCATTCTAGGAAATTCTTAGCGGACTCTATATATGAATGCTAAGAAACTCTATTCTAGCTCCACGACTCGACACAAGATAATCCTAAGGATGCTGGAACTAGAGCTCTGATACCAACTGTGACGTCCCAGGGTTCACACAAGGCTGCAGTCCAAGGTAAAACCCGGATTGTTAAACCTGTCAAGCACCAAGCACCATGCTACGACATGTTTCACCATCACAGTCACTATCTCTCTAGTAGAAACAACAAATAGGTGAAGGTACAAACAGGCAAATAATAAAAGTAGTACAAAATCAGATATGCACAGAAGAAGTATATCAACAAATGAGCCCAACTGAAATAGAATAAAAATATCTCTGAGTTTGAAATACATCTCAACACAAGGAGTCAAATGAAATCTCACAAAGGCACTCAGCCTCTACAAAATGAATACAACTCTAAGGTCTGACAATGGACATAACTATATAGTGGAGCTTCAACTACTAAAACCGTGCGACAGCGACTATGCTAGAACTCCGTCATCCTGCGGCTCTCCGAAACTCTGATCTGCCTGAAAGATACAATTTAAACAAAAAGAACAACAACACGAGCGTCAGAGCGCTACAGCAAGATCACCTCCATCCTCCCCCAGGGGAAGGGCTGCTAGATGAAGTGGAGGCTCTATCTATTAAGCATAGTCTACCTATATTATTTTCCCTGTATCTAAGGGAGTTAATATTTAGACACCTACAAGACGAGACGTAGTACATCGAGCGAAATAATCCAAACAAGGAAACCCTCATATATATACTATACGTCTTAAATTATAAATCCCAACCAAAACCAACTTTATGAATGGAAATAGCACTCAAAGAAATACTCCAAGCCTCAATTATATAGAAGCAATGTTACAATCTCGAACTACTTCTCAAGTAGTTGGCGCAATTATAAGAGAATATCGTTTAACTCAAAACAAATCATCATAGGCCATATCATGTATACCACAAACCAAAGAATGTACCCTACTCATGGGTAATCTAACATGGGAGTAACTATAACTAATAATACATATATGTGTGTCTTTATGCAATAGCGATACTCTTATAATATTCTTACTCAATCGCTCTGCGGCAATAGGTTTTACCTCCCTATCCCGGATACATGGAATGACGATACTTTTGTAATTTCATACTCAATCACCCTACGGAAATAGGTTTTATTATCTCCCTATTCTGGATACATGTAGTAACGATACTATTGTAATACTCTTACTCAATCGTTCTGTGGCAAATAGGTTTTATCTCCTTATTTCCGGATACATATAAAACAACACTATTTATATGTGTTTATCAATTTAACTCGTGTCGAAAGTGTGTCAATCTAACATAATCTAGCACACATGCACCAATCTCGGTGTGCGCGTCTACATCAGAAGTTCACCATCATCTCAGGTGTTTAACAATCACTAATATCATAGTCTATCATCATAAGGTCGAGAAATTCGTTCGATAACCAAAAAAAAACTCAAATAAACATGCACAGCCAAAACAGACTGGCGGTCGTCCGTGGCGGTCGACCGCGACGGGCTCCAGAGACTACCCAGGTCTCTGTCCTGCACGCGGTCGACCGTGGCGGTCGACCGTGGAACCAAATTTTAGTTTCTTCAAACTAGTTGTATGTATCGTGTATCCTCGATATAAAAATGTCTAAAACTTCATAAAATTTGTATTCAAACATGCCATAGCAGATGTGAACATCTGGAAATAACTCAACAATTATAAACATAATTTTATGCATTAGATTTGTATTCAAACCCCTAAAACATGCATGAAGGCTCAAAACAACGAATCAAACCTCTTTCTTTAGATTAACCAAATTCTTCAATCTAAAACATGGACTTTTAACATATTAAACATAAGCATGATTTCCAATCAACTTAGAAAAGATAATCATTCATTAAATCATATTTTAACACTTAGGTATCACAAACCTAGGGTTTTCTCATCTTTAATCCACATGCAAACTCAATAAAAAGGCAAATTAGGGTTTAAACATGATTAGCACATGATTAACAAGATAAAAATGAATTTAAAAATAACCCTAATGATCATGATCATATTTCTATTATAAAAAGAAAAACATGTAGATCTAACATGAGTTTAAGATCTAACAACAAAAATCTAATCTTTTTCACATTAGATTAAGATCTAAGCATGTAAACACAAAATAAACTTCTAAGCTAGTTATTTAACTATTGAGATGGGTTTGAATGTAAGTGATCTTGCCTTAAACTCATGTGCAAGCCTCTGAAATAATCAGCAAGCAAACCACGAGCATGAACAACCCGTTCTCCCTAGCCACACGTCGATGATCTCGCCCTCGTGCCGGTGTTTTGCTTCACAAAGCTCTTCAAACTCAAAAGAAAAAGGTCTAGGGTTTTTGAGGGGAGAGGGTGGCTTCTAGGGTTCATAGATATGATAAAAAAAAGAATTTTCTTGAAAAACATAGGTATTTATAGAGGCAAACCCGAAACAAACTTGTTTGACCCGAACCAGGAAACCTAGTCTGACTAGAAAAAATAACCTTCGGTATTTTGGCTGTAACTTTATCATACGACCTCAGAATGAGGTGATCTAAAATTTGTTGGAAATATATTGAAGAGACCTACAAATTTGGTCTTTTACACTTTTACAAATTCGGAATGTATCGGTGTGTAAAATATAAAAACTCTCAACTGGTCATTATTCCCAGATTTTTACTCTTTTGGCCTTTGTGCATGTTTTGTGCATTTACACTCATATTTTCATAAATATACATTGATTTGATCTCAAATCAATTCTTATCATACTAAAATATTAAAATTTGTTATTTTTCACCATATGACATATTTATCATTATTTATCATAAAATATTCAAATTTACGGGGTTTTACACCAGACTAAGTCTAAAGGCGTCATTTATCGGCCGAATCATAATTCAAATTCTATGCTAAATTCAAACTCATAAGTGAAGTTCGCTACCCAACGAACTTCGTTCATAACAACCCAAGCGGACTAAGTCATCCATACTTTTGGTGAATCGCACCCATGCGTCTTCAGCAAGCCTGGCTCATATCAGTGATGAACATCACCAATGCCTTCAATAGTGAACTTCGCCAACATCTTCAACAGTGAATTTCACCCATGCGTCCTCAGTGAGCTTCAACAAGCCAGCGAACCTCATTTAATAGCCGTTTCAAGGCTATTTTCAAAGGATAACCGCCTGCCCACTATCTTCTATTTTAATAACCACTTAATCCATAATTAATAGGGTCATTAACTCTCTCTTATAGCCTATAAAAAGAGAGAAGATCATTCATTTTTGGCATCATAAGGATCATCACAAGAATCAAAGGAGATCTACAGATCTCGACACACACATAGAGCGATTTCATTGAGTAGAAGTGCTAATAGAAAACTGAGCTATCTTCCACACCACTAAACTCTCATCAACTTCAAAAGACTCATCGTCTTAATCAGTGCGTCAATGGAGTACAAGATCGATGCTCCAACAACACTCAAAAAAGAACGCTGGGAAATATAAATTTTTCTTTGTTTCATTGTATTTTTATTGTAATCTGTATCAATTGCAATTTAAAAAGACCTAAAACTGCAATGGGATGTCCTGACATCACAAACTTAAATTGTGAAACCATTCGATGTAATCTCTGACCGAGTCATCACTCCTTTGCTTTTTGAATAGAAGCTTGGCTGTAGTAATAACCAATTGTTACTTATGGAACTAAAAGAGGGATTAAGATTCCAAGTTAGCCCATGATTTAATTGATCTTTCTACTAAATTTTAGAACCAATCAAATGCTACCCTCCTTAAAACTATCAATTATCAACCCTATCTTGATGGCATCATTCCCTATAACGCTCCTCGTTTTTTTGGTGGAAGTAGTATATGTGTTGGTTAGAAGATCCTTTGTCATCAAATATATGCAATATTGGTGTTTTAAGCTTCAATGGGTAGGGAACTAAATCCCACTTAATAGGGCATAGCAGGGTAATTCTAACCTTCTTCAGCTCTGTCCTCTGTGTAAGAGCGTTGAGTTGGTCCTGGAGATCATCAACAGCCTTTACATCACGTCTCACTTTAGGTGGTGCTGATGTCTCAGATTCTGAGTGAATGGAGCTTGTGTCCTCGTGATACGACTATTCTTTCTCTAAAGAGGTCTCCACAAGCAGTCGTTTTCCTTTCGAAGAGCTTGCACGTTTTTGTTAGGAAACTATTGTATGTTGTCTAAGCATCGCCTCGAGATGCTCAAAACGCTCATCAGATGCTTTCTTTTGGGCTTCTATTTATGAAAGAAGATCATCATGAGCTTTTCTATTCACCATATCCATCACCTACTCCTACTCTTGACTTGAACTAGGAGTTGTATTTGATGCCATGATAGAATTCGTGTCACTTATAGCAGGTTGATCTATTCTAGAAGATACTCACTGAGCATGCAACCTAAGGAGTGAATAATCAAAGGGAATTGCTACCCCTTGTCTAGATCTAGTGTGATGATAAACACTGTCAGTTTCTAAAGTATACTTCTGATACTAAGAGAATATATGGGATCAAAAGGACAATCTGCATCTTCATCATCATCTCCATTAATTACACTAGTCATATTAATCGTGAATTCCTAGAAATTAGTTTTTTTAATATGTCGTCGCCTTTTAATCTTAACCTTTTAAGGCTCAGGAACTTGGCTAAGATGATTCAATCCTTTATAGGAATAAATTTGCATTGGCAATTCCTTTGAACTGACATGATAATTTCCCTTAGGGTAACATAATACTAACATTGGCGTGACCTCTTGAGGGAAAGGAAATCCCTTAGATCAGTAGGCGCTCTGACTTGGCTTAGGCAGTTAGTATCAATTTCGCCTGCTTTGATTTTAACAACTGAACAATGCCTATGACGATGTTGCTTCAATCTATGACTGACATCACGACTCGAATCCTCATCACTAGTAAAATCTTATGATTTAGAAGAAGAATAACATTGGTGATAGTTTTAGATGAAGGATTAACCCCATCTTTGCTCCTTTTGAGGAAGTATGGTGAGCATTGCGAGATGCTTTAAAGCGAACTCCTAAGGGGATTATGGAGTGATGTCCAAAATAAGAAGGTTTGTGAACACCTTGACTCTCAGCCAAGTCGAGAGTCAATGCTTCTCCGCTCTGAATGAAGTTTGTCTGGCTTTTAGTGAAACCAAGACTGTTTTCAGCGCGTGTCGCTTTCTTCAAAGCTAGGGTCGAATCTAATCCTGTTCTCACATTGTGATGAATCCTATGGCAACTTATGGTAGTGGTAGTGGATGTTTTGTTAGAGGAAATAAATTCCTTAAACTTTTCTTGGTCAAATTCGATGATCAATGTTTCAACAAAAGAACTTAAGGCCTTTATGTCGAACTATGGCACAATGTTCTGTGTCGAACTGTGGCACAATATTTTCTTTGCTTGCAAATGACGTCTCCAGCAGAGTCACCATCCTATTTTGAGTCTTTTGAATTACAATTAATATAGATTATAATTCAAAAGAAATTATGAAATAAGAAAATTTTATATTTGGTTTCTTTTTCAGTGTGCTAATAGAGTGTCGGTCTTGGACTTTGTTGATGGTCTGACTAAAGCATTGTGTCTTATGTTTACTGGCAATTGCTAAAATTTGTCTCTAAATGATGAGAATCTAGCTGCCGAAGTTGTTGAAATCTAAAGTCTCTAGCTGAATGCTGAGTGCAATATCAAATGTGTAAAATTGCCAGTGTCCCTAAAATGGGCAATCTCCTCTCCTCTTATAAGCTAAGAGAATTGGAGTTAGTGGTCATTATATATGGATTAAGTGACCATTAACATAGAAGATAACAGGAAGAACCATTTTCATAGCAATATCTTTTGAAATAGTCAATGACGACATTAACCTATACTAGTCAAAGGCGAAGCTCGCTGAGCAGCTTTGGGCGAAGCTCACCAAATAGTTTTAGGCAAAGCTCATTTTAGCAAACTTCGAGAGTATGTGGGCAGCCCACTTCCCTTAGGGTGTGGATAATGTGGCCCATGTGGGCCTTTTAGGCGAAGTTGCGTGAGGCTTAGGTGAACTTCGCTGTTGCTTGGGTGGGCTTTGTTATGGACTTGTGCTTAGGCCCTCATGAAGTGTTTAGCTCATGGGCGTTTACTTCCTGACTAGGGTTAAGCTTTGATCAAGATGGGGTTAATTTTAACCATCTACATGGATATCAAACTTCTATATGGTATCAGAGATGGATCCTTTACGAAACTAACTTCCCTCCCCCTTTCAATTTGAGAGTCCCAAGGCCTTCCCCTACGTCTTTGACTATGGGTGCATTTGACGATTAAAGCATTGCAATCTTCATGGCCTCCAATGGTTCTTCTACTACTTCTCTCCTTATCAATTCTACTTCAAAGGCTCTCATTTCTATCAATGCTATAGCTCAGTCACCCTTGTGGCTAATAGCAATAAATTATCCTATTTGGAGGAAACCGTTCGTGACAGTTGTCAAAGGTTATGGCCTCAAGGGTTACCTTGATGAAACCAATACTTGTCCGCCTAAATTTCTTGCTGGTGAGTCTACTACAAATTTAGATTATGTATTATAAGAGTGACAAGATTAGCTCCTGCAAAATTCAATCATTATATCAAGTTCCCCATATGGCTCAAGTCAGCTCTGACAACATAGTTGAAAAGGTATGGAAGTAGCTCAAAAATGAGTATATGCTGGAAAGACCAGACTCAGGGTCATCTCTTTGAAGCACAAACTCACACATACATCACAAGTTAATCGTGTTGGATTTAAATCTAATTAAATCTATTTGTGGGCACATATATATGATTAATCTGTGTGTATTGCTATCCTTCAGGATAACCCACTAAACTGATCAAGTAATATGTGCAGATACCAGGTTGTAATTGTAATTTGATGATGGGCCAAATTACAAATATACAATACCTATAAAAAAGGGGTTATGGTCCCTAATCTAGGGTTACATTCTCTAATTCTTTTCACCCCCATCAAGAGAGAATTCTTAAGAAAGAGAATCCCTAAGATTAGAAGATCCAAAACCCATCTCAAAGTTTCATTTATGGATTCAGGTATAAGCTTCCGCTCTTTTTTATTCTTGTTAATCTCTTTGAATTAATCATGGCTTTATGATTTAGATCTCAAGTTTTTATAAGATCTAACAAGTGGTATCAGAGCCACATGTGATTAATTCTTAGGGGTTATAAGATCTAACAAGTGGTATCAGAGCCACATGTGATTAATTCTTAGGGGTTTAAGTTCTTAAAAAATTGGGTTTTTTTAACAAGTGGTATCAGAGCCACATGTGATTAATTCTTAGGGGTTTAAGTTCTTAAAAAATTGGGTTTTTGATCTTAAAATCTCTGGTTTTGATTAAGAATTGTTCTCGGATGAACAGTAACATTCGGATGAACAGTTGCGTTTTTTTTCGGATGAACAGTAAAAAATTTGCCGTGAACAGTAGCGTTTTGGACTTTTTGGGGTTTGTTTCTTCGATTTTTTCTTGGATCTGGATCACAAAATTTATTTTCTTCGATTCTGGATTTGTTTTTGAAATAAAATCGAGAAATTTTGGATCTATTTGGTTTTTTGGTCATCGGTCCCGTGGTCCTCGCCGGCGCAGTGTCGCTGGCGGCCTCGCTCTCGACTCCGACGGCGACGGCGGCGTCAGGAAACCCTAGGGTTTCGACCTTTGGGTGCAGGAGCAATGGCGGTGACGGTTTCAGATTGAAACCCTAAGGGTTCGTGCGTGAAAACGTGGTGAAAATTAAGGAGGTGGTTACCTCAGATTTTGGCGAGGCTTGAAAGCTTCAAACGAACTTCGCGTTCGTTCTCAGGTGAGCCACGCGCTCAACTTAACCGAACTTCGCATTCGTTCTCAAGTGAGCATCGCGCTCAAATCAAACGAACCTCGCGTTCGTTCTAAGATGAGCCTCGTGCTCAGTTCTAAGGTGAGCCACGCGCTAAATTCTAAGGTAAGCCTCGTGCTCAGTTCTAAGGTGAGCCTCGCACTCAGTTCTCAGGTGAGCCTCGCGCTCAATTTAAGTCGAACCTCGCGTTCGTTCTCAAGTTGAACCCTGTGTTCGTTTTCAGTCGAACATCGCGTTCTTTTTTTCAAACGAACCTCGCGTTCGTTCTCAAGTTGAACTCTGTGTTCATTTTCAGTCGAACCTCGCGTTCATTATTCAAACGAACCTCGCGTTCGTTCTCAAGTTGAACATCACGTTCATTTTCAGACGAACCTCGCGTTCGTGCTTAGGTGAGTCTCGTACTCAATACAGACGAACCTCGCGTTTGAAGTCAAGCGAACTTCGTGTTCACTATTGTTAAGCCTCGGCTTCTCATATTAAATTATGGGTCCACTTTGGTATACTTAATTTATTCAATTAAGTTATGGACCCTATTTAAGCTATAGAAATTTAAATTAATTTAATTTAAATTTAATTTGGTTTTTAATCAATTATTTAATTCAAATATTATGACACTAAGGTATTAAGGTTGTCTCTCACTCCAATTGATTAATTGAAACAAGAAGTTGCCAAAGTAACCTCTCTTGTGTAGATTGTTCATGAGGAATGTGAGATGTTTGTGTGTATGCTTTTGTGTAAATATTTAATCAGCCTAAAGGAAGGTTAATATCTATTTAGACTGTATACACATCTGCGATGATAAGCGTGTGATAATTATAAGGTTTACATGTGAATAATGAATCGATCCAAAGATAGTTTCATTATTTGACATGAGTTATTGTCAATGTTTGATCATTGCAACAAGGTATCACTTACAAGTTAATATTACTATCCAAAGACTTGATATTAATGTTGTGCCAGATATCTTGGATGGGATTCGTCATTATTTGAATTTTATTGATTACTAGTTATGGTTATTAATGTGAGTATTTTTTGTTTTATTTCAGCTAATGCATCTGCTACAATAATTTCTGCTAACATCAACTCAATTCTCATGCTAAATGGGACAAACTTCAAGGTTTGGAAAGAGAACATATTAATTGTTCTTAGCTACATGGATCTAGACCTTGCATTAAGAATTGAACAACCCCAACCTCTCAATGCGGATATCACTCCTGATGCAAAGAAGGAGTATGAGAAGTGGGAGCGTTCAAATCGCATGAGTCTTATGATCATTAAGCGCGGCGTTCTGGAAGCCTTCAGGGGCATAGAATCCGAAGGGATTACTAAGGCTAAAGATTTCCTTACCAAAATTGAGAAGCATTTTGCGAAAAACGATAAGGTAGAAACAAGCACGCTCTTAGTTCGCTTGATTTTAATGAAGTATAAGGGCAAAGGAAATATCAGGGAGTACATTATGGAAATGTCTCATATTGCTTCAAAGCTTAAGGCACTTAAACTCGATCTTTGTGATGAGTTATTGGTGCATCTGGTTTTGTTGTCTCTTCCTACACAATTCAATCAGTTTAAGGTCAGTTATAATTGCCAAAAGGAGAAATGGACTCTAAATGAGCTCATTTCATACTGTGTGCAAGAAGAATATAGGTTGAAGCAAGATAAGACAGAAAGTGCTCATTTTGCCTATGCCTCTAGGATAAGGGCAAGAAAAGGAAGAATGATAATGAAGCTGCTAAGGGTCCAGTTCAGAAGAAACAACATAAGGATAATCAGGGTTGTTTCTTCTGTAACAAGCCTAGACACGTAAAGAAGGATTGTACAAAATATCACGCCTGGCGTGCTAATAAGGGTACGTTCCTTACTTTGGTCTGTTCTGAGGTTAATTTAGCTTCAGTACCTAGAAACACTTGGTGGTTAGACTCTGGTGCTACTACTCACATAAGTATTTCTATGCAGGGTTGCCTGAGCTACCGAAAGCCAAGTGATGTTGAAAGACACATCTTTGTGGGCGACGGACAATCGGTAGATGTGGAAGCAATTGGGCACTTTAGGTTGTTGTTAGGAACTGGTTCTTATTTGGATTTGAAAGATATTTTTGTAGTACCGTCTTTTAGACGGAATTTAATTTTTGTTTCTGTATTGGACAAATCAGGTTATTCTTGTTCATTTGGAAACAGTCAATTCAGTTTATCTTTTAATTCAAATGTTGTGGGAACCGGTTATTTGAGTACTTATGACAACCTATATTTGCTTGACACAATTGCTTCTTATAATGAATCCTTGCATGTGGAATCACGTGGTACTAAGCGTAAATTAAATAAGGAAAATTTAGCGACATTATGGCATAAGCGCTTGGGTCATATATCAAAAGGTAGAGTTGAGCGTCTTGTGTCTGATGGCATTTTGGATTCCCTTGATTTTTCGGACTTCGACGTATGTGTTGAATGTATCAAGGGAAAACAGACCAAAGTGAAAAGATTAGGTGCCAACAGATCTTCGGATGTCTTAGAATTGATACATACGGATATTTGTGGGCCATTCCCTACGGAATCCTGGAATGGTCAACAATATTTTATATCATTCATAGACGATTACTCACGTTATGGGCACCTATATCTTATTCATGAAAAATCTGAGTCTCTGGACATGTTCAAAGCCTATAAAGCTGAAGTTGAGAATCAACTCAACAGAAGAATTAAAACCGTCAGATCTGATCGTGGTGGTGAGTACTACGGTAGATATGATGGTTCAGGTGAACAACGTCCAGGACCATTTGCTAGATACCTAGAGGAATGCGGTATCGTCCCACAGTACACCATGCCGGGTTCACCTAGCATGAATGGTGTAGCTGAAAGACGAAATAGGACTCTTAAGGATATGGTAAGAAGTATGATTGCTCATTCTTCTTTACCAGAGTCACTCTGGGGAGAAGCACTTAAGACAGCAGCTTACATTCTGAATAGAGTACCAAGTAAAGCAGTTGCTAAAACACCTTATGAGCTTTGGACTGGTCGAAAGCCCAGTTTAAAGCATTTACATATTTGGGGATGTCCAGCTGAGGCAAGGCCTTATAGGCCAAATGAAAAGAAATTGGACTCCAAAACAGTTAGCAGCTACTTTATTGGATACTCTGAACGCTCTAGGGGCTATAAGTTTTATGATCCCACTATAAGGAATATTTTTGAGACGGGAACAGCAACATTCTTTGAGGATGTTGAGTTTGGGGGGAGAAATAAGGTTAGAGACATTAGTTTTGAGGAGGAATTGGCTTCAGATCCAATCCATACAGTTACTTTTGACAATATTCAGGTTCCTATACCTGTTGTTGCTCAAGAAGTAAATCCGGAACCTCAAGATGATAATGTTGAATAACTCCCTGTTCCAGAAGAACAAACTCAATAACCTCAAGAACCAGTGCCATTAAGGAGATCCACGAGAGAAAGGAGAAATGCTATTTCGGATGATTATATTGTATTTCTTCAAGAACATGAGGAAAGTAGTGGAATGTTGGAAGATGATCCAATCAACTTCTCTCAGGCCATGAAAAGTTCTAACTCTCAACAGTGGATTGATGCCATGAATGAAGAGTACAAGTCTATGCAAGACAATAAGGTTTGGGAACTTGTCCCATTACCAGAAGGTGCAAAACCAATTGGTTGTAAATGGATTTTTAAAACCAAGCGGGATGCAAATGGTAATGTGGAGAGGTATAAGGCACGTCTTGGGGCTAAAGGCTATACTCAAAAGAAATGCATTGATTATACAGAGACTTTCTCTCCGGTTTCATCGAAAGACTCTTTCAAAACAATCATGGCACTTGTTGCTCATTATGATCTTGAGTTACATCAGATGGATGTTAAGACTGCATTTCTCAATGGAGACATTGATGAGATGATTTATATGGTGCAACCAGAAAACTTTGTGTCAGGAGACCCAAAGAATATGGTTTGCAAATTAAGAAAATCCATCTATGGACTCAAGCAAGCTACTCGTCAATGGTATCATAAATTTCAACAAATAATTATCTCGTTCGGTTTTGAGATGAACATTGTTGATGACTGTGTATATCACAAGTTCAGTGGGAGTAAGTATATCTTTCTAGTTCTGTATGTTGATGACATATTGCTTGCTACTAATGATTTAGGCATGCTGCACGAAACCAAGAGATTTCTATCAAAGAATTTTGAGATGAAAGATCTTGGGGATGCCTCTTTTATATTAGAAATCCAGATACATCGAGATCGCACTCGGGGTATTCTTGGATTATCACAAAAGAGCTATATCGATAAGGTACTTAAAAGGTTTGGCATGCAAGATTGCAGACCAGGAGACACCCCTGTGGTTAAAGGAGACAAATTTAGTCTCAATCAGTGCCCTAAAGGTAACCTTGAAATTCAGAAAATGTAGAAAATTCTTTATGCTTCGGCTGTAGGAAGTCTAATGTATGCTCATGTATGTACGCGTCCGGATATTACATACATTGTTAGGATGTTAGGCAGATACTTAAGCAACCCTGGTATGAATCATTGGATAGCAGTCAAAAGGGTTATGAGGTATCTTCAGAAAACAAAAGATTATATGCTCATATACAGAAAATCAGAACAACTGGAGGTCATTGGGTACTCTGATTCTGATTTTGCTGGATGCCAAGATAGCAGAAAGTCTACATCAGGTTATATTTATATATTAGCAGGAGGAGCTATATCATGGAAAAGTGTCAAACAAATACTTGTAGCTTCCTCTACTATGGCAGCAGAATTTGTAGCTTGCTATGAGGCATCCAATCAGGGAATATGCCTGCGAAACTTTGTCACGGGACTACGTATTTTGGAAAATATGGAAAGACCACTAAGGTTATATTGTGATAATAAATCTGCAGTAATATATTCCAATAATAACAGGAGCTCAACTAAGTCAAAACATATTGACAATAAGTTTCTGGTTGTGAAAGAAAGTGTACAGAGTGGACAGATATCCATAGAGCACATTGCGACAAACTCCATGATAGCTGATCCTCTTACTAAGGGATTGCCACCTAAGGTCTTCATGAGCACACTGCTCATATGGGTGTGGTGTTATTTGAGGATATCATGATTTAGTGGGAGTTTGTAATTGTAGTGCTTTGTGTTTGGTTATATTGTCTGATCAGAATAAAGTATTCAGTTAAGACACTCTGTTATATTATGTTTGGTTTTGACCTCACTAAAGTAGGACCAGTTGAAAATAGATATGTACTGATCACATTGCATGTAATTTTCATGCTGCACATCCATGATTGATGTATGTCGTTTGATTGTATTGATATATGTGACCATTGATGGGTCGAGTCACGATAGATATGACGAAGGCCGCTTTGATCCTATATTGATATAGTCAATGGACGAGATTGTTCGGAAATACCTTTTTTAGTGATAGTAATTTTGAGCTCATAAGGTTATACACACTTTAAGGAGTCATATGGTGCCCAAGTGGGAGATTGTTGGATTTAAATCTAATTAAATCTATTTGTGGGCACATATGATTAATCTGTGTGTATTGCTATCCTTCACGATAAACCACTAAAGTGATCAATTAATTTGGGTTAATGTGTATTTAAATAATTCATGTGGTTATATGTGCAGATACCAGGTTGTAATTGTAATTTGATGAGGGGTCAAATTACAAATATACAACACCTATAAATAAGGGGTTATGGTCCCTAATCTAGGGTTACATTCTCTAATTCTTCTCACCCCCATCAAGAGAGAATTCTTAAGAAAGAGAATCCCTAAGATTAGAAGATCCAAAACACATATCAAAGTTTCATCTATGGATTCAGGTATGAGCTTCCGCTCTTTTTGATTCTTGTTAATCTCTTTGAATTAATCATGGCTTTATGATTTAGATCTCAAGTTTTTATAAGATCTAACAAATCGCTCTATGCATGATTGTCTCTAACTTATTAAATCTATCTTTGATGATCTCGCTTCTTGCTAATAGGCCCCTTGATGAAGATGATCTAGTATTGCATATCATGAATGGTGTTAACTATGAGTATAAGAGTCTAACAATGACATTTAGAACTCGCCCCACTCCCATTTCCTATATAGAATTATATGATCTCCTTGTTGAACAGGATGAACAGGGTGAACAACCAAAAAATGAAGCACTCAATATTGTAACAGTCAACCTAGCTTGGAAAACATATTAACTTTAAAAGTTAATTTAAGTACAATGGCAAAGTGGACGCAAGTTCTTTACGTACAATGGCAACTCAGGTACTCAAAAACATGTTGCTGAGAGTAATCAGCTACCCAATCACTGTCAGATTTGCAATCATAATAATCACTCAACCAAAAAATGTTAGCATCTTTAAAAGTTATCCGCTAGCCAAAAGGATCAAGTCAATATTACCTCGATGGCCAAAGAAGGAGCACCAGCTTGGCTTGTTGATTCTGGAGCTACTCATCATGTCACTTTTGACTTCAACAATCTGATTATGGAGGACCTGATGAATTAATTACACATTGGCGATTATTAGGTCTGAAATTCTCTAAAATTGGTTTCACTTCTCTCCTTTCTTCTGCTCATCCTTTAAAGCTTCATAACATTCTTCGTGTTCATTCTATTAAGCAGAATTTATTATCCATCTCAATTCTGTATGACTAACCATGTGTCTGTGAATTTTTTCATAATGTTTGTTGGTAAAGGATATAAATTTGGTGTGATTCTGCTTTGAGGGACGAATCAAAATGATGTCTACAATTATCTTTAACTTCACCAGATTCACCACAAGACTTACTTGGAATAAAAAAAAATCAGCTTGATATATGGCACAAGTCCAAGTTCTTCATCGGCTTTTACATTTCAATAACTTAGTGCATTCAATTATAGTCATTTTCTTTTCATTGTGCATCATATTTTTGTAATAAAAGTACCAAACTTCCATTTGGTGAAAATATATTAAAAGGTTCCAAGCCCCTTCAGCTTGTATACTCAGACGTTTGGCGACCTACTCCTTTAATTTCATTTGATGGTTTTGTTATTATCTCATACTTGTTGATCATCTTGTTGCGCGCCTTTGCGGAAGCTTGCTTGCACACCGAACGAGTCCGTAAGCCACGGGAGAAGATTAACAAACCAAACACGAGCACAATCCAAACAAATACGACAAACCAATCGCAAACACAGACATATACATGGTTCGGCAATTTGCCTACGTCCACGGGGAGAGGATAGGGAGATTTCACTATATCGAGGAAAGTACAAAAGGGTTACAATCACTCAAACACTCGAATAAACCCTAACCATTGATCTCTCAACTCGCTCACAAGTTCTCCCTCTCAAAGTGCTCAGAATACTCTCTATTCTCTGATATCTCAAACCCTAAAATCGTGTTTTAGTTCTCCCTCTCAAAGTGCTCAGAATACTCTCTATTCTCTGATATCTCAAACCCTAAAATCGTGTTTTAATATATATCAAAACACAAACCAAATCAAAACAGGAAACGAAGCCTAGACCCAAACCCGACAGGCGGTCGACCGCACTTGACGCCCGATCGACCGGACAGAATATCCAAAACTCAAGAAACCAATTACAGGGTCCACGGTCGAACGCACTTGACGTCGCAGTCGACCAGACAAAGATCTTGAAACTACCCTGTACTCGTGCACGTTTTCGGTCGACCGCACCCTTGGTCAAGGTCGACCGAACAAAAATAAAATTTTCCAACTGTAATTTCCTGAATATTGTTGTTTCTCTTTAATTCTCCACCTCGGTGAAGTTTTCCCAAAGCTGAGCCGAAACTAATACCAACCAAACATCCCACTTGTTGCGTTCAGTACGAAGTGAAATAAATCCACGATAACGGACTCAATCCACAACAAGTCGAGAATCCAAATGAGAATGCGAACAAACTCCAAAAAAATATCGGTATCAACCCATCAAACCGGCTGCATCAAAAAATAACTGCCTACGTACCCCCTCTTCCAAGGGATCAAGCCGTCTGCAGTTCATCCAAATGGTCATCAACGGCCTCAACAATCATGAATATGCAACAAGTTTTGATAATGATCAAACTTATTGCTCGAAATCACATTTGTACGCATATCCGTCAGATTATCATTTGTGTGGACCTTCACAATTTTCACATCGCCATCATCAAGAATATCCCGAACGAAGTGATAACGAACGTCAATGTGCTTCGTTCTCGCATAAAAAACCTGATTCTTCGCCAAGTAGATAGCACTTATGCTATCATAATAAAGGGTGACAGGTCGCTGTGATATATCAAGTTCCTCCAAAAGTCCCCGGAGCTAAATAGCCTCCTTGACAGTCTCCGTAATCGTCATATACTCTGTCTCCATCGTCAAAAAACCCACCGTAGACTGTAAGGTGCATCTCCAACACACCGACACATGGGTCAAAGTAAACACATATCCCGTTGTAGACCGGCGCTTATCCAAATCACAAGCATAATCCTAATCAACATAGCCAATACATAACTGCCCACCTCTAGTGTCTCATTCAAAAAATAAACCAATATTGAGAGTACCTTGAATATACCTTAAAATTTATCTCACGGCATCCTAATGACCCACTCCTGGATCATGCATGTATCTCCAAACCATGCTCACCGCCTGTGATAAATCCGGCCTCGTACATACCATCGCATACATCAAGCTCCTAACTGCACCCTCATATGGAGTCTTCGACATCAACTCTCTATCTTTAACTATCTTTGGTAAAAAGTCAGATGAAAGTTTCAAATTGGCTCCCAAAGGAACACTAACTTGTTTCGTATTCATGATAACATTAAACCGTTGTAGAACCTTTTTTAAATAAGCCACCTGTGTTAAACAAATTCTGCCCTTCTCTTTATCTCTATCGATCTCCATCCCTAAAATACTCTTTGCCTCACCTAAATCCTTTATCTCAAACTCTTTTGAAAGTTGTTCCTTCAACTCATCTATAGCAAATCTAGAAATAGAAATAACCAACATGTCATCAACATAAAGCAATAAATAAATGTATGCACCTCCTTTTAACTTGCGATAATACACACAAGGATCAAACTGACTCCGAGTATATGAATGACCGATCATAAAACCATCAAATCGCCTATACCACTGTCGAGGAGATTGCTTCAAACCGTATAGCGATTTCTTCAACCTACAAACCAACTTTTCCTTCCCTACAATACAGAATCCTAATGGATGAGTCATATATATTTCTTCATCAAGATCACCATGAAGAAATATTTTCTTCACATCTAACTGATCTAACTCCAAACCATACTGTGCCAACAAAGCTAGAAAAATTTGAACCGAAGAGTGTTTCACCACCAGAGAGAAAACCTCATTGTAATCAATATCTTCCTCCTGTGCATAGCTCTTCACAACCAACCAAAGCTTTAAAATTCACTAGAGTGCCTTCAATGCCCTCCTTCTTCGTATATACCCACTTGCAACCAATCGCCTTCCGCCCCTTTGGAAGCTCAACAAGCTCCCATGTATTGTTCTTATGAAGAGACTCCATCTCCTCCTGTATAGCTACCTACCACGAATCAACCTCTGAACTCTGCTCAGCCTCTCTGAATGTAGTAGCCACCATCTCATCGATACTCTCCACTGGAAGTGCATATGTAACTACTGTGTTTGTATACTGTGCTAGTATCCGTATGTCTCTCCTCTATCTCTGAACTACTATAGAATTGTAAACCTGAACCGTCGGTCCCTGATCCTGCTCATCTGTACATGTATCCTCCAAATCACTATCGTGCTCGCCTGGCATCACCTCAGTTGGCACTCTAGTGGACACGGTACCACCTGGACACTATGGAGATGCAACAATCTCCACTACCTATGATATCTCCTCTGTCTAGGTGCTCTCCACCTGGTGAGAGCTGAGAAGCTTCAAGATAGAAGCATCATCAAAAGTGACGTCTCTACTCAGCAGTCCACTGGATCCCATAGCTTGTATCACTTGACACCACGCTTGAATCCTATAAATATGGTCTTCCTAGCTCGAGGTTCCAATTTATCTATTCTCACATGATAAAAAGCAGGGCACCTAAATACCTTGACCTAGTCATAGTCGTATGCTGGCTCTCCCGATCACATCTTCATAGGGGTCTTCCCCTTAATCGCAGATGAATGCAGCTTGTTAATGAGGTGGCTCATATATGATAGTGTCTCAGCCCAAAAGATATTCTCCAAACCACTCTGCAATAGTAAGCATCAGACCTTCTCCATTAAAGACCGATTCTACCTCTTCACCCCCCAGTTTGCTACGGTGTATGACTAACTGTGAAGTATCTTTCTCTCAGTCTGCAGTTCCAATCTTCTCTTTTACTTCATAAATAACTCTAGGACTTCATTCTTATGCTTCATGGTGTACACCCAACAATACCTAGAACAGTCATCAACAAACGTGACGAACCAATATCGACCACCAAGTAATGCTGTCTTGGTAGGACCCTAAATATCTGTGTGCACGTAATCCAAGATGTCCCTCGTTCTATGGATGGCTGTCCCGAACTTCACCTTCATTTTCTTGCCAAGAACACAGTGCTCATAGAACTCAATCTTCCTTGTAGAATACATACTGGTTCTTAGCTAATTGGTGATGGCCTCTAGACTTCGACCTGCTCCTATTACCACCTCTCGAATATGGGCTCCTACCTCTCGTCGATAAGGCCTCTCCTAAAGTACTAGCGTGGGAAGTCTCTTTGTCTTTCCTCAAATCATAGTTCGTCAAAGCATTAGTAACTTTACTATATGTGATAGAAGATCTCCCATTCAGTAAGGTAAGCACGAAGATATCTGTAATGACCGTGAAATTTTGATACTAGTTAAAATAATTTTCTAGTATTTTAAAATATTTAATTATGATTTTTAAAAGAGTATTTGTATTTTTCTTGAATTTCTACAATTTTCTATAATTTAAAGTCTAAGTTTTATATTTATTTAAATGATATTAATATCTATAAATTAATTTTATGTGGTGAAATTTAAGGAATTTATCTGTTACGTTATCGATGCTGTTACATGTTATTTTGAATAATACGTTGTATTATTTTTATTATTACGTATATTTTCATATAATACGTTGTATTATTAATTACGTATTATTTGTATAATTTGCTGTATTATTTCTATTGTTACATATTATCTGTCGTATTAGTATAACTTGTACGTTTTACTGTGTATATAATTATCTCATAATTGTTGGATTTTAAATATAAGTAATTATATTTTTATTAATTATTCTTGTTTAATTCTCATTTAATTGTACAATATGGGTATATTTTGACTATTTCATTTCAACTATTATATTAGCACAACATGTACGTTTTTAATTGTAGATAATTATTATGTAATTAATTTAATTTTTAAGTACCCAAAAGTAATTATTTTAATTATTTTAACCTTAACCCTAAACCCTAATATATATATATATATATATATATATATATATATATATATTATATATATAGGCGAAAAATCTTCCAGCCCCCAAATTAGCGTAACAACATATGCTTCCCCTCCCAAGACTATTTTGCAACGCTCTAAAAACCCCAAATTGTAATACTGTCTCTGAGCCCCCAAAACACCAAAGCCCAATAATTTTACACAGGTAAAGACTAATAATACCCATGTCTTCTCCTCTCTACCCCCTCGCGTCCCGTATCTGCCAACCCTCGTGGGCGGCCGAGAGGCTCCTCTCCGGCTCACGTCCCGACCCTCGCCTCCGTCTCGCCGGAGATCCTCCGTGTCCACTCGCCGATGCCAGCGCGCCTCCGCTCGACCCCTCGCTCGACCCCTCGGCCTTTGCTCGCCCGAGAATATTTCATGAAGCTCAGAACCTCAACCTTAACACTGTCCGCTTTTTACGCCTGGGCTGTCCCGACTAACGCACGAGTTTTCTCGTGTAACTATTGCATACGGACTTTTTTTTACAGCACCCAAGTCTTGTCGAGGACACAGGAATGCGCCAAGCTGGAGGCGGCAACCTATGCGAAGAGGAGGCAGAGAGATGACTAATTGATTGAATTGATGCTCGTAATGACACGTCTGGCGAACTTTGATGTTGCTTTGTTAGCTTCTGAAACTAATTGCATCTATTATTTACTAGCAACAGAGTTTCTTCCTGTCGACATGCTTTCTTTTTGGGATTCTTTTTCTTTTTTAATATTTCCGCCTTCAAAATAAGTTTTCCTTGACTTCAGCAAAAAGAATGCCTCTTCTTCTCTTGCATGCAACGTATTTCTTTTTACGTTTAATATACATGTAACCCAATGCATATTATCTTTCTATTTGGGCAGATAAGCTTACGCCGTTGTTTAAGGTACGGGTTGTTAAGATTAAGGGTTTGCTTGTTAAGGGTTACGTGTTGCTTTGTTAAGGTTACGGTTTGCCTTTGTTAACGTTACAGCGTTTGATTTGGTGAAGATTAAGCTTAACAACCAACCCAGTAACCCTTAACAACCAACGCCGTAACCTAACAATCAACGGCGTAACATTCAACAACCACGTTTAACACTTAACAAGCCAAACCCGTAAGCTTTACAAGCAACTCGCTAAAAACCTTATAAGAAATAAAAAAAAGGAAGGAAATAGAAAAAAAGCTTTAATTTTTTGTACTTCTACTTTAATAATTCATAACTTCATAAAATAAAAAGCAGTAACAATTCTACACTTTCCTTCAGAAAATTCATGCTTACAGCACCACAAAAACTGTGCAATGTTACTGATTACTTCATTTTACCACTCAAACACTCGATGAGGAGGTGGACATGCCATGGTTTTGAGACCGTTGACAGGGTAGAGGAAAAAGACGCATGATGCCATACATTTGTTTTAGGTAGTGGCGAGTGAGCTAGATTTTGTAATAATATTTCACTTTTAATTTTAATGAAATTTTTCAAAAGCCAAACGATTTATGTGTTGGTTGTTAAAGTTACAGGTTGTTTGTTAAGGTTACACGTTGGTTGTTAAGGTTACGTGTTGGTTGTTAAAGTTATACGCGTTGGTTGTTAAGTTTCGGGTTGCTTGTTAAGGTTACGCGTTGGTTGTTAATGTTACGAATTTTCAAAAGCCAACAATTTTTACGTTGTGGTTGTTAAGGTTACAGGTTGCTTGTTAAGGTTATACGTTGTTGTTATTGGTCACGCGTTGTTGTTAAAGTTATACGCGTTGGTTGTTAAGGTTGTGGTTGCTTTTAAGGTTACACGTGGTTGTTAAGGTTACGGATTACTTGTTAAGGTTACGGTTAATTTTAAACAACCAACGCGTAACTTTAACAAGCAACCCGATACTTAACAAGCAACCCGAAACCTTAACAACCAACGCATATAACCTTAACAAGTAACGCGTATTAACCTTAACAACCAACACGTAACCTTAACAAGCAACGCGTATAACCTTAACAACCAACAACACGTACCTTAATAAGCAACGCGTATAACTTTAACAACCACGATAATTTCCCTGCCAGAAAAGATGAATGAAATATTTAACACACATGCACAAGTTGTATGAAAAAGACATAAAGTACAATAATTTTCCAAGAACACAGCACTATAGATCGTGGGGGATGATGGACCTGAGGGATGGAGAGGGGGTTTGATGTGGCGTCTGGGGGAGGAGGGATTGGGTTGGGAACAGAGGCGAGGGTCGAGCGGAGGCCCGCGCTGGGATCGGCGGTGGACACGGAGGATCTCGGCGAGCGGAGGCGAGGCGGTCGAGCGCGTGAGACCGGAGAGGAGCTTCGGCCGCACGCAGGGTTGCAGAAGGGACGGAGGGGGCTAGGGCAAAAATGGTGGGGGAAGGAGGAGGAGAGAGGGAGGGATTGTATGCGTTATTACGATAATAATAATTAGAGAGAGAGAATGGGATATTATAGTCGTTTACCTGTGTAAAATTCTTGGCTTTGTGTTTTGGGGCTCAGCAAGCAAGTTATTACGAATTTTGGGGTGGTTTTTAGAGGTTGAAAAAGTCTTGGGAGGGGGAAGCATATTTGTTACGAATTTGGGGGTGGAAGCATTTTTCCCATATATTATATCGTGTTAACCCAGATCCGCCGCCATCAACATCATCTCTCTCTCCCTCTCGTTCACCCCGACCCCCGAGCTCGGCCGCGACCCCCGCGCCGCCCTCGCCTGCTCGAGTCGCCGCTCCGACCCACCCTACAGCCGCCCAGCCACTGAACCCGCTCGGCCTCACCGCGCAGCCCTCGCCAGGCCGTCGCCCGACCGCCCCGCGCTCCATCGCGTCCCCCACGCCTCAACCCTGAGCCGCCTTCATCCTCCCGCATCGCTTCCCTCCAACGACCACCACCCACCCCACGAACCCCAGATCCCCGCCGCCTTGAACTCCGCTCGCCATGGTCCAGACCACCCGCCGTCGTCCTCCTCGCGCCATAGCCCCCTAAGCGATGGCGCAGCCACACCCCAACCTCTCCTTCACCCCAGATCCGAGCACGGCTTCCAACCCCTGTCCTCATCCTCGTTCACCTCTCTCCCCTATCCTCATCCTCGTTCTCCCCTGGCCGCCCCACGCTTCCCTGCACAGCCCCGCTCCTCCTTGCAGCCCCTAGTCGCCGTTGTCCAACCTCCAGCGCCTCCCCTTCGCTGTCCAGACCCACGTCGACACCCTCATCAGCCCCAACTCAGATCCGTAAGGTGTAGTCTCGTGCCGTCGACGTCAATCTGTTCGACGAAATCCCGAGGCAAGATCCCTCTTGCTCAGATCTAAATTTTAACCTGTTATAAATTAATTGCATAGTTTATTTGTGATATATTTATCTGCGTAGGTTGTTGATGAATAATATTAGATAAATCGTGATAATCTGATAAATAACGTTTTCATAATTATTATAATCTTAAAAGGAGTTATTTCGGTATCAGAATTATTTTGAGATGATTATGCTAATTTAAAAAGAATTTATTTTGAGAACAGAATCATTTTAGATAATTATGATAATTTAAAAGAAACTATCTTAGAAGAAGAATATTTTTAGAATAATTATAAATAAATTAAAGGAATTTATTTTAAAAAGGGAATTATTTTAGATTAATTTTAATTAGAAAGAAATTATTTTGGAAGAGGAAATATTAAAAAGAATGTTTTTAGAATTATTTAAAAGGAGTTATTTTGGAAAATAGAATTATTTTTCGATAATTATAACAAGAAATAAAAGATTTATGTCGGATAAAGAAAACATTTTGAAGTAAATAAATTTATTAATTTAAAGGATTATTTTTGAATGTGTGATTCTCATTTTAATTATGTGATATGTCATATCGTTGCGCATAATTTGTTGTACTTATTGTTTCTTATTGTGTTTGAGAACCCCAAGCAGTTCATGACTTAGTGGCCTCGTGTGTCATGAACAGACTTAGTGACATGTGTGAGTATGTTGACTGAGTTTAGGTGGTGAACCCGAGTTAATAGAAATTATGATTGTTGATTTAGACAAACAAAAAGAGTTGGGATGGGGAAGTCCATGTTCATGTGATCGGATATAACTGTTGATGTATCTTCCAGGCTCGACCCATGATCCAGTGTAGCTTGGGGTTAGTTTGTTGGGTCAAAGTGAAGCCTGTGTAGTCACTTTGGTCCGTGAATTTGATATTCACCCGAGTTTTGCTTGAGTTCGAACCAGGCTAAAAACGGATTGCGTGTAGCCCTCTGACCGATCCAGTGTAGCGGCGTATTAGGTGCACGTAGAAGATTTGTGAACAGTCGGTTATCCGATGATATGAGTGTTGACTCTATGTGAGATGTGGACCAGTGAGTTGAGATAGGATGGTTAGTTACATGACCTCGATTCTTGGCTAAGTATGATTCTTGTGAGATGTAGGCCAGTTGTGTTTCTTTTCATACATAGATCGGGGCTAATATTTATTTATCTACAATTTGAGACATATGGTATATACATAAGGGTTTCCTTGTTTGGATTATTTCGCTCGACGTACTACGTCTCATGTTATAGATTTTTAAGTATTAATTCCATCTAGTTGTATGACCTTGTGACTTGGATGATTTCTGATCGCTAGCTGCATAATCATCTTCTTACTTGATTGATTTTATTGGATTTCCCGTTGCATGTTTCTTTATCATTTCTGTTGTTATATCGTTTTCGCATTGGGTTTTTGTTTGCTCTATTTGTTTTGTGGGGTCTTGCCGTGTGCCATGCACCCTGACGTACACCTATTTTCTCTGGTGTACGTCAGACTTAGAGGAAGAACAGGTTCAGCTAAGGAGCATAGAGGATCCTCAGCAAGAGTGCCTTTAGACGGGCAGAAGATAGGAGTCGAAGCTTATTCTTTGATGCTTCCAGTTTACCTTTGTAGTTCTTTCCATTCCTGCTTGAACGATGTATTTTATATCTCTTCAGTATTCATTGTCCAGATATGTATAAGGTCATGTTTGACCCATATATTATGTCTCGGATGTTATCCTATTTGTGATATGATATTTTTATTCTGAGTTTGTCTATTATATTCTTGCTGATTGTGACCGGGGACCTGTGACTACGCAATGTATTTATTTCTAGACGCTTAGCGTATTGGATTAAGAAGAAAAGAAAAAAAATAGTAGTGTATATTTCTTCTCAATCTAATACGTCGCGGGATTGTTCACGTTCCGATTCCCCGATATTTTAGGAAGCAGGGCATGACAGGTTTTAGTGGTAGCCCATGCAGGTTACGGTCCCGAGTCCTCACTAGTAAGAATATAGTGGACAATTTATATACATGTCATATTTCATCTACGAGACTATTCTTGAGCCCTTATTCCATTTTCTTGATAGATTTCATTTCGTTCCTATCTTATCACTCTTTGACTCTAGAGTTTTCCACGGTTCTTGTCCCATCGCTTCACGATTACCCTTGTAGGTGTATAAAACTACCTATAGGTCCCTGAACACAGCTCGGCACAAACCGACGAACCATTGGGTGACGTATCTAAACACGAACGTCAGTCCACAACACCGAAGCCAAGTGACACGCAACGAAGCGGATTAACGAGGCGACGGGGCTAACGAACCGCATGCAAACAATGGAATACATCCACTCGCGTGCGGAATCAAGATAACGGTTCGGTGAGTCAACGAGTCATTCAACCATAGAATGGATTCGAACTCAAACACCAAGGCGGATTTACTGCCAAATCAGGATCCGGACTGCTAAATCAGAGTTCAGATCAGCGACAAAGCTCAGATAAACCGCAGAACCGGACAACGGACACAACGGCGCCACACCCGGGCGACTCGGCCAAAGTCGAACCACCCAGGTGGCTCGGCCAAAGCCGAGCCACCAAGGGGTGGCTCGGCCATGGCCAAGCCACCGGTAGGTGGCTCGCGCTATGAGCCGAGCCCACGCCATATGGGTGCGCTCGGCGGCCGAGCACCTTAGAGGTGGTCGACCCAGATCCTGCTGCCAAGGCAGCAGATCTGAGTGGCCTATAAATGTACTTGAGCGGTTCAGTTGTAAAGGGTTGGAACTTTTGGGAGGCCGAAGCTCTGCTGGATGTTGAAGGGCTCAAAACTTAAAAAGATGAAGCTTTAGAACTTTGAGGACTTGGCAGAGTATCAGATCTGGTTCTTGTGCGATTCATGGCCACGCCAAATTAAGAAGCAGGAGTTCGAGGAGAGATCAGATCTGAGATCTTACGCAGCTTTCCCTCCGGATCAAAGCTTGGCCTTTGATCCCGAGAACTAAAGGCTATTATTTCCTTGGCGAAATAGTACCCTCGGCTGTTATTTCCTTTGTGAAATAACACCCGTCATACCGTGTAGATCCGACCGGATCTAGATCGTGCGGTGGTCCACGGATTAACCCCGGCGCAGGCAAAGAACCCACACAAGCGAGTGACCGCAAAACAGGAGCTCGCAATTCGTTCGACAAACAAGGAAGATTGTAACTTTTTCTTTTTCTTTTGATCTCGTTGTAACCGGATCTTATAAAAAGACCGGATCTTTGTAACCGATTAACTATTACTAAAGAGTGTACAATGACATCAATGAAGAACACAATTTTTCCCACGAACAATCTGGCGACAATAGTGGGAGCCACCGATCTCGCTACCGAGATCGATGCGTCGCAGCCGCGGATCTCAATCCCGGTCGAAGAGGAGGTCGAGTACGAATTCGACCAACAGAAGTTCGAGGAGTATCTGTCATCCTCATCCGGATCGACCTCCCCTCGCAAGTCCAAGAAGTTCTCCTCCAGGAGAAAGGTATGTTGGTACGAAGAAGTTGAAGCTACCAACGACGATCTCACCCCGATTGACGCCAAAGTTGCGTCGGGTGAGGCTCCACCAACCTCCAACCAGATCAAGCTGGTTCCTGCCAATTCCTCCATCACCAAAGGAGCGGTGACTCTCTCAAAGAGAGCCCACCAAAGGCAACGCCAACGCTTAGCCAAAGAATTCGCTAAAGCGATGGAGTCCACCGACGGAATCCGCTACAACGCGGATCTGAAGAACAGGAGAGGCAAACAGCCTCAACGACCGATGAATGGCGACTCCTCCAAGCTGCCAACGAACGAATGGGTCTGTGTCAAATGGAACCATTCAACACTGGAGGAGCGCATTTGCAAGCGCCGCGCAATATCAGCGCAGGCACGGGCTCAAGTCTAAGAGGCCCGTAGAAGGCTACAGAAGGAAGTGGCTAAGAAACCGCCACCAACCCGTCAAATTTGGAGGCCGAAGTCTGAAGCGGCGATTCAGACTAAGGCACAATCAGTGCAGTCTTCGAAGCAGGTTCAACCTCCGGCGAGCCAACCAAAGTCGCCGGTAATTCCAATAGCTTCTCCGGGAGATCCCGCGAAATCATCCCGAAGGAGAAAGTCAGTCTTGGAGCGCCTCGGTCCAATTCCCTACGAGAGAGGCAAAGCTCCAGTCTAAGAATGTTTGGGCCCGATGAAGAAGCCCCGAACGACTCAACATGCTGGGGGTCCCCGTCACCTCCAACATGACAAGGAGCTCAAGGCAGCTGCGCGCACTAATTTGCACATCGAAGTCCAAGAGCCCGCCGAGAATTCACGCCCAAAAAGGCATGTCTCGAGGTGCGTGACTCTTGAGAGCCCTAAGAAGGCAGTTCGCCCTCAGAGGGAAACGTTGTCGTCTGATGACGTTGACGTTATACCTGAGAAATCGTGCCGACACGCGATAGGTTACTCCGACCTTCAAACCGACGAGTTGTACTATCGTGATGGGAGCATGAGGAAAATCAGGAAGAGGAGTCCCCGAGGACTGGAAACTTAATGCCCCTGTTCCAAACTCATTCGGGCAGTATTGTCTGAGTGCAACTGCATCAAGGCGGTCCCTGGAAGAGTTTCGATTTTCGAAAGGCTCAGTGTCGAAATGCCAAAACCAAGGCCTAGGCGTTTCCGACGAAGAAGAAGAGTAGTCGAAGATGGAGAATTTCCGAGGGTCACTACCAATATGACCAGCAAGGGGACATCGGCATGGGATAATCTCGAGTCGATTCTGAAAGCATCCCGGCCTAGAACCCGCCTGCAGTCCGGAACCATCAAGCGAGCAACCTATGGTAGGGTTCGGACAAGACTCCCTTCAGAAGATAAAGAATCTGATGCTGGCTCCGCGGTTGCATCAGATAATACGGTATCCAGTGAGGGACAACCCCGCGAAGCACTTATGATAAGTGCGGAACAAGTGGCCAAGATGCTTGAAGATGCTATGGCTAAACAACAGGAGACCTTCAGGTTCGAAATGCAGATGGCCATGCAGAACATGAGAGAAATGCATGACCAACAAATCTAAGCATTGACGAACCAGCAAGGCGAGCCAAGTCGTCGTAACCCGGTTAATCTGGAAGATGAGGATACAAATGCGAATGAGACTCATAATACCAATAATCCTCCCGTCAATACAGAGGGTGGTAACGAGAATGCTAGCGAAAACACAGGTGAAAACTTGAAGATTAAAAATCTCGAGAGCAAAATCAATACTTTGATTTCCGCTCAAGAGATGAAGAAAATAGGCATTCCTTGTCCATACCCAAGAGAATGGGAATCGATCCTATATCCGGTGAAGTTCAATCTAATTAACTTCACGCCGTTTAATGGGATGGGTTCACCCACTCAGCATTTGATTTACTTCAAATCGCACCTGGGGGTTATCTCTGGTAATGAGCCTCTGATGGTACGGTCCTTCGTTGGTACTCTTCGGGGAGCCGCCTTCGATTGGTATCGTCGCCTCAAGCCAGGAAGCGTGAATAGTTGGGATGACATGGAGACTAAATTCCTCGCTAACTTCTTTGACGACGACACCGAGATATCCATCGGAACGTTGCTCGACGAGAAACAAAAAGATGGGGAATTGGTCGATACCTTCGTCAAAAGGTTCCGGAACAAGGCGATGAACTGTCGGGACCCGATCACTTAGGAGTTCATTCTCCAGACTTACCACAATAACCTCGCATTGGACGTGTTGGAGGCAATGGGAACGGCACCGTCTAACACTTGGAAAGACTTGAAGGTGCACGGTGAACAAGCCGAACGCTTCCTCCAAAGGAAGAAGGCCGAGAGGAACCTACCGACGGCTAATCCTCTGAACTCAAACTTCGCCTCTCGTGGTAAGGGCAAGGCACCTGCAGCTGCTGATGGTGCTAATCAAATGTCACAACAGCAATCCCGGAGACAGCATAAGGCTTCGGGTCCGAGACTCCAAAGAGAGTATTCCTTCAAGGACGAAGACGTTCCAGCCATCTTCGAATCCCTCCTTGAAAACAACAAGATCAAGCTACCACCTATAGCAAATCAGGAGGAAGCTGACAATACTGCGGATCCGAAGTACTGTGCATACCACAGGAGGGTCCTTCATCCTACCAAGGATTGCTTTACTCTCAAGAATAGCATTCAGACCTTGGTCGAAGCCGGCGTCATAACGCTAAAATAAGCCAAATGAGAACGGCAAGACTCCGAAGAGTATAAGAGTATAAACTGCTTCTCAATTCTCCAACAGGTGCATGAGGTTAAACTGCTCCTTTCTACACTCCGAAGAGTATAAGAGTATAAACTGCTTCTCAATCCTCCAACAGGTGCATGAGGTTAAACTGCTCCTTTCTACACTCCGAAGAGTATAAGAGTGGCAAGACTCCGACAAGTATAAGAGTATAAATTGCTTCTTAAGACTCCGAAGAGTATACGAGTATAAACTGCTTCTCAATCCTCCGACCGGTATAAGAGGTTAAACTGCTCCCTGATACTCTAACATGTATATGAGTCTAAACTGTTTCATTTCTTTCACGGGAAGTTCCTGGAGAATTTTTTATATGTAATATTCTTAAGGATAACCCAGTCATGTAACTGAGTATAATGTCGGACCCAGTTCCACAAGGGAAGTTGGGGTGGATTATTCATGTATCGGGAAGTTCCCGAAAGAATATCACGGGTGATATTCTTAGGGATAACCCAATCACTATAAAAGTGATAAGTAAAACATCCACATTTAAACTCTGAATGTCGGAATGTTTTCTATTTTTGTTATCAAATTCACTAATTCTCATGAGTTATCTTGTTGAGACGAGATTCAATCCTTTTGACAGATTAATCCTTCCTCACAAAAAAATCCCCCACTAATCAAGTCAATTGACGGTGGGTCCACTAAATTTTCTGTCCGCCAATTCATGGCAATTTCCAAAGCTTGACGTGTTAAGTCCTGATTACTTAACATCAAAACCCTTCATCGAGTGGCCAGTACCAACCAGTATTTCTGCTACTTGTATTCCACTCCCTTTGCTTTCAGGTCAAACCTGAAGTTGGGGCCACAATCAAAATCCCCACTCCCTTTGCTTTCAGGTCAAACCTGAAGTTGGGGCCACAATCAAAATCCCCTCTCGATTCCTCCAATAAACGAGAGGTCTACTTTCAAATCGAGTGATCAAACCTTCCTACAGTTAGGGTCATCTCAAACTCCTGCTTGGTCAAACCTTCCTACAGTTAGGACCAAAACCATAAATTCACTCTCGATAAACGAGAAATTCATCTTTAGTTCGGTAATCAAACCTTCCGACAGTTAGGGTTATCTGAATCTTTTCGATTCTTGGAGTGGAGATCCCACTCTTAGTTTCACCTTTTCGGATTCTGGGGGTAGAGATCCCACCTCGAGTCTCCTTTCCAGCTGAAGATAGAATATAAAATTCTTCTTATTCAGTGTCGGGGAATAGAATATAAAATTCTTCCTCTCCCATTTCTGGTTCGTCTTTACCCCAAGAGAAGACACCACCTTTTTCAACTCCCAAAATCTGTGCCTCACAGGTACAAAGAAGTTTATCTCGAATCCTAAGCAGGGATAAGTCTGCGCCTAACACGCGCTACCGGTTTAGTCTTTTTCCGTAGAAAAAGACACCAGAGTTCGATTCTGGAGTATTCTATCCTGAAACCTAAGCAGGGATAAGTCTGCGCTTAACCCGCGCTGCCGGTTAGTTCTTAACTGTTAAAAAGAACACCCGTCCGCATATTCAACATTGTGGCAGGGTGTTTTTTATAAACACCAAAATCCATGCCTTACACGCATGGGGAATTTCATCCTGAATCCTAAGAAAGGATATGCCGACGCCTAACACGCGTCGCCGGCTTAGTCTTTTTCCGTACAAAAAGACGCCAGAGTTGTTCGATTCTGGGGTATTCTATCCCGAAGCCTAAGTAGGGATAAGTCAGCGTCTAATACACGTTGCTCGGTAGCCTATTCCCATAACAATGGTGAAGTCTACGTATTCGAAGTCGTAGCAGCGAGTCTCAGAGAATTCACTCTCTTAGCACAACGTTACATGCGGAACGGATTTAGATAATCCGCATATTAGCCCGACTCAAACGGTAGTCGGTAAAGGTTAATCAAATCCGTTGAAGGCTGGGGGTTAGCCAAAAATCCTAAAGTCAACGCCTAACACACGTCGCCGGGTAGTCTATTCCCGTGAGAAAGACGAAGTCTACGTATTCAATATCGTAGCACTAAGAGCGTTAACTCTCCTAGCACAACGTCACATGCGGAACGGATTTAGACAATCCGCATGCTAGCCCGACTCAAACGGTAGTCGGTAAAGGCTCATCAAACCCGTTGATGGCTGAGGGTTTGCCAAAAATCCTATAAATGCGAGGGTCACTGACGCATCAGCTTCATTAGTTGGTCTCGTGATTTGAGCATCCAACGACTTCGGGATGAGATCTGTATCCGCACATGAATCAGCTTTTATAGTTGGTCCTGCAGCCCCAGCATTTGGGACCGCCACGCTCCAACACCTTAAGAGCTTAAACTGTGTAGACCCAAGGTTAACGCGTGACAATGAAAGTCAACGCATATCGATGCAAAACCCTAGGGTCAACGCCGGTCAACGCGTTGCGATCAAACAGTCAACGTACGACGTTTAAAACCCTAAGATCAACGTCGGTCAACGCGTAACCCTAGGTCAACGCCAGTCAACGCGTTACGATCAAACAGTCGACGTACGATGTTCTAAACCCTAGGGTCAACGCCGGTTAACGCGTAACCCTAGGTCAACGCCAGTCAACGCGTTGCGATCAAACAGTCAACGTACGACGTTCGAAACCCTAGGGTCAACGCTGGTTAACGCGTAACCCTAGGTCAACGCCTATCAATGCGTTGCAATGAAAGAATCAATACTCCAAAAAGTATACGAGTATAAACTGCTTCTTAATACTCCAATAAGGTATACGAGTATCAACTATTCCCTATTTTTGGTTGAGAAGTTCCTAGAGAATATTTTTCTAAAAATATTCTTAAGGATAACTCAACAACACTACGCCGGACAACGCGTCGCAAATAAAGACTCAACGCCAACAATCGATGGTCAGTTCTATTTTGAACCAGCAAACACGAGCTAAAGATCAGAAAATCAGGAATCGACTTCAAGTTCAAAATTCCGACAACGGTCAGACAATAAATGCAGCATCGGAACCCTTACAGACATTCGACAAAGCACCGAATAGCCTGAAGGATTGAAGGAATAAAAAACAGAAGCCATTCCAAGGTCCCGTTACACCGACTGAAGGTTGGGACAATCATATCCAAAGTATTCCAGACTCTTCTATAAAAGAACGAGACTGAAATACTTTGGAGGGGGTATCTGTAGGCGTATAAAACTGCCTATAGGTCCCTGAACACAGCTCGGCACAAACCGACGAACCATTGGGTGACGTATCTAAACACAAACGTCAGTCCACAACACCGAAGCCAAGTGACACGCAACGAAGCGGATTAACGAGGCGACGGGGCTAACGAACCGCACGCAAACAATGGAATACATCCATTCGCGTGCGGAATCAAGATAACGGTTCGGTGAGTCAACGAGTCATTCAACCATAGAATGGATTCGAACTCAAACACCAAGGCGGATTTACTGCCAAATCAGGATCCGGACTGCCAAATCAGAGTTCAGATCAGCGACAAAGCTCAGATAAACCACAGAACCAGACAACAGACACAACGGCGCCACACCCGGGCGACTCGGCCAAAGCCGAACCACCCAGGTGGCTCGGCCATGGCCGCGCCACCCTATGGGGTGGCCGAGGCCACCCATGGTGGCTCGGCGGCCGCTGAGCCACTTCCGGAGGTGGCTCGGCCATGGCCGAGCCACCAATGGGGTGGCCGAGCCACCCATGGTGGATCGGCGGCCCGAGGCACCGCCAATGGGTGGATCGTGTGGTCGAGCCACCTAGAGGTGGCTGACCCAGATCTGTGCCAAGGCACAGATCTGAGTACCTATAAATAGGACTTGAGGGTTTATTTGTAAAGGGTTGGAACTTGTGGAGGCGAAGCTCTGCTGGATTGAAGGCTCAAAACTTAAAAAAATTGAAGCTTTAGAACTTTGAGGACTTGGAGATATCAGATCTGGTTCTTGGCGATCATCCACGCCAAATAAGGTAGGAGTTCGAGAGAGATCAGATCTGAGAGCTACGCAGTTTCTCTCCGGATCAAAGCTTGGCCTTTGATCCCGAGAACTAAAGGCTAATATTTCCTTGGCGAAATAGTACCCTCGGCTGTTATTTCCTTTGTGAAATAACACCCGTCATACTGCGTAGATCTGACTGGATCTAGATCATGCGGTGGTCAACGGATTAACCCCGGCGCAGGCAAAGAACCCACACAAGCGAGTGACCGCAAAACAGGAGCTCGCGATTCGTTCGACAAACAAGGAAGATTGTAACTTTTTCTTTTTTTTTTGATCTCGTTATAACCGGATCTTATAAAAAGACCGGATCTTTGTAACCGATAAACTATTACTAAAGAGTGTACAATGACATCAATGAAAAACACAATTTTTCCCGCGAACAACCCTCTCTTTGTATAACTCCTCTATCCTCGTATCGGTCGTTTATGTATGTGTTATTGATTTTACAATTATATTTTCTTGATTTGACTTATACATCGTTTGATTGTATTGATTTCTGTATTATTTATTACATTATTTTATGTATTACACACAATGTTATATTGTGTGTTTTTCATAAAACTATATACAATTACTTATATATTTTCAATTGTTCAAATCATATCATTAAGTGTTTTGTATTACTCCAAATTTCATATATTCATTACATAGTGTATCTGATATTCAGATTATTTTCTCGTGTTTAAATATATTTTAGCATATCTAAATTTTGTATGATTGCGTTTTTCTGTCATATCATCTATTAATTACTTATGTTTTAGATTATTGTATATTGTTTGTATTTTCGTGATATACTTTAATAGATTCATGATTTTAATATTCTATATATGCACTATATTCTTATGCTTTACATTTTCACTATATAGTTTTTATCTGTAAGTTTTGTCTTAGATTATTTTAGTATGTTCGCATTGGCTTTGTTATTTCTAAGAGCCATGTATTTCTATTATAATTTTAGGCATTATTTATATTGATAAATTTAGAGTTGAGTTACTAAATATATAGTTATTTTGTTACATTAATTACTATCCTTTTATAATTAATATAAGAGGTAATTCTAATATGCGTTTGTGGGTATGTATAGTATTTATTCATGTTTGTTTATAGTGTAATTACATATTTGTAGTTGTTTGCTTCGTTTTCGATATGTGTTGTTTTATCATTAGAACAATGTACATTGTATACGTGTGTTATTTTTAGTATTTATCTTATAGTATTTTTAGATATCTATGTCTTTTATTGTGTCATTGTTTGTTGTCTATTCTCTATTCATTGTTTTCGTTACTTGTGTTTTGTTTTACTTTTTCATTCTTTTATAATCACTATTCTCTTTTCATTATAGTGTATTCAAGTAGATTATTATATTTATGATGTATATTTTTATTGATTTATAGTCATTCATGATTTTTAGTATCAACTGTGTTTAATCGTGTTCTATTTCATGTATTATCGGTGTTTATATTCACATGTTCATCAATCATTCATTATATGTTTATCTATAATATATCGGTGTTTTTATTATACAGAATTATGCTCTTCTTATGTTTTCATTTGCTTACTTAATTTACCTTTCATAGTTTTTGTTTTTATATATTATACTTCTTTATCTAGTATATTATGTTTATGAGTGTCAATATTGTCAGTAAGCATTTATATTTCAGTGTATTCTACAATTTTTGTATGTGTTAATGTATTTTGAGTTTTATACTATCAATTTATTCGTTACTTATTTAAATGCATTGAGTCTTTCATTTATGTTCTTCTTATCAGATTTGTATTTTTCATTATTTTAACTTGTATTGTTTTACATCGTGTGGTGTTTGGCTTTATAGTTTGTGTAATGTTGTTACAAAGTGCGTGTTTGTTTAGCTATGATTTTTGTATTTTTACATATTATATTTTGGTTACGTATTTAATCGTAATATTTTTGTATTTGGTGTGTTTTATATTTATGGAGTGTATTCTTACTCATTTTTCTTTCACGTCTTAATTTGTGTATTGCTATACTTAGTGTGATTTAGTATTTATTATGTTTTTATTATAAATTTTGTTTGTGGTCGTGTTATAGTGTGGTTATTTTTATTTTATGTTGCATTTGTTTTATTAATTCTACGTATTGTACACGTATTTATACATGTTTACTGTATTTATTACCACATAATTTGGTCATATTTTATCTTTCATGTACGCATTTTGTTATCATTAATGTTTGGTTATTTATCAAGTTATATGTTTTTCTTATATGTGTTTTTATATTGTCTTTAATTTTATTAATTTATTTGTTTATTAATGTTATTTGGGTTATATTGTTTACTGGTTAACATAATTAATTTTTTTTTACGTTTCATCAATAGTTTCATAGTTTATTTTAGAATGTGAAATGAGTGTTATAAGTTTATACAGCTTAGTTACAGATTTTGCACATTTGTCGGCCTTTTGTTGTGTTTATACTTGTTCTTTTTCTCTTTTGTTGGATTGTGTATATTTTACTTTAATATTGTATTTTATTACCTATTCATTAATTATTTCAATTGACGTATTTATTAATTTTTATATACACAAGTCTCTGTATTACTGTTTTAGTTAACTGATTATGTCCATAATTGATTATTGTTTTGGATATTATTGCATGATAGTTCATATGTTATATTATGTTTATTCTTTATGTATATTGGGTTTATAGTTTTTGTATCATATTTGGTTATTCTAATGAGTATAATGATATAATGGTTATTGGTATATTTTGATATTGAGTTCGTTGTGTAAATATTATGAATACATAATTACATGATATTCTTTGTATTAATCTGCAAATTATTATAAATACATAATTACATGATATTCTTTGTATTAATCTGCAAATTATTATATTATTTCATGATTTGTTTGATGGTTACTATTATGTTATTTTACTTAAATATGTTAATATCGTTTGATTTGTGATCATGTATATGTTATATAATTAATATCGTTTGATTTGTGATCATGTATATGTTATATAAATTACTATGTATCTATTATGGTGAATTTTATTTTAGTGCTTTCTACATTTTTATGGTGTTAGATATCATTATGTTTATGATGCCTATATGTGCATGATATTTATTTTTGTTCTTTTGGATTATTATGTCAGATATGTTATGACTTGATATGACTATGATTGTATTTTATGCACTTCACACTTCTTATGATAGTTTATACTATTTTTACAATACTGTTTTGAACCGTATTACTTAGCTGATTAGTTATAACTTTTGATGATGTAGCTTTCTTTATTTATCTTGAATGATGCATATAAGTGCATCACTTTTATTTTAATTTCGAGGGCGAAATTTATTTTAAGGGGGGTAGGATGTAATGATCGTGAAATTTTGATACTAGTTAAAATAATTTTATAGTATTTTAAAATATTTAATTATGATTTTTAAAAGAGTATTTGTATTTTTCTTAAATTTCTATAATTTTCTATGATTTAAAGTCTAAGTTTTATATTTATTTAAATGATATTAATATCTTTAAATTAATTTTATGCGGTGAAAATTTATGGAATTTATCTGTTGCGTTATCGATGCTGTTATATGTTATTTTGAATAATACGTTGTATTATTTTTATTATTACGTATATTTTCATAATACATTGTATTATTAATTACGTATTATTTGTATAATTTGCTGTATTATTTCTATTGTTACATATTATTTGTCGTATTAGTATAACTTGTACGTTTTATTGTGTATATATTTATCCCATAATTGTTTAATTTTAAATATAAGTAAATATATTTTATTTATTAATTATTCTCGTTTAATTGTACAATATGGGTATATTTCGACTATTTTATATCAACTATTGTATTAGCACAACATATATGTTTTTAATTGTAGATAATTATTATGTAATTAGTTTAATTTTTAAGTACCCAAAAGTAATTATTTTAACCTTAACCCTGAAACCCCTAATTATATAAATATTATATATATTAAAATATATATTATAATAGAGAGAGAGATGAGAGAGAGAACAATATGGATCTGATATAAATATATATATATAATATATATATATAAATAATTATAAATAATATATATATAAGAGAGAAAAGAGAGACATAGAGAAGAGAAAATAGGTATGCTTCCTACCAAAGCATAAAAAGTTGTCTTGGTAGTGGAGTGTCAAATCCTCATCCACTCAATTCAAATATGAACAAATTCACTAATGGTTAATGACATGGATGAGGATACTACACATCCACTACCAAGCACAAAATTTTGCTTGTCTACCAACATACCCTATTCTCAGAATATATTATATTATATAGATTAATAAATATATTATATAATATATAATATATATATATATATATTAGATATATATACTTTCTCGTCTCGTGTTAACCCAATCCGCCCCATCAACTGTCATCCTGCCTCCTCTCGTTTCACCCCGCCGACTCGGCCGCGCCCCGCGCGCTCCGCCCGAGCCGCCACACCACCCAAGCACCCAGCCCCGAACCCGCTCGCTCACCGCTAATCACCCGCCAGGCCATTCTGCCACACCGCCTCCACCGGCCGCCCGCTCTATCCTGACCCCCTTCATCCTCCCACGCTCGCTTCCCTTGCACCACCACCCGCCCACGACCCCAGTCCCTCCGCTAACGTCCCTCGCCCAGACCGGCCCGCCGTCTCGTCCCTGCCACAGCCCCCTGAAGCACGACCAGCACCCCAATCTCTCCTTCACCCAGAATCTAGCACGGCTTCCAACCTGTCCTATCCTCGTTTCACCTACTCTCCCTATCCTCATTCCTCGTCTCCCCTGCCCCCACCCCGCCTCCGCCGCCGCTGCAACCCCTTCCCGTCACAACCCCGTCCTCCTTGCAGCCCCTAGTCGCCGTTGTCCAACCTCCAACGCCTCCCCTTCGCTGTCCAGACCCGCGTCGACACCCTCGTCAGCCCCAACTCAAATCCGTGAGCTGTAGTCCCGTGCCGTCGACGTCAATCTATTCGACGAAACTCCGAGGCAAGATCCCTCTTGCTCAGATCTGAATTTTATACCTGTTATAAATTAATTGCATAGTTTATTTGTGATATATTTATCTGCGTGGGTTGTTGATGAATAATATTAGATAAATCGTGATAATCTGATAAATAACGTTTTCAGAATGATTATAATCTTAAAAGGAGTTATTTCGGTATCAGAATTATTTTGAGATGATTATGCTAATTTAAAAAGAATTTATTTTGAGAACGGAATCATTTTAGATAATTATGATAATTTAAAAGAAACTATCTTGGAAGAAGAATATTTTTAGAATAATTATAAATAAATTAAAGAATTTATTTTGAAAAGGGAATTATTTTAGATTAATTTTAATTAGAAAGAAATTATTTTGTAAGAGGAAATATTAAAAAGAATGTTTTTAGAATTATTTAAAAGGAGTTATTTTGGAAAATGGAATTATTTTTGGATAATTATAACAAGAAATAAAAGATTTATGTCGGATAAGGAAATCATTTTGAAGTAAATAAATTTATTAATTTAAAAGTTTATTTTTGAATGTGTGATTCTCATTTTAATTATGTGATATGCCATGATATCGTTGCGCATGATTGGTTGTACTTATTGTTTCCTATTGTGTTTGAGAACCCCTAGCAGTTCATGACTTAGTGGCCTCGTGCGTTATGAACAGACTTAGTGACATGTGTGAGTGTGTTGACTGAGTTTAGGTAGTGAACCCGAGTTAATAGAATTTATGATTGTTGATTTAGACAAACAAGAAGAGTTGGGATGGGGAATTCCATGTTCATGTGATCGGATATAACTGTTGATGTATCTTCCAGGCTCGCCCCATGATCCAGTGTAGCTTGGGGTTAGTTAGTTGGGTCAAAGTGAAGCCAGTGTAGTCACTTTGGTCCGTGAATTTGATATTCACCCGGGTTTTGCTTGAGTTCGAACCAGGCTAAAAAACGGATTGCGTGTAGCCCTCTGACCGATCTAGTGTAGCGGCGCATTGGGTGCACGTAGAAGATTTGTGAACAGTTAGTTATCCGATGATATGAGTGTTGACTCTATGTGAGATGTGGACCAGTGAGTTGAGATAGGATGGTTAGTTACATGACCTCGATTCTTGGCTAAGTATGATTCTTGTGAGATGTAGGCCAGTTGTATTTCTTTTCATACATAGATCGGGGCTAATATTTAATTATCTACAATTTGAGACATATGGTATATACATGAGGGTTTCCTTGTTTGGATTATTTTACTCGACGTACTACGTCTCATGTTATAGATTTTTAAGTATTAATTCCATCTAGTTGTATGACCTTGTGACTTGGATGATTTCTGATCGCTAGCTGCATAATCATCTTCTTATTTGATTGATTTTATTGGATTTCCTGTTGCATGTTTCTTTATCATTTCTGTTGTTATATCGTTTTCGCATTGGGTTTTCGTTCGCTCTATTTGTTTTGTGGGGTCTTGCCGTGTGCCATGCACCCTGACGTACACCTGTTTTCTCTGGTGTACGTCAGACTTAGATCTCAGCAGGAGTGCCTTGTAGATGGAGCAGAAGAACAAGTTGAAGTTTAGTTATTCCTTTCAGTTTATTTTCGTAGCATTTCTTTTCCGCCTGATCATTGTATTTTATATTCTCCAGTATTTCATTCAGATAGTTTGTATAAGGGCATGTTGACCTGAATATTATGTCTCGAATGTTATCCTATTTGTGATATGATATTTTTATTCTGAGTTTGTCTATTATATTCTTGCTGATTGTGACCGGGGACCTGTAACTTCGTATTGTATTTATTTCTAGACGCTTAGCATATTGGATTGATAAGAAAAGAAAAAAAAATAGTAGTGTATATTTCTTCTTAATCTAATACGTCGCGGGCTTGTTCACGTTCCGATTCCCTGATATTTTGGGAAGCGGGGCGTGACAGTATCATATTCTCATCTGGTAAGGACCCCAAAATAATAATAGCCTTGTACTCATTCATGATCTTCTCATTCATGTTCGCCAAGTCCGACAACAAATTCGTATATTTGTTCACATGAACTGAAAACGAGGTGTCGCTGGACATCTAAAATCTGAACAATCTTTATAGCAAGTACAAACGGTTCTCAACACTCTTCGTAAGGTACTTATTGTTGAGAATCTCCCACATCTTCATTGTAGATGTTACCGCAATCACATCATACTTCAGCTCCTGTTCCAAACAGGACCTGATCACCCCACAAGCGTTCCTATTCATCTTTTCCCATATCGCCTCTTCATATTTTGGTGGCCTCTCATGGACCATGATGGAGTCCTCCAAATTCAGAGCATTGAGCGCATGCTGTACGTCACTCATTCATAAACCAAAATTAACCTTGTCATCATATTTAACCACACTAATCTTGGTGTTCTAAAAACCAACTTGAATTGTACCCACCATCTTGATGCTTTCACCAACTTCTTCACTCATACTCACAGACTCCAATTGTAAAGAAAGATCCAAACTTTGATAGAATTAAGAAGTTACCCAACTGAACCCCAGATTGGATTCCAAATAGATCTCCTAACCACACGAGGAAAATAAAATCTTCAACGGCAACTCCACAACGCTATCTCCACCGAAGCTTAGAACTCCAAGAACTAAGCTTCCACTACGAAACTTCCTACACCCAATGCCAAAACCTTCGATCTGAAACCCTAGAGCTCTGATACCAATTGTTACGCGTCTTTGCGGAAGCATGCTCGCACACCGAACGGGTTCGTAAGCCACGGGAGAAGATTAACAAACCAAACACGAGGACAATCCAAACAAATACGACAAACCAATCATAAACACATAGATATACGTGGTTCGGCAGTTTACCTACGTCCACCGGGAGAGGATAGAGAGATTTCACTATATCGAGGAGAGTACAAGAGGGTTACAATCACTCAAACACTAGAACAAACCCTAACCAATGATCTCTCAACTCGCTCACAAGTTCTCTCTCTCAAAGTGCTTAGAATACTCTCTATTCTCTGATATCTGAAACCCTAAAATCGTATTTTAATATATATCAAAACACAAACCAAATAAAAATAGGAAATGAAGCACAAGCTCAAACCCGACAGGCGGTCGACCACACTTGACGCCGCGGTCGACCAGACAGATAATCCAAAACTTAGGAAACCAATTATAGGGTCCGCGGTTGACTGCACTTGACGTCGCGGTCAACCGAAAAGAGATCCAGAAACTACCCTGTACTCGTGCACGTTTCCGGTCGACCGCACCCTGGGTCGCGGTCGACTGGACATTAACAAAATCTGTCCGACTGTAATTTCCTGAATATTGCTGTTTCTCTTCACACCTAACTAAATATGTCTGGTTGTACCCCACGAAGGAAAAATCTAATGTCTCCACTCTCTTTCCTCAATTCAAAATATTAGTTGAAACATTCTTCAGTTCATCAATTATTTCTATCTACACCGACAATGCAGGAGAGTATCTCAAACTCTACTATTTCTTATCTCAACATGGCGGAGAGTATCTCAAACTCTACTATTTCTTATCTCAACATGGAGTTTCTCATCTTACCACACCTCCCCATACACCTGAATTAAATGGAACTTGTAAACGTAAGCACAAGCATATTGTAGAAACTGGTTTAGGTCTCATGCATCAGGTTCTAAGGCCACCTTCTTACTGGTCATATGCTTTTCTTAGTGCTGCTTATCTAATCCACAGGTTGCCGACTCCTGTGCTACAACTTAACAATCCTTATGAGCAATTATTTAATGACAAATTGTAAACTATGAGTGGTTTGATTGTCTACGCTACCCATGGTTGCACCCCTATGCCGCAAATAAACTTCAACCAAGATCTCACTCATTTAAATAAAATGTTTTTTTAGGCTATTTAACCTCCCAAAGTGCCTTTAAATGCTTAGCTACTACAACTAGAAGAGTTTATCTATCTCTTCATGTTAAATTCATTGAGAATATATTCTTCTTCGCCAAATGTGAGGTTCGTGAACCTCGATTCACCTTCCTAAGTCCATCCCTGGCCATTGCTGGAAATCTTGATGAAACTTGTGAAGAACTTGACAGAGATTGAAGATAGATTGAAGAGATAATTTGAGGAAGATTTGAGAGAGAGTATAGAGAAATAGTTGTAAACTGGAAGAAGGAAACTTTTTATGATTCAACTTGAATTCAATGTTTACATTTCCTCTTTTATACATTCTCAGCTCAACTTCCGTGCACGTACACAAACATAACAGAAATAACAGAAACAATTATTATTGTTACTAAACTGGACATTTGTGTAAGCCCTCAGCACTTATTATTACTTGCAGATAGCTCCCCAACATCATCAATAAACTTGCATATCAGCCCCTCAACTTGCATATCAGTCCTCAACTAACAAGTTCATGGTTGAGCTGAACATTTGACTGATTGGCATTTGAAATATTAGCTCCTGACATAGCCTCGGTTCCTTACAACTCCTCCCCTCTTAGATTGGACCTTGTATTAAGGTCAAAAGTAGGAAATCTCTTAACTAGATCCCAATAAGACTCCCAAGTAGAATCCAAATGTGTGTGTTGCTTCCATTTAATAAGAACCTGTGATACCAAATGATTCCCTTTGATGATTGATCTTCTATCTAAAATTGCTTCAGGCTCATCAATTATCTCCTCTACATAGTTTGGAAAATCAACCTGAAGAACAACATCAGATCCAATTATCCGTTTAAGCTGAGAAACATGGAAAACTGGATGAATGTGAGCTTGCTTTGGAAGAGCTACCCTGTAAGCAACCTTACCTAATTTTTCCAAAATCTGATAGGGTCCATAATACTTAAGAGAGATTTTATGGGGTTTGTGTGAGGAGACACTGATCTGCCTGTAGGGTTGAACTTTTAAGAACACCCAGTCACCAACATTGAAACTTCGAGGACTCCTGTGCACATCTGCAAACTTCTTCATTTTCTCTGCTGCACTTTGTAGACTAATTTTTAGAAATTGCAGGGGTATATCCCTAGAAAAAAGTACTTCATCCACTGCCTGTACTTTACAACTTTTGGGAATATAGGAGAGCGATGAGGGAGGAGGTCTGCCATACACTGCTTCAAATGGTGTAGTTTGTATAGACACCTTCCAAGTAGTATTATACCAAAACTCTGCAAGAGGCAGCCAAAGATTCCACTCCTTTGGCTTGTGGTAACAAAAACACCTCAAGTAGGTCTCTAAGTTTTTATTTGTTATCTTAGTTTGCCCATCAGTTTGAGGATGATAGTCAGAGCTAAACTTAAGGTGACTCCCATCTACAGCTTGAACAATTCCCTCCAAAATGAACTGGTGAACAAGGAATCTCTATCACTCACTATATATTTTGGCATGCCATGAAGCTTGAACACACCCTCAAAGAATACCTGAGCCACCAACTGAGCAGTGTATGGATGGAAAAGTGTAAAGAAATGTGCATACTTGGTCTATCTATCAACCACCACAAAAATGACAGATTTGTTCCCACTTTTAGGCAAGCTAGTAATAAAGTCCATCGATAAGTCCTCCCATATATAATCAGGAATATGTAAGGGTTGCAAGATTCCAGGAGAAGCAACATTTTCCCCTTTAGCTCTCTAGCAAACATCACAGGCTTGTACATACAGTTGAACATCCCTTCTTATTCCTTTCCAATAAAAAACCCTTCTTAATCTATGTAGTGTTCTGGTGATACCAGAGTGTCCTGCTTAAGGGCTAGCATGGTGTTCCTGAAGTAAATAGATCTTTAGAGACTGGGCAGTAGGACTAATTAGAATCATGCCCTTGTAATAGTACACTCATTCCTTTCTACAATAGTCACCATCTGGTAATAGACGTTGTTGTAATTTATCATCAATTTCCTTGAAGAAAGGATCCGTAGCACACATGAGTTTAATTTCCTCTAGCCAATCATTATGGATAGTAGAGATTGCAGAAATTTCAATGGTCTATTTAGGAGTTTTTTCTTCTCTTCATGGATTCTGGATAAGCCATCAGCAGCTCTATTTAACCTGCCACGCTTGTATTCTACTTTATAGTCATATCCATGCAACTTGAAAAGCCATTTGTTCTGAATACCTGTATGTATTCTTTGCAGCAATAAGTACCTGAGGCTTTGGTTATCAGTCCTGATTATAAAACTTCTTCCCATTAAATATTGTTGCCATCTTTTTGTGGATAGGATAATTGCCAAGAGCTCATTTTCATATGTTGAAAGGGTGACATTCCTTCCCTTTAATGCAAAGCTAAAGTAAGCTATAGGTCTCTCTGATTGCATCAATACAGCCTCAATCCCATAATCAGAGGCATCATATTCAATGACAAATTCAACATTAAAATCAGGCATGGCTAACACTAGGGAATGAGTTAATGCATGTTTTAAGGAGTTGAAAGCCTCTTCAGCAGTTGGGGTCCAAACAAAAGCTCCCTTCTTTAGAAGGTTTGTCAAAGGTTGAGCAATTATCCCAAATCCTTTAATAAATTTCCTGTAATAGCTTGCTAGGCCTAAAAAGCCTCTCAATCCTTTCAGTGTTTTAGGCGTAGGCCACTCAACAATAGCATTGATTTTGAGAGGATCAATACCCACCCCTTCTTGTGAGACAATATGTCCCAAATACTCCACTTGTCTCTTTCCAAAACTGCATTTTGACATTTTAGCAACTGGCTTGTGATCCCTCATAATCTCAAATACCTGCCTCAAATGAACCAGGTGATCTTGCCACCTCTTGCTATATATCAAAATGTCATCAAAGAAAACCAATACAGTTTTCCTGAGTAGCTGTTTGAATATGTTACTCATGAGAGCTTGGAAAGTTTAAGGAGCATTTGTTAAACCAAAGGGCATCACCAGAAATTCAAAGTGCCCATGATGTGTTCTAAATGTAGTTTTTGGTATGTCTGATTTATTCATCCTAATCTGGTGATATCCAGATTTTAAATCAAGTTTAGTGAAGAATTTAGTCCCATGGAGTTCATCTAGCAGCTCATCTATGACAGGAATAGGGAATTTATCTTTGATGATGGACTTGTTTAAGGATCTGTAGTCAATGCACATCCTCCAGTTACCATCTGAATTCTTCACCATGACTACTAGGGATGAAAAAGGACTTTTGCTTGGTCTAATGACACCCTTTTGGAGCATCTCCTCACTTTGTTTTTCAATCTCCCCTTTTAAAAGTGTGCATGTTTATAGGGTCTGATACATACAGGTTTAGTTCTGTACTCTAATGGAATCCTATGATCTATTTCTCTACTAGGAGGAAGGTAAGGTAATTCCTGGAAAACTCCTTCAAACTCTTGTATCAGTTGGTGCATGTCTTCAGGTAGTTCCTCTGAATTTGCCTTTGTTGATGACTCTTGCAGATTCACACTACACAATTTAACCAAATAACCTTCCTTCTGCTCCCTAAATTTTTTAGTAATGGTCTTTTCATTAACCAATTGCATTTCACCTGGAATGATTCCATGTAAGACCCTTTTGATTCCATCACTGACGAATGTGACCTGTAATTTGTTGAAGTTCTAGGTGATGTCTTCTAGAGTCTTCATCCAGTCAGCTCCTAACACAATTTGACTTCCTCCCATAGGCATGATCAATAAATTTACCTGAATCTTTACTCCTTGGCAGTCCAGAGGTACCTCCTGACATACTTCAGTTCCTTTAATCAACTCCCCTCTAGCCACCAATACTTCAAAATTGTTTGATTCAGTCACTGTCAGGCCCAGTTGTTTTTACCAATTTAGCATTGATGAAGTTGTGTGTTGATCCAGAATCTATGAGAATACTGACTGCTTGGTTTTTGTAGTACCCCACTATTATAATAGTGTGAGATGCAGTAATTCCCTTCAAGGCTTGTACTAAAATTGATGGGGCTTCCCTTCTAAGGCTATAGAGTCTTGCTTATCTTCCTCAGGATCATCCACATTGCTATCCATACCCCCTTCTAAAATTCCTTCCAGCATGAATAACTTCTTCTCCTTGCATTGATGCCCTCTATGCTATTTTTCATCACAAGTAAAACACAGGTTCTGACTTCTTCTTCTCTGTATCTCTTCAGGGGTAATGTTTTTTTTTATCTGAGAGGGGGTAGTGGTGGGTTTCTTTAATAGGTCTATCATGTGAAGAGTTAAATGAAGGATTCCCTAAGTTAAAAGAGTTCCAACCTCCCTTAGGTCTTCTCTCACTTTTGTGTTTATCCTCAAACAGTTTAGCCAAAGAAACTGCCCCACTTAAAGAAGATGGCCTAGCTGCTGCCACTTTATACCTTAATTTCTCTTTAAGACCCCCAATGAACCTTTCAAGAATGTGTCTTCTAGAGGGTTGGTCATCTAACAAGCCAAGTGTTTGTTCAAACCTTCCCAAATATTATCTAATGGTAGATGTTTGTTTTATGGTGGAAAAAGCATCATAAGGCCTTGAGAGCTCACTGGGGCCAAATCTGATGATTATTTCCTCTCTAAACACATCCCATAGATTGAATTCTTCAATATTTCTAGTAAGCCACCTATACCATTGCAAGGCCTCATCTCTCAAATAAAACGAACAAACCTTGACCCACTCATCCCCCTTAATATCATAATAGTTAAAAATCTGTTCTGTTTGCTCTAACCATGCAATCACATTTTCATTCCTAGAAAAAGAAGGAAAATCCAGTCTCAAAGACTTTGGTTGAACTAGTTTTTGATTGCTAAAGAAAGAATTCTTTTGAATCAAAGGATTACCAGGGTATGGAGTTGCTAAAAACTCCCCAGAAAATGCAAAGCGTCTCTGTGTTTGTTGGTTACTCCCCTGGAACTGATCCCTGATACCTGATCCCGAAAATCCATGATCATTTCTTGCTCCCGAACCCAAGATTCCTTGATCTGATCCTAGAAATCCATGATCATTTCTGACTTCATTGCCTACTAATCCAAGAACTCCACGATTGTTTCTTGATCCTGAACCCAAGATTCTCTGACTGCTTCTTACTTTAGTGCCTGATATTTCCTTGGAGTTCTTGAGTTCTTGCAATTGAGAAGATATTTCTCTCAATTGTGTAATGAAATCTTGATTGATGAGTCCCTGTTGAGTGAAGGATTCATCCATACGAGCTCCCTGTTAAGTGAGAGTCGTCTTCATGCGAGACATCTGATTGAAGAGTCCCTATTGAGTGAAGGTTTTCTCCATACGAGCTCCTTGTTGAGTCTCCTCGTCCTCTGAAGCCATCTCACGATCGGTCATGGAATCTTCAGCTCCCGCCTCTAACTCCAGTTGCTCTAATACAAATTCTGAGGTTTGTGAACCTCGATTCACCTTCCTAAGCCCATCCCTGGCAATTGCTGGAAATCTTGATGAAGCTTGAGAAGAATTTGACAGAGATTGAATATAGATTGAAGAGAGAATTTGAGGAAGAATTGAGAGAGAGAGTATAGAGAAATAGTTGTAAACTAGAAAAAGGAAACTTGTTATGATTCAACTTGAATTCAATGTTTACATTTCCTCTTTTATACATTCTCAGCTCAACTTCCATGCACATGCACAAACATAAAAGAAATAACAGAAACAGTTATTATTATTACTAAATTGGACATTTGTGTAAGACCTCAGCACTTATTATTACTTGTAGATAGATCCCCAACATCTTCAATAAACTTGCATATCTGCCCCTCAACTTGTGTATCAGTCCTCAACTAACAGGTTCACGGTTGAGCAGAACATTTGACTGATTGACATTTGAAATATTAGCTCCTGACATAGCCTCGGTTCCTTACAACTCCTCCCCTCTTAGATTGGACCTTGTCTTAAGGTCAAAAGTAGGAAATCTCTTAACCAGATCCCAATAAGACTCCCAAGTAGAATCCAAGTGTGTGCGTTGCTTCCATTTAATAAGAACCTGTGATACCAAATGATTCCCTTTGATTATTGATCTTCTATCTAAAATTGCTTCAGGCTCATCAATTATCTCCTCTACATAGTTTGGAAAATCAACCTGAAGAACAACATTAGACCTAATTCTCCGTTTAAGCTGAGAAACATGGAAAACTGGATGAATGTGAGCTTGCTCTTGAAGAGCTACCCTGTAAGCAACCTCACCTATTTTTTCCAAAATCTGATAGGGTCCATAATACTTAGGAGAGATTTTATGGGCTTTCTGTGAGGAGACACTGATCTGTTTGTAGGGTTGAAGTTTTAAGAACACCTAGTCACCAACATTGAAACTTCGAGGACTCCTGTGCACATCTGCAAACTTCTTCATTTTCTCTGCTGCACTTTGTAGACTATCTTTCAGAAATTTTAGGGCTATATCGCTAGAAAAAAATACTTCATCCACTGCCTGTACCTTACAACTTTTAGGAATATAGGAGAGCGATGAGGGAGGAGGTCTGCCATACACTGCTACAAATGGTGTAGTTTGTATAGACACCTTCTAAGTAGTATTATACCAAAACGCTGCAAGAGGCAGCCAAAGATTCCACTCCTTTGGCTTGTGGCAACAAAAACACCTCAAGTAGGCCTCTAAGTTTTTATTTGTTATCTCAGTTTACCCATCAGTTTGAGGATGATAGGCACATCTAAACTTAAGGTGACTCCCATGCAGCTTGAACAATTCCCTCCAAAATGAACTGGTGAACAAGAAATCTCTTTCACTCACTATAGATTTTGGCATGCCATGAAGCTTGAACACACCCTCAAAGAATACATAAGCCATCAACTGAGCAGTATATGGATGGGAAAGTGCAAAGAAATGTGCATACTTGGTCAATCTATCAACCACCACAAAAATGACAGATTTATTCCCACTTTAGGCAAGCTAGTAATAAAGTCCATTGATAAGTCCTCCCATATGTAATCAGGAATAGGTAAGGGTTGCAGGAGTCTAGGAGAAGCAACATTTTCCCCTTTAGCTCTCTAGCAAACATCATTGGCTTGTACATACAGTTGAACATCCCTTCTCATTCCTTTCCAATAAAAAACTCTTCGTAATCATATACTAGTGTCTGGTGATACCAGAGTGGTCCGCTGAAGGGCTAGCATGGTGTTCCTGAAGTAAAGAGATCTTTAGAGGCTGGGCAGTAGGACTAATTAGAATCTTGCCCTTGTAATAGTACACTCATTCCTTTCTACAATAGTCACCATCTGGTAATAGACCTTGTTGTAATTTATCATTAATTTCCTTGAAGAAAGGACCTGTAGCACACATGAGTTTAATTTCCTCTAGCCAATCATTATGGATAGTAGAGATTGTTGAAATTTCAATGGTCACTTTAGGAGTTTCTTTCTCATCTTCATGGATTCTGGATAAGCCATCAGCAGCTCTATTTAACCTGCCAGGCTTGTATTCTACTTTATAGTCCTATCCATGCAAGTGGGCAAGCCATTTGTTTTGAATACCTGTATGTATTCTTTGCTCCAATAAGTAAATGACGCTTTGGTGATCAGTCTTGATTATAAAACTTCTTCCCAGTAAATATTGCTGCCATCCTTTTGTGGATAGGATAATTGCCAAGAGCTCGTTTTCATATGTTGAAAGGGTGACATTCCTTCCCTTCAATGCAAAGCTAAAGTAAGCTATAGATCTCTATGATTGAATCAATACAGTCCTAATCCAAGAATCAGAGGCATTATATTCAATGACAAATGTGACACTGAAATCAGGCATGGCTAACACTGTGGAATGAGTTAATGCATGCTTTAAGGAGTTGAAAGCCTCTTCAGCAGTTGGGGTACAAACAAAAGCTCCCTTCTTTAGAAGGTTTGTCAAAGGTTGAGCAATTATCCCAAATCCTTTAAAAAATTTCCTGTAATAGCTTGCTAGGCCTAAAAAGCCTCTCAATCCTTTCAGTGTTTTAGGCGTAGGCCACTCAACAATAGCATTGATTTTGAGAGGATCAATACCCACCCCTTCTTGTGAGACAATATGTCCCAAATACTCCACTTGTCTCTTTCCAAAACTGCATTTTGACATTTTAGCAACTAGCTTGTGATCCCTCATAATCTCAAATACCTGCCTCAAATGAATCAGGTGATCTTGCCACATCTTGCTATATATCAAAATGTCATCAAAGAAAACTAATACAGTTTTCCTGAGTAGCTGTTTGAATATGTTATTCATGAGAGCTTGGAAGGTTGAAGGAGCATTTGTTAAACCAAAGGGCATCACTAGAAATTCAAAGTGACCATGATGTGTTCTAAATGTAGTTTTTGGTATGTCTGATTTATTCATCCTAATCTGGTGATATCCAGATTTTAAATCAAGTTTAGTGAAGAATTTAGTCCCATGGAGTTCATCTAGCAGCTCATCTATGACAGGAATAGGGAATTTATCTTTGATGATGGACTTGTTTAAGGACCTAGTTCCAAATGATGGTGAGAAAAATCGTGTTGGTTGCAAATGGGTGTTCTGAATTAAACGTCATCGTTCATGGCTCCATAGAGCAATACAAAGCCTGCCTCATAGCCAAGGGATTCCACCAAAGGCCTGGCATTGACTGCTCTGAAACCTTTAGTCCGTTTTGTGAAACCAACTATTATCCAACTTGTGCTAAGTTTTGCTCTCACAAATGGTTGGCCATTAAAGTAACTGGATCAATAATGAATTTCTCTAAGGAACACTACAGGACTGGATCAATAATGAATTTCTCTAAGGAACAGTACAGGATGAGATTTACATGACAATCAATAGGATTCGTCCACTTGCAATTTCCACATCACATTTGTAAACTAGAAAAACTTTCTATGCATAAAGCAAGCCCCAGGAACCTGGTATAATGAATTGAGTTATTTTCTCCTCGATAATAGTTTCACCAATGCAATACAAGATGCCTCTTTATTCATCTGCCACAAAGAAGGTATTATTGTTTACATGTTTGGATATGTGCACAACATCATGATTATTAGAACTAGCAACCAATTCTTGGCAACCTTTTTTCCTAAACTATCTCACCTGTTTTCACTAAAAGATCTCAGAATACCTAATTTCTTCGTAGGAGTTGAGGTAAGAGCAAATGCATCAAGCTCCCAGTTGGGAGTCTTAGTCAGCAAGCTCTCAAGAGCTCTCAAGCATTTTAGAATAAAAAAACAAAAAATTAAGCCTTGGGAGGCACTCCTTCTTTTATGAAGCTCCAACAAGCTCCTAGTTAGGAGCTCCAACAATATCAAAAAAACCCCTCTTGTATTTTAATATTTTACCCATTACTTTTAATTTTATTTGAACCTCTTGTATTTTATTTCTAACCGTTGGATACGACCTTAGAGGGAGCGCACACGGTCTTCGAGGCAACCCACGGTCTTCGAGGGAGCGCACACGGTCTTCGAGGTAACCCACGGCTTTCGAGGGAACGCACATGGTCTTCGAGGTAACCCGCAGTCTTCGAGGTTGGGCACGAAGTTCGAGGTATCGCAAACTTTGACCGTCAACCGACTGATTCCTATAAAATTCGACGGCTTCTCTCCTCAACCCATCATCTCCTAGAATAAAATGTCTAGCTCATCTAGCTCTAGCGATGATGAAATGATGAAGACGTTCTTTCTTATGGGAGCTGCTGTCGTTGAGGAAGAAGAACAAGAGAAATGTTCAACTTCAGTTCAACACAAACAACATATCGTGCTCTATCAAAACCGACTGGAAGGCCACAATCGATTGTTCCAAGATTATTTTACTGACGCACCAACCTATGCTCTTTATTATTTTCGTCAAAGATTCAGAATGACGCGTTCGTTATTCCTTCGAATCCATGACGCAGTCGTCGAACATGACAAGTACTTCGTCCAAAAGAGGAATGGTGCTAGACAGTTAGGACTATCTAGTCTTCAAAAGATTACTGCAGCTATGCGGATGCTCGCATATGGATCATCCGCTGACTCCGTTGACGACTACATTCGGATCGGTAAAAGTACGTCGCTTGAGAGCGTGAAGAGGTTCGTTCGATCGATTATCAACATCTTTGGAGAGGAATACCTTCGTTCACCGACTAATGAAGACGTTGCACGCCTGCTCGAGGAAGGCTCACAACGAGGTTTTCCTGGTATGCTTAGGAGCATCGACTGCATGCACTGGACATGGAAGAACTGTCCAACTGCCTGGCAAGGTATGTATACTTGACATTTTCATGAACCTACAATTATTTTGGAGGCCGTAGCTAGCAAAGATCTTTGGATATGGCATGCCTTCTTTGGACTGCTGGGGTCTCACAATGACCTTAATGTTCTACATCGTTCACTGGTTTTCGTACAACTTGCAGAGGGAAGAGCTTCACCGTGCAACTATACTGTCAATGGCCACGAGTATAAAATGGGATACTATCTCGCCGACGGGATTTACCCAGAGTGGTCCACATTAGTGAAGACTATTCCAGCACCTCAAGGAAACAAGCATAAGTACTTTGCTCAACAACAAGAAAGCGCAAGAAAAGATGTTGAGTGAGCTTTTAGCGTGTTGCAAGCTCGATTTGCGATTGTTCATGGACCAGGACGTTTCTGGCAACCTTGTGTGCTGAAAGATATCATGACAGCTTGTATCATAATGCATAACATGATCGTTGAAGATGAACGTGATTGCCAATTGGACAACAACTTCGATTTTACTGATTCGGTACCAGTCGTTGAACCTTCTCAAGTGCAGACGGTGCCTCTAACTGAGTTCATCCAAAATCATCATCGGATCAGGAACACGCAAACACACAAATTACTAAAAACTGATTTGATCGAGCATCTGTGGCAGCTTAAGGGATCCATCGCCGAGGATTAAGTTTCTTTATGTCTAATGTAATTTCAGAAAAGAAGTTCATGTTGTTGTACTACGCCAATTTCATTTTCAATAAAGTATCATTCAATGCCAAATTTTTCAACTTCAAGTACAATCATAAATCTAATACAAGATAATATTTGATAATTAGGAAGAACCAATGAGGATGCGATGTGAGTACAATATATGATAATTAGGAAGAACCCTTGGACATCCACCTCTCCAATATCTCTGCCTAACGCATTTCAAAGTATTGTCGTTGAACTGAATTGAGTGTTGAGTACAATATATGATAATTAGGAAGAACCCTTGGACATCCACCTCTCCAATATCTTCTGTTTTAGCTCTATTTTTTGATTGGTGGTTTGCTTCATCCACGCGAAAGCCTCTCCCATGATGGACGTAGCGGATCCAGAGTTTTCCACATTTTTTTCCTCTTGAGCTTTGTTGCTTTCCTCCCTTCAGGCCTTACTAACACATCATCCGAGTCGGTGTTCAACTCGATGGGGGTCACTGGCATGGAATTGTTTGGTGAGGAATCAGAGTTTGTGGTTCTTCTCGGCTGTGATCGAATCTTATTGTAAGTTTCTATTTGTTGGATCCACTTTTGATGATGACGCAACTCAACCCAGCAATGGTCAAACACGAATGGCTTACCATAAAGAGATTGGTATAATTCTTTTACTTCTGCAGTCTACACAAAAGTTAAATTTAGAATAATCTAACATATAAGTTAAATATTTACATAAAAACATATAAGTTAAATATTTACATGGTCAATAATTCCCGTACCAGATCTTTGTCTTCCTTCAATCTGAGCAACGCACCCGCAGAACTTGTTGATAGACAGTTGAATCATTGACCAACGGTGCATCATTTGGTTTGGTGTGCGGCTCGTTGGATCGGTGGAGTATTGGATAAAGTAGTCGTTAGCTCTGTGTCAAAACTTATCTTTGTGTTTCCCCGTACCTTGGATGGCGTCTTGGCTCGTGTTCAGCCAAGCAGACACAAGAAGCTTATCCTCGTGGACAGTCCAATTTTTGGACCTCGTGTAAGCCTTCTTTTTCTTTGTGGTCGGTGTTTCTTGGGATGACACTTGTTGTGTTGCTGATTGCGAGAACTCGATGGGGTTACCTTCTTCTACGACTTCTATATAGAACGGTGTGTATAAGGTCGATCCTTCACTGGTAAGGAGTTACGAATAATAGTTTTGTGAGGGATCCATGAGATTTGTAATTTGATAGGGAAATATAGAGTTTTTTTATGAGAGAGTTGTGTGGAATGATTTGTGTATTGAAGTGAAATGAATTTATAGATGATTTTTTACAACAGTAAATTTTTCAACAGCATGATTTTTCAACGGCTGTATTTTCACAACGTCAAATTTTCCAACGGCATGATTTTTCAACGGCTGCATTTTCATAATGTTCGATTATCAACTCACAATTTCAACAATCGAAAATTTCACAACTCAAAATTTTCACCTCAAACAACGCACTCCATTAAAAAAAATCAAAAACTCCATCTTCTCCCTTCGACAGGTCAAATTTTGCAAATCTTCGACAGACCAAACCCATTCATCCCTAAATCTTCGACAGACCAAACCCTTTCATCCCCAAATCTTCGACAGACCCAACCACAAATCCCCTCCCTTCGACAGACCCAACCCCAAATCCTCTCCCTTCGCCACCATCATCTCCGACCCGACCCGAACGTCGCCATCATCTCAGGCGTCGGCATACGGAGGCGCAATCGGAGGCACCCCAGTCATCCATCATCTCCGAATCGAACGCCACCCATCAGTCTCCGATCCCACCCCGAACGCCACCCCTCATTTCCGCGAAGACCAACATCTTCACGAACGACCTCATCTCCGATTTCTAATTTTTGAGGGGGGTTTTTGTAAATCCTCTCCCAGTTGGGAGCTCCCAAGCACTCCACAAATTTGTGGAGCGCTTGGGAGCTCCAAAGAGCTCCGGTGGGCCCCATTGTCCACATCAGCCCATGGAGCCCCTTGGGAGCTTGCTGAGAGTTTGTTGGAGGGGGGTTTAAGAGCTCCCACCGCCACGTAGGCCTTGAGAGCGACGGTGGGAGCTTGGTGCACTTGCTCTACTTTAATATTTATCCTTGACAAGACCAGATGTGGCCTTTACTATAAACAAATTATCCCAATTGATGCATCAACTCTCTGCGCAACATGGGCAAGCATTAAACGAGTGGTTCGCTATCTCAAAGGAACTATCTTTCATGGTCTATTGCTCCGGAAGACCCCTCCTATGACTCTTAATAGCTTTTAGTGATGTTGATTGGGGTAGTAACAATGACGATAGGACTTCTACAACATCTTATGTTATTTATCCAGGGATAAATATCATATTCTGGAAGTCTTCCAAGCAAAAGATAGTGTCTCATTCATCTACAGAAGTAGAATATCGAGCATTAGCTCACACTTCAGCAGAAATCTGTTGGGTTAGAAATCTACTCCATGAACCTGGTATCTCATTGGCTCAACCTCCTCAAACGCATTCTAACAACATTAGGGTCACCTCAGTTCTAATCTAGGCTTCCACTCAATGATGAAGCATCTTGCTTTAGATTATCATCTAGTGAGGCAACAAGTTAAAGCAGGGAGTCTTCAAGTCACCTACACATCCATTAAACATCAACTCATAGATACCATAACAAAAGCCTTATATAAACAATGCTTCTTACAACTTCAATGAAAGATTGGATTCAATAGAATATGAAAACCCTAATTCAATAAGTGAGATAAGATGGGCTTATATAGGCCCTACAAACATATCTTACAAATAAGCCCCTTAACTATACTTAATATGTCAACACTCCTCCTCAAGATGGGCGAAAGATATCTACTAAGCCCATCTTGTCATATCCTCTAATCATATCTAATGAGCTAAGTCCCTTAGTTAGATAATCTGCTGCCTGGTCCTTAGTTGAAACATGACTTAGCTCCAGTAGTCCACTATCCAACTTCTCTTTAATGAAGAACCTATCGATCTCGATGTGTTTGGTTCTATCGTGCTGCACTAGGTTGTTGGCGATACTGATAGCTGACTTGTTATCACACCATAACTTCATCTTAGCTCCTTAATCCAGCTTCAGCTCCACCAGCATACTCTTCAACCATAGCAACTCAGCAACTCCTAAGGCCATAGCTCTATACTCTGCCTCAGCTGTCGATCTCGCCACCACTGACTGCTTCTTGCTCTTCCACGAGACTAAGTTGCCTCCTATAAAGATGCAGTATCCTGAGGTGGACCTCCTGTCATCAGCACAGCTAGCCCAATCAGAATCACAGTAACCCTTAATACTCACATGTCCATTCTTTCGGAATATCAACCCTTTTCTGGGGGCACTCTTCAAATATCTCAGAATCTGGTATCCAGCATCCATATGACCCTTCCTCGGATAATGCATGTAGCGGCTCATCACGCTCACTGCAAAAGAAATATCAGGACGTGTGTGACTCAGATAGATCAACCTGCCCACCAGCCTTTGATATCTGTCATGATCAACTGGTTCTCCAGCTTTAGCACCCAGCTTAAACTTCTGATCGATCGGTGTAGTTGCAGGTTTACACTCTAACATCCCTGTCTCTTTGAGAAGATCCAGTGCTTACTTTCTCTAGGATGGGATAATCCCCTCCGCTCCTCGAGCTATCTCTATTCCAAGAAAGTATCGAAGCAAGCCAAGATCTTTCACCTCGAATTCCTTACCCAGTCTCACTTTGAGTTGGGCAATCTCCTTCTCATCATCCCCTGTAATAATCATATCATCCACATATACCGCAAGCATGGTGATGTAACCTTCATTTCGTCGAAAGAACACGGTATGATCGATGTTAATCTGCTGGTACCCCATACCTAGCATAGCTCTCCTGAATCTGTCGAACCAAGCACGGGGAGACTGCTTCAGCCCATAGAGAGACTTCTTTAATCTACAGACCTTGCCCACTATCTAATCTGTGTCGAATCTTGGCGGAATTTCCATGTATACCTCTTCCACCAGATCTCCATGAAGAAATGCATTCTTCACATCTAATTGGTGTAGCTTCCATCCATCATTTACTGCCAGAGAGATCAAGGTCCGAACAGTACTCATCTTCGCCACCGGTGCAAAAGTCTCATCATAGTCGATTCCATATGTCTAACTATATCCTTTTGCCACCAAACAAGCTTTGTAACTCTCAACCTGTCCGTCTGGATTCCGCTTTACAGTGAAGACCCACTTACATCCAACTGCTCTCTTCCTTTTTGGTAGTTTTACTAACTCCCAAGTGTTGTTCTTCTCAAGGGCCCCTAGCTCTTCGTGCATCGCCGTTTTCCACTTTGGGCTTTCTTAGTATCCTACCAATTGTTAGGTACAGTAACAGAGTCCAATGATGCAATGAATGCTCAATGTGCAGGATGAATGTTAGAATATGATACAAACTGGGCAAGATCCCATCCATATCTATCGGGAGGATTTCCCGCATTACTACGAGTAGTCCTCCTTACTGATATTGGTGTGGGAGGAGTAGGAAGAGGAATGTTATCACCTTTGGATGAATCTGGTGATGGTGTCGGTGTCTCAGGAGTCGGGGCAGGCTTTGGTAAGAGACTGGGCAGCACTAGCGGCACTGTAGGTACTGTTCCTGCAATTTGCTTCCCCTTCCTACTATAGGTTAGTAGCTCCCCCTGAACCATGGACCTAACACCTCTTGTCTCATTTTCTTTTTCTTCTTCATTCTCCTGCTCCTCCTCAACCAATTCTCCCTCCCAAGGAATCGATACAGAAATTGATTTCTCCACATTGTTCACTGATCTCTCACCATTCTCCTCCTCTCGCCTCATACTTCTAGTATTGGGCGAGTTACCAATGGATGAAGTTACCTTCTGGGTGTAATATGGCTCGAGTTCTCGAAAGTGCACATCCATGCTCACAAACAACCTTTTTTCCACTGGGCTCCAGCAAACATATCCCTTCTGAGTAGCAGAATATCCCACAAAGATGCACTTCACAGCTCTAGGGGCATGCTTCCCGACGGATGGCCTGTTGTCCTTCACAAAGCACACACAGCCAAACACTTTAAGTGGAAGAATCCCACCATTATCTCCCTTCAACGTCTCACACAGGGACTTCCAATCCAGTACTCTCGAGGGCATTTTGTTGATCAGTGCTGCTACAGGCAATACTGCTTGCCCCCATAATGTTTCTGGGACATTCATAGAGATCATCATGCTTCTAGCAACCTCTAAAAGATGTCTGTTCTTTCTTTCCGCTACCCCATTCTGAGCTGGTGTGTATGGACATGTTGTCTGGTGCTGTATTCCCTGAGCTGACAAATATTCTTCAAGCGCTCTGTTGGTATACTCTGTCCTAATATCCGACCTCAATACCTTCACCCTTGCTCCGTATTGAGTCTGAACATTCCTATGAAAGTTTTGGAAGCAACCAAACACTTCACTCTTATTTTTCATCAGGTATAACCAAGTAACACGAGAGAAACAATTAATAAAGGTAACAAAATACTTGTATCCATTCATAGAACTTGTGGAACAAGGCTCCCAAACATCTGAATATACCAAGTCAAATGCATGAGAACTTCTATGACCAGAACTAACATAAGAGCTTCTAGTAAGCTTTCCAAACTCACATGCATCACACACAAGTTTCTATTTATTTGCTTTCTCAAATAAAGGTGGATACAATCTACGTAAAACACTAAAGGTTGAGTGTTCCAGACGCTGATGATAAAGTATTAACTCACTCTCAACACTCATTTTAAATCTTACTCCTGATTTCTCCACGATTGACACTAACGCTGAATCCAGCCCTTCATTATCCAGATACCACAGTCCACTACGCCATGTGCCAGTCCTAAGTCTCCGCCCTGTCCCCTTCTCCTGGAAAATCACCTTGGGAATATCAAAAGAAACAATGCATTTTAGTTGGAGGATGATAGAACTAATGGATAAAAGATTGACTGGAAAGGAAGGAGCATGCAAAACATTGGACAAAGTTACAGAACCAGTATAATCGACTGTACCCTTACCAACCACCGGCTGAAATGTACCATCAGCTGTTTGAATACTATCAGACGATGCTAGGTGAGTATATGATGAGAACTCACTAGCATTACCTGTCACATGTCGAGACGCACCGGAGTCGACTATCCATTCTGATGATTTGTCAGGAGACATAGAAGCAAGAGCATGTATGTCATCAGTACCTTTGGTCGGATGAGCATAGGTAGAAGTGTTGCCTCTGGCGAGGAACGAAGTGGATGCCTCCTCAGTCCCACTCCTTAAGTCTCCATCCCCTGCTGCTTTCTGCTTTCTCCTGAGTATCGTCAGAAGAGCATGATCCTCCTCAGTAAAGACCACCTTAGCTTCTTCTTCTTCCTCTGCTATCATCAGATTCGCCTGGCTTCCTGCTCCTCTTCCACCTCGTCGACCCCCACGGCCACGACCATGACCTCTGAACTGTCCACGTCCACCCGAATCTCCTTCCTTGGGTGGCTTGGTGCAAGCATGGCTTAGATGACCCACTGCACCACAGTTGTAGCACTGCCGAGTCTCTCCCCTGGATCCAATGTTGCTAGACGTTGCCAGTGCTGACTTCACCACAGGAAGTCCACCTGTCCTCGCCTGCAGCTGAATGTGAGTCTCCTCCTGGATCATAGCACAGACAGCCTCCTCAAGCGTGGGAATCTTCGGCTGAGCTAGCAGTAATGCAATTCGCTGAGCGAACTCTGATGTCAATCCTTTAAGAAACAACATAGTCCTCTCCTGTAGAAAGGCCTCCCGTTCTTTACATCCCGAGTCCTTGCAGCTTGCCCGAGGTGAGAAGTGATCATAATGTAGCCACAGCCGCTCCAGCTCTGTGGCATACTCCTGTACAGTCCTATCTCCCTGGACTGTGGCGTCGATCTCTCCCTTAATGTGGAACACCCTCAGGTTATTCCTCACTCCATCATAGGTCCTCCTCAACTTTTCTCGGACGTCCTTCACCTTCTCAATGCCATCCACTGTGGCGGCGATCGACTGGACCAACGAGTTGAGGAGCCAGATGTATACCAATATATGAGTGGACTTCCACTCATCTCTTCCCTCCGAGTCCTAATCCGGCTCTGTAGCCTCTCCTGTCAAGTAACCCTCCAGGTTCCTCCTTGCAAGGGTGTATCTCACCCACCGCGACCAGCTTAGGTAAGTACTCTATCCAACAAGCTTCAGATCGTTGGTCGGAAGCTCTAATTTTTTCGATGGTTTTGTCGCGCTCTCACCAGCCGACAACTTCATCAGCTTCATCAAAGTTGACACCTTCGCAGGGTTTAACTTCTTGATGATCTCCTCCATCGATCAGGCTTCAGACCCAACACCTATTCACCTGTTTCTTCAAACCCTTGTTGTGCGCAGTGAAAATTTCGGCAGCACTTGTGCTGCACAACAAGAGTAAGATCGCAACAAAATTCTTGTTTCTCAGAGGAAACAAGAATCGAAAGTGATATATCTCATCTCCGTGAGATATACACTTTCCTCTCATCAGTTCGGGGACTGAAATGTCGAGAGAATCGAACAAACCCCTCTTATCAGCTCTATGACTGAGATGTTGAGGG
>NC_033800.1:106893596-106956028 GCF_001876935.1 Asparagus officinalis
TAGGGACGTAGGAGTATGATGATCGATTGTTATAGGAGCCGTCGCACGGTGGGCTACTACCCCTCGATTGTTCTAAGAGAATATTAGAACATTCGGAATAGGTCGAGCTATTCAGGGACGTACGAGTGTGATGACCGACCGGAGTAGCAACACGTCATGTGGTAGGTTACTACTCGGGCAACGTCATTTGTGGGGAATGATGGAGCCTGCTACCAGAGGTAATCATTAACCTGATAGAATCTTATTATGATTGGAGCAACTAAGGATTGATGGGTTGATATTGCTAGAGGTGATAGTTAACATGATTGGATTGTTTGTCACGATGTGAGTGACTTTGTGGGCTCACCATCCTATTGGAGAGGGTTGGTAAGTTGATTTTATCAGAGGTGATAGTTAACATGATAGTAGGAGTGGTTCCATCATCTTATTGGAGAGGATCGACAGGAGGAATTTGGGGGAGACCATCAGAGATGAAGATTAACTTGATAGTTCACTTTGGTCCTAACTGTAGGAAGGTTTGACCGAGTGGGGGTCTGGGTTACACTTAAGAACACTATACGTAGCGTCTTATATAGGGTTTCCTGTAAGCAGTGGTTTATACTCGTGAATATGTCGAAGTATATGAAGTAGGAATAGTTTAGCCTCGTGTACCAGTTGGAGTGAGTGAGGACCAGTTTAGACTCATGCACTCGTGGGAGTTAAGGGAGCAGTTTAGACTCATGCACCAGTAGGAGTATGGTGGGACAGTACTAAGGGTAGTACTTCTTTAAGAATTTACTATTGATAGGCATCATGATTTTGTCACCATTTGATTTGTTGAGGCGGTAGGCTCCATTTGAATAGACTGTTTCTACCACGAATAGTCCTTTCCATTTGGGTTGAAATTTGCCTTTCTTCTTGGAAGTGAGAATCATCGGTCGTCTAATGATGAGGACCAATTCTCCCTCCTTGAAGGATCGATGCTTGACTTTCTTGTCAAAGTCCTTAGCCATTCGGGCTTGGTAGAACTTAATGTGTTGTGGGGCCTTAAGCCGTCTTTCATCCAACGCTTCTAGTTCTGCGACTTCGGCCCATTTAGAGAAGTAGTCGGTGATTGTGAGGATGAAGCGATGACCTCTTGCCAACGGTGGGGATATTGATCCGATGATGTCCATCCCCCATGCTTTGAAAGGCCATGACGCCGTCATTGGGTGTAGGTCTTCGGGAGGTCGATGTATGTAGTTGGCGTGGATTAGGCATGCGTGGCGTCACTTAGCATAAGCAACTACGTCGCTAACCATCCCTGGCCAAAAGTAGCCTATCCGCCACAAACGATCCCATAGCTTAGGTCCAGGCTAGTGAGCTCCGTAAGTACCATCATGGGCTTCGCATAGAGCTTCTTGTGCTTTTGTCTTTGAAAGACATCAAAGTAATAAGCCATCATACGACCTGCGATACAACATCTCTGTGATCGAATCATAGTAGAACCTTGAGGCGCATCTGCGGACAGACTCTCGCTCCCTAGTATCTTCGGGCAGCATGCCGTACAGGATGTAATCGATGATCGGGAGACACCAGTCTTTCGGGTCGGGTTGATCCAAAACTTGGTGAGTGGCGTTCACCTCTAGAATGTCTTCTGGTCAAAAGAGTCGTCGGCCCGCTACAGTGACATATTGAGTCGTCTTTAGCGGCTGAGCCAAGTTAGGGCTAGGGATGCGAGGGCGTCCATGTGCGTGTTCTTGGAATGGAGTACATGCTCAATGCGGAAGCTTTCGAATGACTCAACTAGCTTGGTAGCTGCTTTGTGAAGTGGGATCTGGTCGTCATTTCTAACTCATATTCCCCTGTCATCTGCTTGACAATGAGCTGAGAGTCACCGTAGGCCTCGAGATATTTTATCTCTAACTCTCTTCCTAGCTCGAGTCCAATGAGTAGTGCATTATACTCAGCCACGTTGTTGGTACATGGCTCTGTTAGAGAAAAGGCTCGGGGTAATACGTGGTTATGTAGGGAAGTAAGGACCACCCCCACTCCTACAACGATAGATCCGCTCGTGCCGATGGAGACGCACCGTCAAAGAACATCTGTTAGGCTTCCGCTGGGGAGGTCGTGTTAAATTCAGGGGGGTCATCTGGCAAATATTCGAACATGTTAGTTTTTGCCCTCAGCTGATGACTGGTCATGAGATCGCAGATAGCCTGCCCTTTGACCGACTTCTGTGATATAAAGTGAATATCGTACTGAGACAGTAGGAGTGTCCATCTGGCCAAACACCAGTTTAAGGCCACGGGCTGCATCATGAAGACTCAGATGGGGTTCATCTGAGAAATGACGTGGATGGTTTGGCCAACTAGGTAATGTCGTATCTTTTGGATGGCGAATACCAGGGCTAGGCACTCCTTCTCGACCATGGGGTATCATCGTTCAGCACCTTGCAGAGTCCTACTTAGGTAGTAGATACACTGCTCATGGCTGGCATCATCATTCTGCACTAATAGGGAGCCCAGAGAGTGCTCCATGGCTCGGATGTAGATGAGGAATGGTTTTCCTGAGATCGGAGCCGCCAGGACAGGTGAGTTCGAGAGGTAAGCTTTGATCTCTTCAAAGGCCCATTGGCATGGCTCATCCCATACGAAGGAGGTATCTTTCTTTATCAGTTTGGAGAAGGGTTGACACTTGCCCGAAAGATTTGAAATGAACCTCCGGATGTAAGCCAATCGTCCCTGAAGACCCCTTAATTCCTTAAGATTTCGGGGCGGCTGAAGCTCTTGGATAGCTCGCACCTTATCCGGGTCAATTCGGATTCCTTTCATTGTAACTACGAACCCAAGGAATTTACCGCTGGACATCCCTAAGAATGATTTCGTAGGATTCATCTTGAGTTGATGAGTCCTCATGAGTTCGAACATCACCCTCAAGTCTTAGAGGTGGTCATCTTTACTGTGACTCTTCACGACCAAGTTGTCCACATAGCATTTGACTGTCATTCGCAGATGGTCTCGAAAAATTGTGCTTATGGAACGTTGATAGGTTACACCTATGTTTTTTAGTCCGAAAGGCATGACTGTGTAGCAGTATGCCCCCATTGGAGTCTTGAATGAAGTGTGTTTTTCGTCATCGGGGTGCATCTTGATTCGATTATACCCTGAAAACCCATCCATAAAGGACATCCTCTCGAATCTGCACGTATTATCGATGATAACGTCCATGATGGGGAGAGGGAATTCGTCCTTAGGGCAAGCGGCATTGAGGTTTCTGAAGTCAATGCAGATGCGGATCTTACCATTCTTCTTCAGGACTGGAACGATGTTGGCTACCCAGTCGGGATGCTGTTCCTCTCTGATGAAGACGGATTCAATCAGCTTCTTTACTTCGGCCTCTATTGCCTCCATGATTTGCGGATGAAACCACCTCTGCTACTGTTTGACAGGCTTGACGTCCGCACCGATGTTGAGGCGATACATGGCGATCTGTGGATCAAGGCCGGGCGTGTCCTCATAATTCCATGCGAAAACATCAATATATTCTCGTATGAGGGCTATGAGGTCTTCCTTCTCTTGGGGAGGTAGACTACCGCTGATAAATATGGGCTTGGGGTTAATCTCATCACCCATGTTTATTTGGAGGATCTCGTCCTCGGTGGGCGGCTCACGTTGCCCGAAGCAATTACTCCACTAGGCATTGACGTGGCGGTCCTATGCCTTGTCGTAAAGCGGGACCTGTCTGTGCTCTGCCATTTTGGTAGGATCGGTCATAGCCATGTTGACTGTGAGGTTGTTGAACAAGTCTCCCATGCTGACGTCTGAATCCCACGCTGAGGATGTCGATGATCGGTCCACTGAGCAGGTATCGTCGGAGTCCCCGTCGAAACTACAGAACAACTCTGATGAGGAAGAAATGTAGCCCAAACCTCTCCGAGTCTTGGCAAAGTAATTCGAGGGCTTGCCTTTAGGCACATAGGTGGGTCGGATGACCATCTTCCACCCTCGACCATAGTTTAGGCCTTCTTGACGAGCGAAATCGAACCCATGTCCTTCATCATGCGTTTCACAATTTGACTGTATTGCGAAAACTGGGGCGTGGATTCCTCCTCTTTAGACTCATCCTACAATGTGCATAGGGGGTGATCAATTCGTCCAAAGATGATATCTTTCTGATATTTATCTCGGGTCGGTACTACAAATACCGCCCATGAAGACTCAATGGTTCATCCCTTTACAACATATGATGAGTAGATTGGGAAGTGTAAGGAAGGGTTACTGTATAGCCTCGCAACTGAATCACTAGGCTTGTCACCTTCAAATTTCAAGTGAGACGATAAGTAAGCAAAGTTGGACTTCTCATTCAAGATAATTTCCTCCGCCTGAATAGCGTCGGTTACATTGTGGCTTTCGTAGCCGATTATAATTGATTCAAAATCGTTCAGGACAAGGCCGTCACCGTACTCAGGCTCGCTATCCACCTCATTGCCGCTCTCGAGCTCCTCGATCGAGGGCTCATCAGGATCTTAGTACAACAGAGAATCTGTGAAGTAGTTCTCGACGCCCTTAAAGGGTTGTTTATCGGCTACTATTGTTTTCACCCCCTCATGATCATCCATATACTTTAAGCATTGGTGTAATGTGGACGGGACTATCAGGTTGTTGTGGATCCACGGATGTCCTAAGAGCACATTGTAGGATGGCTCGGCATTGATGACGTAATAGGTCACCTCTGTCTTCATATCGCCTATTTGGTACTTCAGACGGATCTTACCGAGTGGCCGAGTTCCAGTGGCATTGAAGCCAAGGATAATCATGGTAGTCGTGGATAGATGTTTCAGTGGTATCCCTAGGTGTTTGATCAGCTTCAGGGGTACGATGCTTAGTGCGTATCCTAGGTCGACTTGAATTCGATCCACTTTTGATGAACTGACGTACCATGTGAAGTACAGTAGCCAATCATGAGAGGTGCTTTTGATGAGCATGTCCTTAGGAGTGAATGTGATGCAAGGGACCCGCCTTTCGGTGGTCTAGCAGCACATTATACATTTCCCTTCCGCGTCTTCCTCCCGCAAGAAGTGGGTGGCGAAGACTTTCAAGTCGGCCAATGCCTCTTGTAAGGCTTCCTGGGTAGGCCTGGATAACCGCATTAGGTCATACATGGTAATTCGCGTGGGGATGTTCTTTAGCTGCGTGAGTACGTTGAATCGGAAAGGCTGATTGCTCGAGCTCGGCATATCGGGATTCGGAGGGGCTGCTGCAGCTGGCCTCATGGGGGAAAGGCTGATTGCTCGAGCTCGGCATATCGGGATTCGGAGGGGCTGCTGCAGCTGGCCTCATGGGAGGTCCTGCCGGGTTTTCCGACCGTGTGGGGTACACTTTGGCGAATTCCTTTCCTGCTCTAGTAGCGAGGGTGGCAGTTTCCTCATCGGAGTCGGTGAGGGTGGAGACTACAGTCTGGTTTCCATCCGGAATAGCGAAGATGACATTGCAAGGTCTACCTTTGGTCTTCCTCGAGGGCTTTGAAGCCCACTGCTCATCACTAAGGAGGTCCGGATGGACCCACATCACCTGACCTGATGGCAAGGTTTGGGATACTAAACCTTTCCCTCGTTGATTGTGAGGGTCGTCGTTAGTGATTTTTAGGACTACTTTGGCGATAGGAATTACCCCTGCCGGAGCCTGAACCTCCGGGAGATTTGTCCCAAAACTCAGGGTGATCATATTTGTGGTCACCTGCTTTTGTACCTTCTCTTTTTTAAGACTCCTGTGTCGTAGAGGGCCTAGAGCTTATCCTTGAGGATGTAACACTTAGAGGTGTGATGACCAAGGAACCTGTGGTATGTGCAGTAACTCGAGTCACTAGTCTTGTTCGCCTCCTCAGGCTTTGTGACTTCCGGTAGTTTGATTTGATTGCTCTTGCAGAGAGTGTCGAATGTTGCCACCACTTGATCCTTCCTGAAGTCGTATTTCCTTAGAGGGCGTTGCTCGAACTTCCTGGGCTTCGGCCTTTGAGCCGTTTTGGGTGCCGGAGCAGAATCGATGGGTATGATCTCCTTTCCTCTTATTCGAGGAGGATTCTTTGGCGTGGTCAGCTCTGCGGTTCCCTTCTTAGGGTGAGGTTCTTCAGCATCCAGCCTCTTGATCATATTTTCCACCTGCTCGCCCTGGTGAACAAATTCCTTCCAGGTTCGGGTTTCCACTGCGACGACCTTGGACAGAATATGGATCGAGAGGTTGTTGCGGCACATTTCGATTAGTGTGGACTTGAAAACTTGGTCTCGATAGTGGACCGATCGGTTCCTGAACCTCTTTACAAAGTCATTGACCAACTTCGACTTTCACTATTTTTCAGCGAGGAGGGTGGCCATCGACACCTCGGTGTCGTCATCGAAGAAGCGAGCCAAGAAGAGCCTTTTCGTATCGGCCCATGATGTGATAGAGCCGGGTTCTAACTTGCAGAACCATTCAAACGCTACCCCCTTGAGGGTGCCTATGAACAACTGGGTGAGAATAGCATCGTTCCCCGTGAGGAACCCAGTCTGCGCCATAAAGTAGTAGATGTGCTGTGAGGGTGAGCCCTTGCCATCGAACTGGACCAAGCTAATCGACTTGAACTTTGCTGGGTAAGGGACTGTATCCCACTCGACAGGATAGGGTCAGACTACTCCCAGCTTGTTCATGTTCTGCTGGAGTTTCAAAGCGTTGAGCTGGCTTTGGAACTCATCGAACCTCTTGTCACGGACGATACCCCTAGTGTGCGACGTTCCTAGCGATGTCTTGGAAGAGTAATCAGAATATGGACTGACATTATCTTCCATTTTAGTCGCTAGGTGGGGAGGAGGCCCCCACTCTTTACTCCCTGTCGGCCGTTGCAAGGTGTGCGGGGATCTCTTCTTCTTCTTCTTCTTCTTCTTGTTTAGAAGTTGTTCCAACATCTCCTTTAAAGAGTCGATGGTTGCTTGTTGCTCTTCGAACTTCTAGGCAACCATTTGATCATTCATGGTGTCAACCATGTGTACCCTTGCCAGTGCGTCCCAACTCGAGTACAAGGTTTGGGACGTGGCTGCCGTTGAGCAAACCTCGTCTTCACCACCGGAGGGAGGTGCTAAGGTTGAGTAATCAAACCTAATACTCACCCCCCGTGTGACTACGGGTGCATTGGAATATCCTACCTTGTTCTCGTTGAACAAGCAGATGATTAGGCCCCAGGAAGGAGTCTGAATCTGGAGAACCAAAAAGCACAGCCTTACCCTTGTCCGTCATGTTGATTGTAGTGGACGGGAGCTCTAAATCATCGGCGGCGAGCCAACTCGAAGATCTCAACTTGGAGAGCCGTTGAGTGAGCCTTTCGAATACCGAGGGCCTCGCCGCCCCCACACACTGGCAGTCAGTGAGTACTGCCTGAATGAGTCTCTCACAGTGACATTGCAGACTCACCTCTTGCATGGTGTGTTTACGGGTTAGGTATCCTCGGAGATCTTTCGCGGGTGGTTGGTGACAACCCCCAGGGCCATAGGGTTCGGCTAGGTGAATGCATGACCGGGGTTTAGATGAACCCCCTAGCGCACCCCGGGAGGGATTGAGTGTTGGAGTTGGGCGGAGTCGCTTTGACAGGTGAGTCGCCGTGCTAGGGCGAGTTTGTGCCTGTTGGCGGACTTCGACCACTCGTTCATGTGGGTGAACTTGGGATGTCTCGCCTACTGCTTTGCCTTTATTGTGAAGGCTTGTTTGGCCGTGATGTCTGTCAGTCGAGCGAACTTGACGTGGCATGTTGGCGGTCTATCGGCTGGACCTGAGAAGCGAAATCTGCCTGTTTTGGTAAGCCTGCCTGGAGCGTTAGATTTGATAGAATAGGAGATGTTGTGGTCAGGGCGGATCCCGCCTGAGCGCAAGAGTTCACCTGGTTTGGCGACCTCTTCAGCCTTGGAAGGGTTGAGTCTCCATCTGGCGTCTTTCTGATTTGATTAATAGTTCAGGTCGTTATACGAGGCGAAGGTTTGAGCCTTCTGCCAGGTGAGGATCTTTCGTCACCGCTGACGAGTTCTTCTTGAGAGAGGAGCGTCTGGGCGGATCATGTCGACTTGGTCCATGTCAAAGTGAACCTCCGTTTCCTCTTGGGCGGAGGTTTGCAAGGGTCGTTTGGCGACCCGTTTGGCGATATTTCGCCCATTGTTCCTGGCCTTCGGCTTGGCCATGATCGATTTTAGGGAAGTTTGACTCCCTGCCATGACTCGGATGGGACCCTCGAGCATGGTGGCTTCGAATGTTTGAGGTCGGCCTCTACACACGATTCGGTGACGTTTGCGGGACACATCGCCACCAGAGGAGGAGGAGGATAGGTACTCTTCATACTTGGCCTGGTCAAACTTGATTTCTAGGGACTCTATAGTCATCTCGACAGGAACCTCGTCGAATTGAGCTACCACCATTTCTGTTGAGGAAATAACTTCTCCCACTATGGTCACCATCTTCTGTAGGTGTAAATTTTGATCTCCCGAAACAGGGATTTTATTTGTATTGATAAGAATAGCTTATTACAAACTAATGAATCGAAATTACAACAGAAGCGGAGGGAAGGCCCTCCATGTTTAACGTGGGGACTTTGGTAGCGATAGGACACCTTGCTCGGTTCTCGCACCGAGTCTACTTCCCTTGGACGATTCGACCGAGGTCTTTGGTGAGCTTCAGTACACAGTAGAAGCTCGTGATAGTTGAGTTCGAGTTTTCGAGTTTGATGGCAATCAGGACCCGAAGCTAGGAGAGGATGCTACAGTGCAAAGATCACACAAAGAGCTTATCGTCAACTCCATCGAGAGTTGAGAGGTGTGGTTCAGCTAACTGATTGAATTAATTAACTGACTATGAGCTAATCGAACCTCCTTTCTATAGCCAGGAGAGGTTCTTAAATAGAGGAGAGATGGCGTGGCCACTCCTTGAATCATGGGATATGACCATGTACTGTTTGGGAGATACTATGCTTCTCACTTGTACTATGAGTGGCCGTTTGAGGGGCTCGAAGCACTGTACCCTCTCTCCTTCACATCGTGGGAGCGGAAGGCCCATCCCGATATGTGACATTACGGCTGCCTGATGTCCTAGTAGGTTTGGTGAACTTGCCAATCGCCAGGCTTGACTCGTGCAGGCGAGTCAGGTATGCAGGCGAGTCTCACGAACTCAACTCATGTAGGTGAGCCAAGCCCGCGGGCGAGTCTAGCTACACAATAGGTTTAAACCAATCACTTGTACTGTGGACGAACACTTGATGGTCTTGGAGTACCTACGCTCCTTCCCTTCACGTCATGGGAAGTGGGAAGGCCCATCACTGTACGTGATGCTATGGCTACCTAGTACTCGAGCGAGTCTGACAAGTTTGTCGATTGCTTGGCGACTTGCTTGGTCGTTCAGGCGAACCTAGGCTGCTTGATTGAACTTAACTCATGCAAGCGAGTTAAGTATACAGGCGTATCCAACGACAGGAAGGATTTAACTAGCCACTAGTACTATGAGCGGCTATTTGATGGGCTCGGAGTACTGTAATCCTTCCCTTCACGTTGTGGGAAGTGGGAAGGCTCATCCTCATACGTGCTATTACGGCTGCTAGGTACTCCGGCTTGTCTGGCGAGGATGCTGATCATCTTGCTAATTGTCTGGGTATGCAGGTGAGTTTCTAATCACTTGGCGGATTGCCCAAGTGTAGGTGAATTTGATGATCGCGTGGCCCTAGCTTGTCCTGGCGAGTCAAACACACAGGTGAGCCCAATTTTCAAGTTGTGCGGGCGACTCAAATACCCATGCGGATTTTAGTCTCATCTACAAACGTAATTTTTTTCGTCTAAAGATGCATGAAGCAGTTGCTACAGGCAAGATTTCTACCACTTGACTATCAACAAATCTTCTACAATCAGTTCGAGCAATGCCGTCAAGGGATCCGAACAATGAGCGCCTATACCAAAGAGTTCTTCCGTCTTACTTCTCATTACGATTTGTCGATGAGCGAGGAACAACTCTCAGCCAAGTATATCGGTCGGTTGAAGTACTCAATTCAAGAGAATGTGTCCATCCACAATTTATACTCCATGGATGAAGCCCGCAATATGACTCTAAAGGCGGAAAGATTAGCCTCCAAGACACCATCTTTCAGGCGAACCGATCAGGGAAGTTCGGTCGAGAAGGCAAGAAGTGGGTCGGCAAGGCCAAGGATGACTAATCGGTCTAATCCATCATGATCAGCCGAGCGGTCGACAACTCAACCACTACCCCAGATGACTCAAGCAAATCAGTATGCCAAGCCGACTACAGGAAAGTGTTTCTGATGTCTCCAACCACGGCACAAGTCCAACGAGTGTCAATAGTGGCGAAAGGTTAATTTTGCAAATTAAGAGGAAGCTGAGGATGAACACATAACATCTGAAGAAGAGTACGAGGAAGAGGTTGCTGAGATTAAGGGCGACAATATGTCGTGTGTTGTTCAATGACTCCTATGCTCTCAAAAAACACCAGATTCATCATAATGACACCAAATTTTATTTTCTAGGTGTTCGGTCAACGGCAAGGTGTGCACCCTCATCATTGATAATGGAAGCTGTGAAAATATAGTGTCAAAGGCCTTGGTAAACTACTTAAAACTGCCAACTGAAATAAAACCCGTGCCTTATACCATCGGATGAATCAAGAAGGGTCCCTCCGTGAAGGTGACCGAAGTATGCCACATGCTACTATCACTAAGAAAGACTTATAGTGATTCTGTTACTTGTGATGTTGTGGATATGAACCCGTGCTATGTATTGTTGGGACGGCCGTGGCAATATGATGTTGATGCTAAGCATGACAGCAAGAAGAATAAATACTCTTTCATATGGATGAACAAGAAGATTATTTTACCACCAATTCCACCCTCCCCAAAAGAGCCCAAAGGATCAAAAACCCAAACATGTTTCTCTTTGCAAAAAGGGAGAATTTCTGGCCGAATCAAAGGAGTTAAAGTAGAGGTTTGCTTAGTTATGAAAGAAGAACTAAAAACACTCATTGAGGTCCCAGGGAAGACGAAGTTGCTGCTTAAGGAGTTTGAAGTATTGGTTCCCGAGGAGCTGCCAGAGGGTCTTCCACCCATGAGAGATATTCAGCACCATATTGATATCATCCCGGGTTTAGTGCTTCCTATTCTTCCTCATTATCACATGAACTCGCAGGAGAAAAAGATTTTACAAGACACCATTGAGGAGCTGAGCAAAAAGGGCCACATCTTAGAGAGCATGAGTCCATGCGCAGTCCCGGCCCTATTAACACCAAAAAAGATGGAAGTTGGTGGATGTGTCTAGACAGTCGAGCCATCAACAAGATTACAATTCGCTACAGATTCCTAATCCCTCGGCTAGATGACATGTTGGATCAGTTAGGAGCGCAAGTGTCTTCTCGAAGGTCGACTTGAGGAGTAGATATCATTAGATCCGAATCCGTCCTAACAACGAGTGGAAGATTGCTTTCAAAAGCAGTGAGGGTTTCTACGAATGGTTAGTGATGCCTTTTGGGTTATCGAATGCTCCAAGCACCTTTATGTGTTTGATGAACCAAATTCTAAAGCCTTTCTTGGGACGATTTGTAGTCGTCTACTTTGATGACATTCTCATCTATAGCTCAGATGAGCAGGAGCATATGTTGCATCTCCGAGAAGTTTTCTAAGTGCTAAAGGAGAACGAGCTTTACATCAACCTTAAGAAGTGCATATTCTTGATGACTTAGCTAGTGTTCTTGGGGTTTGTGGTAAGCTCGTAAGGGATCTAAGTCGACGAAGATAAAGTCAAGGCAATCAAGGACTGGCTGACTCTAAAAAGTGTTACGGAAGTAAGAAGTTTTCATGGGCTAGCATCTTTTTATCGGCATTTCATTCAAAATTTCATTTCTATAGTTGCTCCTATGACAGATTGCTTGAAGAAGAATGGCATTTTTGAATGGACCGATGAAGCAAATGCGACTTTTGCCTTTATCAAGGAGAAGATTACCACTGCACCAATCTTAGTGTTTCTGGATTTCGACAAGCTCTTAGAGCTTGAATTTGACACATGTGGTGTCAGTATTGGAGTCGTCCTCTCTCAAGAGAAGTGTCCCATTACTTTCTTGAGTGAGAAGTTGAATGAAGCCCGACAGAAGTGGAGTACTTATGAGCTGGAGCTATATGCTATTTTTCGTTCTTTAAAGACTTAGGAGAGCTACCTTACTACTAACGACTTCGTGATTTATTCCAATCATCAGTCTCTTCAACACTTCAAGAATCAGAAACATATCAAAAAATACATGGATGATGGGCTTCATTCTTTGAGCAGTTCAACTTTACTTTGCGACATAAGTCAGGAGTTAACAATAAAGTGCCCAATGCTTTGAGTTGCCGGGTATCTTTGTTAAACATATTACGAGGTGAAGTTATTGCTTTTGACAATTTGAAAGAGCTCTCTATATTGATGATGAAGACTTTTAGGATTTTTGGACCAAGTGTTTGACAAGACAACCTGCAGGAGACTATGTTATTATGGATGAGTTTCTATTTAAGGGTAATCAACATTGTACTCCAAGGACGCCATTGAGAGAAAAGATAGTTCAAGACTTACATGGTGGCGGGCTTGGTGGACACTTTGGGCGAGACAAGACTGTTTTGAGTCTTGAGGAGAGATATTATTGGCCAAGCTTGAGGAAAGATGTGGCAACACTTGTGAGGAGTTGTCAAGTGTGACAAGTTACAAAGGGGCAAGTGCAGAATATTAGTTTGTATACTCCCCTACCTATGCCCAAGGATATATGGGAAGTTTTGAGTATAGACTTTATGTTGGGACTTTCCCGAATACAAAGAGGTGTGGATTCAGTCTTTGTGGTAGTGGATCGTTTTTCTAAGATGACTCATTTCATCCCGTGCCGCAAGACTTTGGATGCACCACATATTACATGACTGTTCTTTCAAGAGGTGGTTCGACTACATAGTGTTCCTAGTTCGATTATTTCGAATAGGGATACTAGGTTCTTGGTGACTTTTTGGACTATCTTATGGCGATGATTCAATACTTCATTGAAGTATTCTAGCACAACACATCCTCAAATAGATGGACAAACTTAAGTGGTAAATCAGAATTTGGGAAACTTGATTCGATGCATATGTGGAGAGAGGCCAAAGATGTGGGATCAAGCTATACCTCAATCTGAATTTGCCTACAACATGACTGTTCATAGTTCCACATGTATGTCTCCTTTTACCATTATTTATAGGAAGACACCTCGACATCTCCAAGATTTGTTGAAGTTGCCGACAAGTAGTAAGGTCATCAAGGCAGCAAGTTCAATGGCCGAGGATGCTTTCAATAATCAAGAAGAAGTGCGTACAAAGCTTGAGAAAGACAATGCAAAGTTCAAGGCGCGAGCGGACAAGAAGAGGCGACTCAAGTTATTCAATGAAGGAGACATGGTGATGGTTTACTTGTGGAAAGAACGGATGTCAGCTAGAACATACAATAAGCTTAAGCTGAAAAGATATGGACCGTTCAAGATTCTCAATAAGATCAAAGATAATGCATATGTAGTGGATCTTCCAGAAGGAATGGCTATGTCAGTGACATTTAACGTGGCAGATATTTCTGATTATCTTCCTTCAATCAAGTTGTATTTGAGTGATGCGAACTTAGAGACGAGTTCTTCTGAAGAAGGTGGGACTGATACAGGAGATCAAGGATTGGACGAGATAAAAGAAAAGCACCCGTATCGACTCAGACATCAGATTAGGAAAGAGATCATTTTTGGTTATTTTCTTTTAGATTAGGAAAGAGTTCTTTTTGGTTATTTCCTTTTAGATTAGGAAAAAGTTCCTTTTTGGTTTTTTTCCTTTTAGATTCAGATTTTCTTTTTTATTAGAGTTATGATAGGTTTAGTTGGCTATAAATAATAGTTCCTTTTATAAATCAAGTAATTAACTTTTAATTATTCAATCAAGAGAATTATTCTCCATTGTTTTTCTTCTCAAGTTTGAGAAACCTAGAGCTTGTGGATTTAAGTTTGTTTTCTACCTGCTATTGTCAAGGCTCGTCGGTATCAGAACAATATCCGATCGGCCTCCCCGTTTCTAATCTACGTTAATACGTCGTCTATTGAGCAAAGCAGGTTGAGTGTTAAAGGCCAGGCTCACAATAAAGTGACTCATGAGAGTTTCTAGGGGTTAGCCCAGCCCCACTAATCGCAACCATCATGGTTTCTCTCACGTAGGTAAGTCCTCCAAGGGTACTATAGCTAGATATCATATCCTTCGCAATACACGCATTGGACTAATTAAGAGTAAAACTTAACCTAACCTGCTGTATCATAAGAGCATCGTCACCATAGAGAAGGGGTAGTAGTAGATGCTATATAATGATATATGAATATATCTAGGTCGATGCTCTACACGAGTGTCACTAGTCCAGCTTGTTTCTACCATATTGAACCTACATTGGGACTAAGTCTCCAAATAAAGGTTGGGTTACCACAGTCAATGACCTCACTTATGGGCTTAACCCCGTCTCTCTCGATGAATCCAGAACCACACTCCTGGATAAACCCTTAGTCAAAGGGTCTGCAAGATTCTTTTCAAACTTTACAAAGTCCAAAATCAAAACTTTGCCTAGTAGGTATTGTACAGATTTATATATTATTTGAATATGACCGTTAAGTTTTTTATTTACATGCACTTGCTTTAGAAGCTCTATGGTGGATTTAGAATCAAAATGAATGGAAATTGGAGGAGAGGGTTTAGGGACCAAAGGAAGTTCAGAGAGTAGATCTTTTAACCATTCTGCTTTAGTGCAAGTGGTATCAAGAGCAATCAATTCAGATTCTATAGTGCTCCTAGAAATTACTGTTTGCTTATAGGATTTTTAGGATACAGCAGCACCACAAAAAAGGAATACATATCCAGATGTAGACTTTACACTGTTAGAATCCGTGAACCAGTTAGCATTACTATACCCTTCTATAGCATCAGGGTACCTTGTGTAAGTCAAGTAATAATTAACTTTGCCTTTCAAGTATTTGAATACTCTCTCTAAGGTAATCATGTGATCTTTGCTAGGGTTACTGGTATACCGGGTCAATCTCCCTACAACATAAGCTATATCGGGTCTGGTCCAGTTGGATATGTATAGGAGAGATCCAATTAGCTGAGAATACTTTAGTTGGGAGACATGTTCACTTTCATTCTTCTTCAAAGATATAGAAGAGTCATTATGTGTAGAAACAAGTTTAGAGTCATGAAAATTGAATTTGATCAGCATTTTCTCAATACTATGAGAAAGACTAAAGGATATTCCTCTAGTATCTCTAGTGAGTTTTATTCAAAGTATCATGTCGGCAAGACCTAAATCTTTTATGTCAAAGTTCTTAGAGAGATAATCCTTAACCTTTAGGATTTCTTCAAGGGTTGTTCCAAAGATAAGGATATCATCAACATAGAGACAAAGGATAACATAGTCATTGTTTATCACTTTAGAATAAACACACTTATCGTGTTCAACATAGTCATTGTTGATCACTTTAGAATAAACACACTTATCGTGTTCATTCATAGTGAAGCCATATTGTGCAATGACTCTGTCAAATTTCTGGTGCCATTATTTAGGAGCTTGTTTAAGACCATACAGAGATTTAACAAGTTTATAGATTTTGTTTTCTTATCCTTTGGCAATGAAGCCTTCAGATTGATGCATATAGATTTTTTTATCTAAATCACCATTCAGGAAAGCAGTCTTGACATCTATCTGATGTATGATTAGCACATGAGTAGCAACAAATGTTAATAATACTCGAATAGTTGAGATTCGGGCTAAAAGAGAATATGTATCAAAGTAATTAATGCCCTTTTGCTGAGTATAGCCTTTAGCTACTAATCTAGCTTTATATTTATCAGTGGAACCATGAGCTTTAATTTTCTTCTTGAATATCTACTTACAACCAATAGGTTTACAACCTGGAGGAAAGTTGGTGAGTATCCAAATATGATTTTCCATGATAAATTTTATTTTTCAATTACTTCTTTTCAGAAAGGAGATTCAGGTGAATTCTGTGACGCCCCTGGGTTCACACAAGGCTGCAGTCCGAGGTGAAACTAAAAATGTCAAACCTACCATGCACCACACCGTGTAATAACATGTTTCACCATCACAATTACTATCTCTCTAGTAGAGTCAATAACATGTGTAGGTACAAAAGCAAGTAAGAGATAATACAAGAATCAACTAATGAAATAATAGAGATCAAATTAATATTTCATCATCTAATATACTGAAATACAAGTAATGTCTGAAATAAATGAACTGGAGTTCTCAACAAGTCTCAATAACAAAATTTCTGACAAGAGGAAATAAGGCACACAGCCTTTATAACTTTTAGAATAAAACTCTCAAATATCTACACAAAAGTCTACAATGGAGCTTAAAAGAAAATATAACTAAATAGACGGCTGAAGCTAAAGTGCATCGCCATCAACCTGTGACTCTCCGGGCTCCTGGTTTGTTACCTGAAAGGGGGAGGGACAACGAGCGTCAAAGCGCTAGCGAGCAACATCACAACCAACCCCAAGGAAAAGGGCTTGTTGTATACAGAACATACATTTATTGCATAATAGTTAAAAATCATTTATACTAACAATAGTAGGTTTTAGTACTTAGGAAGTTACAACACGAGCATAGGTACGTCGAGTGAAATAATCCAAACAAGGAAACCCTCATGTATATACCTTGTATCTCAAATTGTAAATCCCTAAATACTAAACCCGAGGCTTAACACAAGAAACAAATGAAGAAAAGAAAACAAACCCATATCTACCGATACAATTTAAACATGTCAAAGCTACAATAAGTGTCATGTCCAGCCTAGGTAGCTATCACGTCCCAACCTCATATAATATGTCGTCTTTCAAACTCGGTTAAGAAACATACTCAAGGTTTAGTAATTATCCAACATAAGACTGTAATGGATTATTGTCCAACACGAGGACGTTAATGGATTATAGTCCAACACGAGAACTTTAATGGATTATAGTCCAACACGAGGACTTTAATGGATTATAGTCCAACACGAGGACTGTGTATAAGAACCATGGAATACTAATAGTATACATATTCTACTCTTGTACATGCCTCACTGTACTAATCTAATCTTGTGTCCGAAAAGTCATTTTACATGTGTAGATAAAATCATAAATACTGCAATTTATTACCCGATAAATAAGGCAACATTCTCATGTTCAACAAAAGCTCAACAGAACCCTCGATCATATATGAACACTGTATGAAAGTATAAGCATAGTAGGTGATCAAACAGAAATACAAACAAAATAGGAAAAACTCCGATGAGTCGACTCATGATTAGCTATGAGTCGACTTATGACTCATGGGTCGACTCATATACTAACGAGTCGACTCAGCAGACACTTATGAATAACAGGAATTGACTTCGTGAGCCAACTCATGACAGTCATGGGTCGACTCAACCTGATGAGTCGACTCATGATGAGTCATGAGTAAACTCACGGGCTGAAAATTAGATGTTTCACAACTGCAGCTCGTCCATCTCGTTCCATACTCCCTCTATACTGATCTTCACCTCCATCACTATCAATTCTAGACTATGAGGTAGTGATAAATTCATATATAGCATGAGAAACGAACATTAGCATGTTAGACCTAACTTTTAACTCCTAAACATGAGTGAAAGCATTTAATCAAAATAAAAACTCATATTTGTCATTCTTAAATAAATTTCTAGATCTGGGTTTTTATCAAAAACTCGTTGGTGAGGATTTCAAATCTGAAACGCATGATTTCTAGCATTCACCCTAATAAGAACATTGATTTATACTTGAGAATAAGTCTTAGGCTCAATAAAACTCATGAAAAACGTTTGTAAACTATTGAAAGCATGTGAGAAGGATTGGGCAAGATGTTACTCGCCTCAGATGTGATGAAGAACGATCCCCTTCGCTGCAATCCAAAAGAAGCTACTGAAATCCCCCGAAAATCTCCCAAAATGCCCAAAAACGAACTAGGGTTTTGAATGGGAGAGGAGGCTAGGGTTTCTCTGGGGAGAACTGATGAAAAGAGGTGTTTTTGGGTGGAGGAGAATATATATGAATAGTTAAAACCCGACCCAAAACCCAAACAAACCCGACCCACAAAACCCAGAAAACCCCTGATGAGTCGACTCATGACAGTCATGAGTCGGCTCATGACTCATGGGTCGACTCATAATACATTGAGTCGACTCAGCAGAGACTTATGACAAAGGGAGATGATATCATGAGTTGACTCATGACAGTCATGGGTCGACTCATGAGCTAAAAACTGAGTTCTTCGACTCTGATGTTTATGATTTGCAAATTTGCAAACTCAACCTCATAACTGATGCATATATACATTCTCATAAGCTCAAAAATGCTAGATTTCATGCACAACCATGTCATAAAGATATTTATCATAAATAAATATTATTTTTTACTAATAATTACATATATAAATTATCAAAATCTACGGGGTCTTACATTCTTCCCCCCTTAAAAGAATTTCGTCCTCGAAATTCAGAAATCATATCTAACTCATAATGGTACTTGAAAAGCACGACAAGGGTCAAATCCAACCCGCACACATACACATCTCGCAATATTAATCGCTAGATCAGCATATAGTGATATTCATACTTAACGATCTAAAATGGTAATATTCTTACTCAACCCCTAATCTAATGGAACTAGTACGTCGGGCGAAAAATCCAAACAAGGAACCCCCCATGTATATACCATGTGTTCCGAAAGATTAGGAATTAAGTGAAAATATCCTCATTCTAGTGTTAAATATAAGTATCAAGGTACATATATAAATATACAAGTAAGAAGTCACATCATAAATACTTTAATTAATTTACCTGCTCAAACAAGTGTGGGTAGTCGCGTCGCATGTCTTCCTCGCTCTCCCAAGAAGCTTCCGTAACTCCACTTCGGTTCCATTGAACTTTCATCAATGGAATCTCCTTGTTCCTGAGTCTCTTATCTTCTCTAGCAAGTATAGACACTGGGATATCAATAGTAGTCAAATCATCCCGAAGCTCAATCTCCGGTGCATCCAACACTCGCTGCTGCTCCTCATCATGCAAGTGCTTCTTGAGCATGGAGATATGGAATACACTGTGTATACTAGACATAGAATCTGGAAGATCTAGTCTGTATGACACAGCTCCAATGCGCTCCAAAATCTAGAATGGTCCAATATATCTCGGTGCAAGCTTCCCTCGCCCCCCGAATCGCTGCACACCTTTCATAGGTGATACCTTCAGCATAACCAAATCCCCAATCTAAAACTCTAGGGGTCTTCGCCTCTTATCTGCATAGCTCTTCTGCCGACTCTGAGCAGCTAGAATCCGCTCCCTGATCAATGCTACCTTCTCAGTAGTCTGCCTCACAAGCTCATATCGGTAATCTACAAGGACTTCCGTATAATGCCTCATATGGGGCCATACCGATCGTCGCTTGATAACTATTGTTATAAGCGAACTCTATCAGTGGAATATGCTCCTCCCAGCTACCCTGAAAGTCAATGACACAAGCCCGCAACATGTCTTCTAACATCTGGTTCACCCTCTTCGTTTGACCATCCGTTTGTGGGTGGAATACACTGCTATAAGATAGTCTGCTGCCAAACGAGTCGTGGAAACTTCTCCAAAAATGTGAAGTGAATACTGATCCTCGATCCGACACGATCGTGTCCGGAACCCCGTGAAGTCGAACTATCTCTCGAATGAAGACCCTTGAATACGCCTCGGCTGTATAAGTAGTCCTCACTGGAATGAAATGTGCTGACTTCATCAATCGGTCCACTATCACCCAAATCGAATCATTCCCCTTCTTCGACTTCGGCAACCCTACAATAAAGTCCATAGAAATGTCCGCCCACTTCCATTCTGGAATAGGTAACGGTTGAAGTGTCCCTGCCGGTCTCTGATGCTCTGCCTTCACCTGCTGACAAGTAAAACACTTGGCCACATACTCTGAAATCTCTCTTCGCATGCCACTCCACCAGAAATGTCTCTTCAGGTCCTTATACATCTTGGTAGTCCCTGGATGTACTGTGTACCGAGTACAGTGCGCCTTATTAAATAACTCCCTCTTCAGTTCTGCACTGGCTGGCATAACTAATCTACCCTTCATCCGTAGACCTCCATCTGCTCCAATGGTCCAATCGACCTTAGGCTCTTTGGAAATCTCCTCCTTACGGATTTGGAGTCTCCCAACTGAGCTCTGACGACTCTGTCACTCCAAGATGGCTGCACTGACATAGCTCCCAAAAATGCATTGGTACTACCATTCTCAGGTATAAAATCAAACTGGCTAAGGGTAAGAAGATCTCTATACAATGAACACCTCAAAACCGCAACCCGATGTCGACGCTTCCTACTCAAAGTACCTGCTACGACGTTTGCCTTCCCGGGATGATACTGAATTGCGAACTCGTAGTCCTTGATAAACTCAATCCATCTCCGCTGTCTCTGGTTGAGTTCCTTCTGAGAGAAAAGATATTTCAGATTCTGATGATCTGTGAACAACTCAAACTGCACTCCATACAAATAGTGCCTCCATGACGTCAGTGCAAATACCACTGTTGCTAACTCCAAGTCATGAGTAGGATAGTTCTGCTCATGCACTCTCAACTGCCATGAGATGTAAGCTACTAATCTCTGAGTCTGCATAAGAACGCCTCCCAATCCTGCCAAAGATACATCTATATAGACGACGAATGTCCTGTCGCTGCTCGGAATAGTCAAAACCGGTGCTGTAGTCAACTTAGCCTTCAATGTATCAAAGGCCTCCTGGCACTCGGTGCTCCAAATAAACTGTACACCCTTCTTCGTAAGGCGTGTAAGGGGCGTCGAAATCTTTGAGAAGTCCTGGATGAACTTCCTGTAATAACCTGCTAAACCCAAAAAGCTACGAATCTCCATCACCGTCTTTGGCGGTTCCCAATCAAGCACTGCTGTAACCTTAGCTGGGTCTACTGATATGCCCTCTCTGCTGATGATGTGGTCGAGAAATCTGACCTCTGAAAGCCAAAACTCACACTTGCTGAACTTGACGTATAACTGGTGCTCCCGTAGGGTCCGCAAAGCTAATCGAAGATGCTGCTCATGATCTGCCTCCGATCTCGAATAAATGAGGATGTCGTCGATGAAAACAATCATGAACTAATCTAAGAAGGGACGGAAAACCTGGTTCATCAAGTCCATGAATACAACGGGTGCATTGGTCAGTCCGAATGGCATGACCAAGAACTCAAAAGATCCATATCGCGTGAGGAAAGCGGTCTTGGGGATATCCATCTCCCGAACCCACAACTGATGATAACCAGAACGAAGATCAATCTTTGAGAAAAATTGCGCCTCCTGCAACTGGTCGAACAAGTCATCAATCCTAGGTAGTGGATACCTATTTCGGATTGTGGCCTTTTTCAACTCCCGATAATCTATATACAATCTCATACTGCCATCCTTCTTCTTCACGAAGAGGACCGGCACGCCCCACGGAGAATGACTTTGATGAATAAAACCCTGAGCTAACAACTCATCCAACTAGGTTTGAAGCTCCCTCATCTGAGCTGGTGCCATGCGATAAGGTGCGCGTGATATCGGGGCTGTGCCCGGCTGTAACTCAATACAAAACTCAACCTCTCTCACAGGAGGTAACCCAGGTATGTCCTGAAAGACATCCTGATAATCCGAGACAACTCTAGTCTCCAATAAATCAGAACTCTGATCCCGCCGCATCACCTCATCGATGAACGCCAGAAATGACTCCGCAAAGCGATTGCCCTGAGAAGTAGCCACAATCATCTCGGACCCATCGGACGTTCGCAATCTGATTGTCTTCACAAAACAGTCAATACTAATATGGTAGGACGACAACCAATCCATACCAAGGATGACATCAAACTCGAACATATGCAAAACTATCAGATCGACTATGAACTCGGACTCGTCTAAACTGATGATACACCTCCTACAAATGCTCTCCAGAAGCGATACCTCTCCTAGAGGGGTGGAAACTGATAAAGGGGTGTCTAACGAATAAGCTACGAGCTAGAGTCTATCCATGTAAGCATACAAAATGAAAGAATGCGAAGCTCCCGAATCGAAAAGAATACGGGCGGGAAAGGAATTCACGAGGAACGTACCCTCCACAACTGCACCACTGGCACTATGATCATGAGGAACCATAGCATATACTCTGCCTGGTGTTGAAGACTGCTCTACCACTGGTGCTAGAAAATACGGGACAATCTGTCCCTGGGGGGCCTCCTGGACTGCTCGAACCTACCCCTCTGGCCTCTGCGCTGCTGGCGGTGCCTCAAGCCTGACCTGCTGACCCTAACCTCGGCCCTGCTGTCGCGGCTGCTGCTGGTTCGGACCCCTGGCCTACTGAGCTCCTGCTGGTGCACTACGACACTCTGATGCATTGTGTCCCACCTTGCGACAATTAAAGCATACCCCCTGAAACTTGCGCTGATGATGTGCCCTCTGATCTTGCTGGGGTCCCCTCTTATGAGGGCCCTGCTCCTGCTGCTGATGTCCTATCAAGGGCCTCTTGTTCTTCCCCTTGTCTCCAATCTGTCCTGTCTTAGTCTTTCCCTCTTTGTCCTTCTGAAACATAGCCGTCTCATTCTCTTGTGAGGTGGCAGCCTCAGCTACCCCCTGGACTGAATAGAACTTCCTCGAGACGAGGTATCGGTGAAGATTAGGGTGAAGCCCTGCTAGAAACATCTGAGCCTAATGCTCTCCTGTCTGCCACATCCCCGTGAAATGCAGCAACTCCATGAACTTGCTCTCAAACTCTACAACTGACATGTCCCCCTGAGTCAAACGGGACAACTCAAATTCCTTCCCAATCTGTGCTGTAGAAGAAACATACTGTGCATCAAAGAAGTAAACAAAATCCTCCCAAGTGAGGATCATCCGCTGCTCTAATGGAAACTAGAATCGGTACCATCTCCCGGCATCCCCCTTCACACTATATGATGCCAGTCTTTGCTTCTGTACTGAGTCTACATTGAGTATGTCTAGGACATTACTCACATCCTCCTTCCACTTGTGGGCTACAAGTGGGTCTGAAGAGCCCTGAAACTCTGGTGCTCTCATCTTTGGTACCTCTCTACCAAGCAGAGCCAAGCCTCCTGCTCTGTGGCTCTATCCGGTACCGCTGGTAGAATAGCTGCAGGTGCGACCTCTGGGTCTCTCTCTGATTGGGACGGCTGGTATCCCCTGTGGTGGAACTACTGGAGGTGGTTGTGGTGGTGTCGGTGGCGCGATATGACTCGCCACAAGCTCCTCAATCACTGCCATCCTAGCTACGATAGGAGCCATGAGATCAATGAGGTACCGGGGATCCTGCTGCGGCTCAGGTGGTGCCTGCTCCTGCTCGGGTGGAGCCTGCTGTGGCTCAGGTGGAGCCTGCTGGGGCTCTGCCTGAACGGCTCTGCGAGTACGGGGTCTGCCACGTCCTGCCATTTCTCTCTGATCATAAGAAAATAAGAGTTCATGAGCCAAAGTAGACATATATACATACATAATGTATCACAATACGATTTTCACACCATATAGTATTCACACATATACTTTAAACAAAAATAGTTGTCATAAAAAAAAATTTCTCAAAATTTTGAGATATACGCATATACCGTCCTCACTCATACTAGGAAATCCTTAGTGGACTCTATACATGAATCCTAAGAAACTCTAACCTAGCTCCACGACTCGACACAGGAGGATCCTAAGGATACTGGAACTAGAGCTCTGATACCAACTGTAACGCCCATGGGTTCACACAAGGCTGCAGTCTGAGGTGAAACCAGAAATGTCAAACCTGCCATGCACCACACCGTGCAATAACATATTTCACCATCATAATTACTATCTCTCTAGTAGAGTCAATAACAGGTGTAGGTACAAAAGCAAGTAAGAGATAATACATGAATCAACTGATGAAATAATAGAGATCAAATTAATATTTCATCATCTAATATACTAAAATACAAGTAATGTCTGAAATAAATGAACTGGAGTTCTCAACAAGTCTCAATTACAAAATGTCTGACAAGAGGAAATAAGGCACACAGCCTTTATAACTTCTAGAATAAAACTCTCAAATGTTTACACAAAAGTCTACAATGGAGCTCAAAAGAAAATATAACTAAATAGACGGCTGAAGCTAAAGTGCATCACCATCAACCTGCGACTCTCCAGGCTCCTGGCTCGTTACCTGAAAGGGGGAGGGACAACGAGCGTTAAAGAGCTAGCGAGCAACATTACAACCAAACCTAAGGGAAAGGGCTTGTTGTATACAGAACATACAGTTATTGCATAATAGTTAAAAATCATTTATACTAACAATAGTAAGTTTTAGTACTTAGGAAGTTACAACACGAGCATAGGTACGTCGAGCGAAATAATCCAAAGAAGGAAAACCTCATGTATATACCTTGTATCTCAAATTGTAAATCCCTAAATACTAAACCCGAGGCTTAACACAAGAAACAAATGAAGAAAAGAAAACAAACCCATCTCTACCGATACAATTTAAACATGTCAAAGCTACAATAAGTGTCATGTCCAGCCTAGGTAGCTATCACGTCCTAGCCTCATATAATATGTCGTGTTCCAAACTCGGTTAAGAAACATACTCAAGGTTTAGCAATTATCCAACATAAGACTGTAATGGATTATTGTCTAACACGAGGACTTTAATGGATTATAGTCCAACACGAGGACTTTAATGGATTATAGTCAACCACGAGGACTTTAATGGATTATAGTCCAACACGAGGACTGTGTATAAGAACCATAGAATACTAATAGTATACATATTCTACTCTTGTACATGCCTCGCTGTACCGATCTAAGCTTGTGTCCGAAAAGTCATTTTACATGTGTAGATAAAATCATAAATACTGCAATTTATTACCCGATAAACAAGGCAACATTCTCATGTTCTAAAAAAGCTCAACAGAACCCTCGATCATATATGAACACTATATGAAAGTATAAGCACAGTAGGTGATCAAGCAGAAATATAAACAAAATAGGAAAAACTCCGATGAGTCGACTCATGATCAGCTATGAGTCGAATTATGACTCATGGGTCGACTCATATTCTGACGAGTCGACTCAGCAAACACTTATGAATAATAGGAATTGACTTCGTGAGTCGACTCATGACAGTCATGGGTTAACTCAACCTGATGAGTCGACTCATGATGAGTCATGAGTCGACTCACGGGCTGAAAACTAGATGTTTCACAATTGCAGCTCGTCCATCTCGTTCCATACTCCCTCTATACTGATCTTCACCTCCATCACTATCAATTCTAGACTATGAGGCAGTGATAAATTCATATATAGCATGAGAAACGAACATTGATTTATACTTGAGAATAAGCATTTATGGGTCTACCTAACTTTTAATTCCTACACATGAGTGAAAGCATTTAATCAAAATAAAAACTCATATTTGTCATTCTTAAATAAATTTCCAGATCTGGGTTTTTATCAAAAACTCGTTGGTGAGGATTTCAAATCTGAAACACATGATTTCTAGCATTCACCCTAATAAGAACATTGATTTATACTTGAAAATAAGTCTTAGGCTCAATAAAACTCATGAAAAACATTTGTAAACTATTGAAAGCATAGGAGAATGATTGGGCGAGATGTTACTCTCCTCAGATGTGATGAAGAACGATCCCCTTTGCTGCAATCCAAAAGAAGCTGCTAAAATCCCCCGAAAATCTCCTAAAATGCCCAAAAACGAACTAGGGTTTTGAATGGGAGAGGAGGCTAGGGTTTCTCTGGGGAGAACTAATGAAAAGAGGTATTTTCGGGTGGAGGAGAATATATATGAACAGTTAAAACCCGACCCAAAATCCAAACAAACCCGACCCACAAAACCCAGAAAACCCCCGATGAGTCGACTCATGACAGTCATGAGTCGACTCATGACTCATGGGTTGACTCATAATATAATGAGTCGACTCAGCAGAGACTTATGACAAAGGGAGATGATATCATGAGTCGACTCATGACAGTCATGGGTCGACTCATGAGCTGAAAACTGAGTTCTTCGACTCTGATACTTATGATTTGCAAATTTGCAAACTCAACCTCATAACTGATGCATATATACATTCTCATAAGCTCAAAAATGCTAGATTTCATGCACAACCATGTCATAAAGATATTTATCATAAATAAATATTATTTTTCACTAATAGTCACATATATAAATTATCAAAATCTACGGGGTCTTACAAATTCATTGCTTCCTTAAAAGAGCTTGGATCATCTTCAACAAGAAAGATAAAGAAGTCTTCTCCAAAATCCTTTAGAGTTCTACCTCTTTTACTTCTTCAAGGTTCAATATCAAGAGGCTGAAGAAGAACTAGATGATGGTTGATCAGAAGGAAGAGATGATATTGGATTTTCTAAGATTTTGGGTTTGAAAGGAAAGATGTTTTCAAAGTAGACTGCATCCCTTGCTTTAATAATAGTGTTGTTGGATATGTCACTGATTTTTGAGTTAATGACAAGAAATCTGTTAACATTGCTATCTAGTGCATATCCAATAAAACCAGCGTCAATAGTCTTAGAACTAATTTGGTTTGAGAATAACTACCTTACCCAAGCAACCCTAAACCCGAAAGAAGTTTAGACTAGGAGTTCTCCTATTCCAATATTCATAAGAAGTTATATCAGAAGACTTGTGGGGAATCCTATTGAGAATGAAGCAGGTAGAAGGAAGTGCTTCACCCTAGAGGTTTTTAGGTGCTCCTGAACTGAGTAACATATAGTTCACCATATCCATTAGGGTTTTGTTCTTTTGTTCAGCTACCTCGTTAGACTGTGGGGTATAAGGAGCAATTACCTTATGAATAATACCGTGTTCTTGGCATGTGCCTAATCATGCACATTCCTAGGAAAAAAATCTCATCATAACAAACAAAGCAAAATAAAAGTTCATGGTATCACCTAGGCAACATGAAAAATATCCTGGATTCTAAGTAATAACACAACATGACATAGCATAACGTAAACATATGATATATCACTATACAATAACATAGCACCGTAAGCTTAAACTAAATTTAAACATTGATATAACATGCTTTTGCTAAACTAAACATAAACTTTTTCGATCTAAAATCTCTGAGATCTAAAATATTTTTAACCCATAACCTTTTTAATTTAAAATTAAATAAAAAAAACTAACTTCAACCTAAGTTTTCTATTATCAAGCAGAATCTATTCCGTTAGTTCTACATCAAATAACCAAGTCTACCCAAAGTTACCATTAGAGATCTCAAGCTCGCAATCTAATCTAAAAATAGGGAAAACCCCATATCAAAACTACTAAAAAATGATCCCATATCTATCCATTCAAAACCCATAAAAAAATCTCATCAAAATATGGATCAAAGACTCAAGTTTACAAAGTTTAGATTTATTTTACAACAATGAGTCATTCTTCTTGAAAGAAATTGTGGATTGAGGTCCACCTCTTAGAAATTGTGGATTGTGGATTTTACAACAATGTGTCATTCAGTGCTGAATTATTTGTTTGCCCTCCATCTTCAATGTTAATTTTCTAAGGAAGTTAGCTCTACATGCTAATTTTTTGACAAAGTTAGCTCGACATGCTATTCTCTCCATGTAGACTCATTAGAAAATCACCTTAAGCTTTTAGTCTAGAAAAATGCATGCCCACGCCCTCCCCCTAACTTCTACCCCTGCATCTTTGATCCATACATACTAGCTCCAATATGGGTGATTTGTAATAAAAATCTCCTTGTAAAATCATCCAATTGAGATGTATATAAACATAAGACTATCTTAGGGATATCTTAACGAGCCTTAATTGAACCAAAACCCTCACATCTGACCTATTGATCTTATCTAATATTCTTGCATGCTTGAACAAGTTCACGAAAACACTCCACAATCTTGCCCATTGCTTCATGAGACTAGAAGTGAAAAGGTAAATTGTTGATTTTGATCCAAGTGTAGCAAAATGAATTCACTATATTCATACCCTAATTTTTTTAGAAAAAATTGCAAAGAAAATTTCTCAACATCGATGACCCCTTCATCAATTGCCTTAGATAGATGATAGATAGAAGTACTAGAAACGTCACTTATTAATGAGGATAATTTTTCATGTCCAAGCCTCACTCGTAAACTACTAAGAGAAGTTAATCTTCATGAACTGCATTGAAGGAGAACCATGCTTTAGAGTAAAAATACCATCAGACAGTAAAGACTTTGCATGCAAAAGGACTTGCTGAGAATCAGAGAGATCTATCTTTCTTTAAGAGGATGCAAGTGAGACTTAGCTATATGTTCTTCTTTATTACATTTGAAACAAACATACCCACTTTTCTTATAATACTTCGCCAAATATGATTCTTCACCATAATTAAAGCACCTCCTTGGTTTCATAGGATCCATATAATTTGCTAGGTAGGGATAACGAGGGAAGAACATTCATCATCATCATCTTCTTTTTGTTAACTACTTTTGTCCAACCTAGATCTTTGATCATGTCCTTTCACCTAATTAGCAAAGCCTAGATTCATCTGTAGTGCACCAAAAGAAGAAAAAACAAGGGGAGAGGGTTTAGATGTATAGGTTCTGTTGGGAGAGGTATCATGAAAAAGAGGAAAAACATTTTCTAAAGGGTTAGGCTTCAAAAGAGGGATTTGGAAGGTGAAAGGGTTTGGAATAATGAAAGGGTGTAATATCTTTAAAAGTTTTATAAAGAATATTCCTTTACGATGATGATGGGAAACATGACGTCTTAGGGAAAACGCCAATATTCCTTTTTCATCAGAAGGATTTACTTGAGTCACCACCACTATCCATTTTTTCTCCTCAGATATGAGCTACCTTAAACTTTAAATATGAACTTCCTTGTAACAAAAAGAAAGATAAGAAAAGAAACCACCAAAATATCAGATTTGAACCCTCTCCACTATTTATATGTTATGAAAATAGTGTTAAGATTACAAGTGCATAATCAAATTAGAATATAATTACAATGTCGATCCCATGAGGAATGTGTGTAAAAAAGTTTTAATAATGGTTCTAGATATGTGTGGACAAAGAGGAGTGAAAGTGAAAGTGAAATAGAGAATGTGTGATTATTCACAAATAAAAGAAAAATAAAACAAGAAAGGAGAAAGAGAGTGAACAAATTAAAGAAAACAAAGACTAAAAAAGGAGGAGAAATAAAGAAAATAGAAAATAACAAACTCAAGAAGAGAAAAAATAATCAAAAAGAAGAAAATCAAAATAAGTAAAAGATAGAGGAAATTAAGTAAAGAAGATAAGAATCTAGAATTGAATCCACTAGTTAATTTCATTTAGGATTTATGAATTACTCTTTTTTTTATTATCACATTTTACTTTAGATTTACTAAGTATAGACTTTCAAATCACTTAAGAAATGTGTAACTTATCAAATTTTTATCCAAGCAAAATCATCATTCACGAAAAAAATAAGCGACTAGATAGTAATTCTAGAATTCATAAGTATAACCTATCAAATCAATTAAGATAAGGATAAATTATCTCATTCTTCTTCTACCAATTAGCTCTTTAGTTAATTATCCTAAGCATGATCATTTTAAGTACGAAATGAGCAATCCACAAATTATAAAAGAAATTAAACTAGTTTCATACAACTCTAGAATTCCTATAATATTTATTTGCACATTTTAAAAAATAAAAATAAAGAAATAAAATCTACACTAGAGAGCATAAAAGAAGGAGATCTAAAATAAAAACTAACTACAAAAATAAAAACAAGAATAAGGAAATAAAGATCTAAGCTATGAGCATGAATGAAATCTAACTAATAAAAATAAAAGAGTATAAAAGTAAATCTACATTATACAAAAAATGCAATAAAATAAGTTCTACAAAGCATAAAAATAAATAATAAATAAAAGGCATGAAAGTAAACCTGAACTATAAGGCATGAAATAAATCTAATCTACCAACATAAAAAAAATAAATCCTAAAATATGAATTACTAAAATAAAAAATAAGAGAGAAAAATAAAAAATTATGAAAAATAAAAACTTACCTTATAAGAGGTTGGCCCTTTCAGGACAAATCTTCATCTTCATCAATAAAGAAGAAGAATGAAATTGAAAAAAAGAGAATATTTTTATTAATTATAAACTTAAAAAGTTTACAAATTGGAAGACCTAATTAAAGGTCTTCCTCTTCAAAAAGGAGTTTACAAACTTTTTCACACTCTCAAACTCTCACTCTACCTCTCTATTGTTGTGTCCTTTTGTTTTAATGATGATTTATAAATAATTTACTTCTAATATTATTTGTCTAGTGTTTGTGTTTTCCTATTTATTGTAGATAAATGATACGTTGGAGGATGACTAAAATCAAGCTTTCACGATCATATCTAATGGAGGTTGGCGGAATAATGGAGTGAAGTCTTGCAATTCAAGTTGAAGATCAAAGTTCAAGCTTCATCCATGTTACCAAGATCGAGCATCATGAAGATCATTGCTTGGTATATTTAGTATAGGTTTATATTATATGTGTTTGATACTTTAAGCTTAATTATATACACACACATTTTATTGGTTTCTTTGTATATATATATATATATATATAACATGTTTCATAGTTACCATGTTTGGTTTTGATAAACAATGTGTTTTGCCACATATACATGAAAATGAACTACACATATACCTATATATATTTTTCATGATTATATGTGAAAATAGTGTATTCTAGTTTATAGACTTAACAATCATAATATATATCTTCTATTAAGTCTATAAAACCAGTTTATGAAGTTTCAAAACATGGTGTAGTCAAAATATCAAAACAAGTATGTTTACATTTCATGTTTACATTTTCATATTTTTTTAATATATATTATCATGTCTACAATCATTTCTCAAAGTTATATTTTTTGGAATTTGTTTGCTATTTTTAAAGGCAGTTTGAAAATTAGAATTCTGTTTTAAAATAGGCTGATAACTTGTTATCAGTCGACTGACCAGTCGACTGATGACATCAGTCGACTGATATGTCGACTGAAGAAATCACCTCAAATAACAAAAAGTTTCTGTTTTATTTTGGTCGACTTACCAGTCGACTGATGAGGTCACCAGTCAACTGATGAGGTCATCAGTCGACCGATCAAGTCATCAGTCGACCGACGAGCTAGATGCTGACTCTAACGGTCAGCTCATCAGTCGACTGATCAGCCGACCGATGGCCCAACGGCTAGTTTTTTTTTCAACTTTTCTATTTTTGTCTTTTTGCTGGGTTTTGTTGTTTTCTCTTGGCTTTAGGGTTTCCTATAAATATCCCCACATATCCTCAGTTCACAACTAAGAAGAGAAAAAGTTTTAAAAGAGTTTACAAGTTTTGTTTAAAGGGTTTAAGTTTGTTTAAGAGTTTTGTTTGTGAAGAAACTTTCACAAGAGCAAGTGGAGATCATCCTTAAGTGTTTGAACATTCACTCTTCTCACTCTCTCTTGTCATTTATTGGAGAAGTTTTCTAAACTCAATCTAGCTTTTCATTTATATATAATTGTTTGATTAACATTTTTTTAAGCTAGAGTTTATATTAAGTTTAGCTTATTTTTGAATTGTTGAATCTCATTGTAACACACACCCACTTGAGCTTTTAGTATTTACATACATAGTATGTTGGGGTTGTGAGATATTGTAACTTTGAGTTATACTTAATTGAGTTCTCACCTTGTTTAGAGAAGAAATCATTTGTTGTTAGTGAGCTTAATTATGAGGTTCACTTTGTATTACACTAGTACACCAAGAGGAGTGTGTGGTGAGAGACGAGATTGTCTCAAGAGGAGTAGGGTAGGTGGTAATGCCTAGAGAGAAGTTATAATTCCTAACACTTGAGGGAGACAAAGGCTAGAGACCAATACTTGAGGTGGTAGTTAGTGTAGTTACATTGTTAGAGATTATAAAGTTTTCGGTGAACTAAAAAACCGAGTGTATGGTATAAACGTTATTCGGGTGAGCGTAAAAAATCCGGTTGTGATAGTGGAGATCTCCTTGGGGTGAGGAGCGGAGACGTAGGTTGTGTGACCGAACTCCGTGATCATATCTTGTGTTTGAGTTTGGCTTGGCACACTTATAATTGTGTTCATCTTTATTGCCATTCTCTCATTGTTTATTTCATCCACTATGTTGTTTATATTTTGTTTCACCCATGTGTTAGTTTGTATATCCTTGCATATATCTTGTTGCGTATCATATTTGTTAGGATATTTGTTAGTAAGATTTAATTGGTATTTAAATTAGATTAGATTAGCAAAAACCCTGTTCACCCCGCCCTCCAGGGTTCTTTCCTAGTGGCATTAGGATGCTTTCAATTGGTATCAGAGCTTGGTGCTCTTTTTTTAAGGTCTAATCATCTTGAGTTAAAGATCCAAGTTATCTTATTGTGCTAATCTAGTTTTGATTGAATTTGTCTTGCTTCAATATTTTTTTAATTATGGATATGCATGGTGCATCTTGTTTAGGCTATGATCCTAGTGTTACTCCTGAATTCAATGCTTTTCCCTATGACCAATGGTATTCTAGATTTAATATATTTGTTAGATCTAAACATTTCGATTTATGGAAAGTTATTTAAGATGCTTACATTGTGCCCACTTTGGAGAAATCCAAGTGGAGTAAAAATGATAAAAGAATGTTTACTATGAACAAACTCTTGTTAGAATTTTTACTAAATGCTTTTGACTCATCTATTTCTAACAAGTTTGTTCATTTTGATAGTGCTTACACCTTATAGAAATTTATTAAAGCATATTAAGGGAACTTGGAGGCGATCAGACAAGCTTTATAGGCTTCCTCTTCAAGTTCTAATGGAGCATCATGCACACGACCACTAGGCGATAGCCCTAGTGTGGTAAGCAAGTCCGATTCCGATGATGATTTAACTATCAATGAACTTACATGTGCATATGATAGGTTAATGCATGCCTACACTAAGTTACATAATAATTTTATTAATCTTAAAAACAAGTATGTAGAATTAAAATCCGATCATGAGAAGCTAGCTTCCAAATTTGATGTCATCACAAAAGAAAATGCTACGCTTAAAGAAAATAATAACATGTTAAATTTGGAAAATGAAAAGCTAACATCTTCTATAGCTAGCTTATCTCATGCTAAGATTGATGTCATGCTAGCGGTAGAAAAAATTAGGAATGAATTTAATTCATTTAAGAATGATCATGCTCTTTCTACTTCTAGTGTCAATGATTATGTGCCTAATAATGATGAGTTGAATCATGTTGATGAACGTATATCATCTTTAGATTCAACCCTTAAAGCATGCATTGTAAATAATAAAAAGCTTATGGATTTATGTACAAAGTCCAATAAAAATTCTTTCAAGAAACCCATACACTATGCACACATGTATAACAAAATTTAAAAATGCTATATTTGCGGCCGAAAAGGCCATATTGCTAAATTTTGTTATGATGCACAAAAACCTATCAAGCTTAATCATGCTTGTGCATCCCATCAAGTTTCCTCTCCATCACACACACATGCACATGCATCATTCTCTTATCATAAGCATGCTAGTGTGTTTAAATGTGATCATTGTGGTCGTTTTGGTCATTTGGCAAAATTTTACTTTGACTTAAAAAAGGTTTCACATTTGCCAAATATTTCTAAAAGACTACAAAAGTTTAAGTGTGGTGTTTGTGGTAGGTTTGGACACTTAGCAAAAATTTTCTTTGATTTACAAAATATTTCAAAATCGTAAGTTGTTCCAAAAGAACTTCCTTTGTTTAATGATGTTTCACATTTGCAAAGAGCTACAAATAAATTTTCCTTGTTTGCAAATGGTTCCCGTGCACTTTCACATGGTCATCATAAACAAATGCATCCTTTTCATTGTAATTATTGCAATCGGATGGGTCATTTGAGTAATTATTGCTATGACCGATCTCGTACACTAAATATACCTAAGAGGGTTCATAAACCCTAGGGCTTTGAGCTTTAATGATAGGGGTCATATCGCTAAGTTTCCCGGCACTAAATATTCTTAGGTGCCAAAATAAAATTAATTGTGTTTATGTTGTGTTTTCTAGATTTTAGGATTTTATTTGTTTTCAAACATATATATACATATATACATTTACATTGTTTGAAAAACTTAAATGATTTATTTTTAAACTTTAAATCCATAGTTCATGATTCTTGTATGTTTTGTAATCTTATTTTGAACTATGAAAAAATTTGTTTAGAATTGTTTTTGAATTCATTATAAATCACTTATATGATGATATTTACGTGTTTGTGCTTATGGATCATCTATTTGTGCTTTATAATGCATTCTATATATGATTTGATCAAGTCCTATAAAGAAAATTTTCCTTATTGATCAAACATTATTTTTTGGGTTTAAATCATGATTTATGATTTCATTTGGTTGATTTGTTTTCATTTGAAAACTTTTTGCATGATTCTCATGTTCCTCTCTCTTTTGATTTTATAAATCTATTTATATTTTTTGTTATATAATGAGATACTATTTTCATAATGACATATTTATTTGTGTTCTCAATGTCTTTATGTATGTGAATTGTGTTTAGCATGTTTTCATCTTGCTTACTCACATATGTATGCCTTAGTATTCTTTTCATACATTCATGAGGCATTTTGATATGGGGAGCAATCCGTATATCTTTTTATGTTTTATACTCACCCGTGCCTATTGATTGGGGGAGCTTTCGCTCTCTCCATTCTTTTGTTTTTTCCTTTTTGATGTTGTCAAAGGGGAAGAAATATTGTGAGTATATTCTTTTTGTTTATATGCATGATAATTATAATTTGTATATTCATTTCCTTTCATGCATATATATATTTTTGTAAATTGTTTGTCAACATCAAAAAGGGGGAGATTATTGGATCCTTTTGTTTTAATGATGATTCACAAACAATTTACTTCTAATATTATTTATCTAGTGTTTGTGTTTTCCTATTTATTATAGACGAACAATACATTGGAGGATGGATAGAATCGAGCTTTCACGATCATATCCAATGGAGGTTGGCGGTATAATGGAGTGAAGCCTTGCAATTCATGTTGAAGATCCAAGTTCAAGCTTCATCCATGTTACCAAGATCGAGCGTCATGAAGATCATTGCTTGGTATATTTAGTATAGGTTTATATTATGTGTGTTTGATATTTTAAGCTTAATTATATACACACATATTTTATTGGTTTCTTTGTATATATATATAGTTATATATATACACAAGTTTTGGTTTTATTGTTTTCTAGTTTAAATATGAAACAAATACTTATTTATATACATACATACATGTTTCATCGTTACCATGTTTGGTTTTGATAAACAATGTGTTTTGCCACATATACATGAAAATGAACAACACATATACATATATATATTTCATGATTATATGTGAAAATAGTGTATTCTAGTTTATGGACTTAACAATCATAATATATATCTTCTATTAAGTCTATAAAATCAGTTTATGAAGTTTCAAAACATGGTGTAGTCAAAATGTCAAAACAAGTATGTTTACATTTTCATGTTTTGGACTATTTTGAAAAATGAAGAGATTTCTCATTTGGGAGGTGTTGTTGAAAACCAGTTTTTGTAACATCTATATTATCATATCTATAATCATTTCCCAAAGTTTTATATTTTTTGGAATTTGTTTGCTATTTTTAAAGATAGTTTAAAAATCAGATTTCTGTTTCAAAACAAGCTGATAACCTGTTTTCAGTCGACTGGTCAGTCGACTGATGACATCAGTCGACTAATGTGTCGTCTGAAGAAATCGCCTGGAATAACAAAAAGTTTCTGCTTTGTTTTGATCAACTGACCAGTCCACTGATGAAGTCATCAGTCGACCGATCAAGTCATCAGTCGACCGACGAGCTGGATGTTGACTCTAACGATCAGCTTATCAGTCGACTGATCAGTCGACCGATGGCCCAACGACTAGATTTTTTCCAGCTTTTCTGTTTTTGTCTTTTTACTAGGTTTTGTTATTTTCTCTTGGCTTTGGGGTTTCTTATAAATACCCTCACATATCCTCAGTTCACAACTAAGAAGAGAAAAAGTTTTAAAAGAGTTTAAAAGTTTTGTTTGAAGGGTTTAAGTTTGTTTAAGAGTTTTGTTTGTGAAGAAACTTTCACAAGAGCAAGTGGAGATCATCCTTAAGTGTTTGAGCATTCACTCTTCTCTCTCTCTCTTGTCATTTATTTGAGAAGTTTTCTAAACTTAATCTAGCTTTATATTTATATATAATTATTTGATTATCATTTTTCTAAGCTAGAGTTTATATTGAGTTTAGTTTGTTTTTTATTTGTTGAATCTCATTGCTACACACACCCACTTGAGCTTTTAGTATTTACATACATAGTATGTTGGGGTTGTGAGAGATTGTAACTTTGAGTTGTGCTTAATTGAGTTCTCACCTTGTTTAGAGAACAAATTATTTATTATTAGTGAGCTTAATTGTGAGGTTCACTTTGCATTACACTAGTACACCAAGAGGAGTGTGTAGTAAGAGACGGGGTCATCCCAAGAAGAGTGGGATAGGTGGTAATACCTAGAGAGATGTTGTAATTCCTAACACTTGAGGGAGATACGGGCTAGAGACCAACACTTGAGGGTGGTAGTTAGTGTAATTACATTGTGAGAGGTTGTAAACTTTTCGGTGAACTAGAAAACTGAGTGTGTGGTGTAAATGTTATTCGGGTGAGCGTAGAAAACTCGGTTGTGATAGTGGAGATCTCCTTGAGTGAGGAACGAAGACGTAGGTCGTGGTGACCGAACTCTGTGATCATATCTTGTGTTTACGTTTGGCTTGGCGCACTTATATTTGTGTTCATCTTTATTGTCATTCTCTCATTGTTTATTTCATCCACTATGTTGTTTATATTTTGTTTCACCATTGTGTTAGTTTGTATATCCTTGCATATATATCTTGTTGCATATCATATTTGCTAGGATATTTGTTAGTAAGATTTAATTGGCATTTAAATTAGATTAGTTTAGCAAAAACCCTATTCCCCCCCTCTAGGGTTCTTTCCTAGTGGAATTAGGGTGCTTTCATCTTTTAACAAGAATATCTCATAACCCTTAGATTTGTCTTCTCCCCTAAGTGACCATCACAATCATAAGACATGGCTTACGCCCCAAGTTACCCTTACAACTACATGATCTGTCAAAATAATCTATACCATTAATTCAATAGTTGAGAGATGAGGTTTGTGCGATTCATTTCTTTTACATTTAATTCATTTTCTTGTGCTTCTCTTGATGCTCTTGGGCTTCTTTTTGTCATAATTTGCTATACTAATGAAAATTTTAGAATCTGCTAATTTGGATGGCTTCATCTCCTCTTCACCTGTAATATATTATATTCTGCTTTTCAAATTGGGAGATATCGCCTTATCTTTGCAGTTGACCATCCTGAGCATGACTTTGACTTTGTTTCTGTCCAGATTTGATTTAATTCTTAATTACAAGCCAAGTTATTAATAATTACTGACCAAGAAATTGATGAGTGCTCTGATTTTGCTTTCAAACTTAATCGTGGACTTTAGATTTAAGCATTCTGTGCTTCATTAGAGATTTTTTGGGCTCAAAATAATCTTCATATGAGCAGTTATTTAATAATTCTTTACTACCTATAAATTAAGATAGAAATATTATTCGTGGGTATATTTATGTAAATAAAATAGGTAATAAGAGTATAAAAATATAATAAAATATAATAATACCCCACACCTAAATTTTTGTTAGCTCCCATGCAAAGAAGGAAAATAACAAGGAAAAAAAGAAAAAAAATCCTAACTCAATTCCACAGGTGTATTTAGCACATACAATAAGCATTTAAACTCTTAGGTTACTCTAGTGGACGAGTTATAGTCTTGTAGTAAATACAACCACAACATTTGGTCAACTTGCCAATTTGAAGAAGTTGATGTAAAATTAATCATTGGATATCTATAAACAATCTAATTAGAGCTAGTTTTTATTGAAAAAAAATATATTTATGTATAACTCCAAAGGTATTTTCTTGAAAAATCTTTTCATTATAGTTATACGAAACTACAAATATGAAAGATTTGAGGGATCTATAATATTAATTACTAGTATAAAAATAACCCATATTTACTACAAAAGATAATAATACTAAAATACATGTATGATCTACATAAAGCTATACATTACATTTTACATCATCTATTGATAATTATGAGCAATATATATATATATATATATATACACACACCACACACAACACTTTTTTAAATTCTTATATTATTTCTTTATGTCCATGTGATTTTGTCTACTTCATTGCCCTTATGCGCGACCATGTAGCAGGTTTTGTGCTAATAGATCTCAACCCACTGGGCTAATCACTCGTCCACATAGGCTAGTGAATGAGCTACTTTTGCGAATCAAGAGAATTTTTATTGAGTGCCTATTTTTTGCACTATTCTTTTGTAAAATATATTGTTAGCTATAATTATATATATATATTAATATATATTATAATATGATAGGACGCAAGAAGTACTGAAAATTTATTTTTCACTCTAAGCAAAACCTACAAAAAATTCATTACCTTAATTAAATATCTAAGTTGGACTATAGTGAAGTATGCTACTTTAAAAATTATTTTTTAATAAATTTATTTATTGTTATCATAAAAGGTTAACTTGAGTATAAAGCTAACTAGGAATTAGAAAATTTAAAATTTATCAGGAAGATCGATTACAAATTAACTTAATCAAGTTGGCAAGTGATTAATTTTTTAGGAAAATAAAAGGAATAAAATAAAAAGAAGAAAAATGATAAAATAAAAAGAAATGATTATTAGTCCCCACTCCCACATCTAAATTTTGCAGTGTCCTCTTATGTGATGCACAAAGTAAAGCGGATAAGAAATAAAGTACTTATATTTATTTGGTCAATATAGAATAATGATAAAATATGCAATTATCTTTGGTAGAGGAGGATGTCACAAAATAAATTCCCTTTTTCATTTTTTTGAAAAATTTCCCCTTTTTCTCTCTTTTTTGGTTTTTTGGGTTTTCAAAAGAACAACAAACTCTTAAACAATTGAAGAATAAATTTGTGACACCCCTGGGTTCACACAAGGCTATAGTCTAAGGTAAAATCAGAGATGTCAAACCTGCCATGCACCCACATTATGCATAAACACGTTTCACTAATCACAAAAATATCCTCTAGTGGAACCAAATAGAAGTGCAGCTATAAAACAAGAATAATAAAGGGAATAAATGTAAAAGACATGATATAGAAGAGATATCTCATAAATAAAAAAGAATAATTTCTTAACTATAATACATCTGATATCTGAATAATGAAAATACCTCAACATGAATCAACTAAAAATCGTACTAAGACACATTGCCTTTACAATATGAAAATAAAACTCTAATATCTAGATAAAACTCAAAACTACAGTAGAGTCTCTACAAGGAAAAATACGCGATAAATACTATGCCATAACTCCATCACCCTGCGGCTCTCCGAAACACCAAACTACTCGAAAAGTAATTTAAAAAAAAAGAACAATAACAAGAGCGGCAGAGCGCTATAGCAAGATTACCTCCATCCGTCCTAGGGGAAGGGCTGCTAGATGGAGCGAATGCTCTATCTTTTAAGCATAGTCTACCTAGATTTATTTTCCCCGTATCTAAGTAGGATTAATATTTAAAAACCTACAACACGAGACGTAGTACGTCGAACAAAATAATTCAAACAAGGAAACCCTCATATATATATACCATATGTCTCAAGTTGTGAATCTCTAATCATTGATCCCAACTAAGAAATAAAGAAAGCAGTAAAAGAATTAAGACATCAACACATCGTATTTATAATATCTTCCACTATCACTGGGGAGATAGAATAAAATACCAAGACATAATTTTGTATACTTTCAAAAGCAACGTATCTCAGTTATATAGTTCAATGATAGGTCTGATAGACCATAGGGGGGAGGGGGTGATTAGAGTCTATTGATAATCTAATCCGATATTATGGCAATTAAAACTAATTAACAAATTATTCTTGTAAGAGAGATATACAATATGTTACAAGCAAGAATAAGCAATATAAACAAAGGTAAAAATCCTAGCAATGAGATATACTATGAGATATATGCAAGGATATCTAATTAACACAAGGGTAAACAATCTAAACTAGATAGTGGGTAATATAATCAACAAGCAATATACAAAGACGATATAAGATATGAACCATAGAATAATAAGTGGCTCCAAATGCAATCAAAACAACGATATAGATTTTAAAACGGAGTTTGGTCTCGGTGAGCGCCCTGGGTTCACACAAGGCTGTAGTCCAAGGTGATACAAGAATTGTCAAACCTGCCATGCACCACACCGATTGCAATAACATAGTTCACATCACAATATTCTATCACTATAGTAGAGTTACATAACAAGGTGTAGGTACAAAACAAGTAAGGAGATGCATACAAGAGATAACGATGAAGATGATAGAAGTCAAAATATACTATTTCATATCCAACATTAACAGAAATCCAAGAGTCAATGTCTGAAATGAGATAAAACTGGAGTCTTAACAAGTCTCAATCAATATGTCATAGATTAATTGTCCTAAAAACTAATGGGGATTTAGTACCTAGTGAATTTTAACACAGCATGGGAGTACGTCGGAGGCGAAATAATCCAAACAAGGAAACCCTCATGTATAATAACTTGTATGTCTCAATTGAAAATCCCTAAGTTCAAACCATAATACTATACATGAAAGCAATAATAAAAGAAAACGAAACCATCTCTACTTTCAAACATGTGTCATGTCAAACTCACATGATGTCACTGTCAGAAAAGCGATTAAGTATCCAAAAAATAGACTTATATAGATTAAAACGTCAACCCATAGACTGCCTGAAGTAAACGTCCAAACTATGGACTGAAGTAACGAGTATCCAACGCATGGACTAATATAAGCCGTTTCACTGCATGACCGGCAGTGACCGTTGTCCAATCATTGGACGGATGTGACGGTTGTCCAACGCTTGGAACCGGATCGGTAATGCATATCGCAAACACGACGGATTAAATAGAAATGTAATGGTCCAACAGAGGACAAGCAAAGTGACTGTCTACACCGAGGACCTAAATAGAAATGCATGTCCAACACAGAGGACTAAGCAAAGTGAAATGTCCAACACGAGGACTAAATAAAAATACTGCCAACACGAGCGGACTAAGCAAGTGAATGTCCAAACGAGGACTAAATAAAAATACAATGACAACACGAGGACCAAGCCAAAGTGAATGTCCAACACGTGGACTAAATAAGAACGTTTACAAAATGTAAGTGTTCGAAATATGTATAATATAGTGCACAAAAGATACACAAGTCTCATGTCGCACGTGCCTCGACATGCGGATCAGTACTTGTGTCAACAGTCGACTCCACATGTATAAACAACTCACTAACATAATAAATTGGTATCAAATAATTGAGGCGAACACTCAACATAGGAAAGATACATCACAAATCAACAGGGCAATACTATGTGGCGGCAGCCGCAGAGACCACTCGCGGTCGACGTCACAGAGCCGGAGATTCATTGGGCTCAAAACTGAGCAGCGATCGACAAATAGAGATAGCATCGCATCATCAATAAAAATAATTCACAACAAATAATTCCAACAAATAATTTGGGCTGCACCAATCTGGCTGCCTACGTACCCTCTTCTCAAGGGATCAAGCCTCCCGTAGTTCATAAAGAATTCATACAAAATATATGCACTCTAGTTTACCATTTATCACAACAAAACTAACACAAATGTCAATAGACAAATCAGATCATAATCCCATTGGGATAACATATGCGTATTATAACATACTTATGACTAATGTGTAACAATCGAGCGGCTCAAACTCCGCAAACACATCTCAAAACAACGCAAACAAACTCGAGAAAACAAGAAACTGAGGCGCAAACTGCCAGGAAATGGTCTGCGCTAGCTTTAGTAAATAAGCATATCATTTGCTAGGAAAACTATTTTTTAGAAATAGTTTCTGTTTTTAAAACTATATTCACACATCTTTCAAATGGAACTAGTTTGTTAAATTGTGAATTAATTGTTATCTCAAATATCCAGTTAATCATCATATATGTGCACGCGTTTTCCTGCAAGACATGTTTTGGTAAAAAGAGTATATCTTTCTCTATACAAACCATTTATATATTTTCTTCTGTTTAGAAAACTAGAATTCACATATATTTTATATGACACCAGTTTTATTCAATTTGAATTCAAAATCAATAACCAGATTTCAGTGAGGTTGATCACACGGGTTGCAGTTTTCTGCATGACATGTCGTTACTAAAAGACTATATCTTTCTCATATAATCCTTTTAAAGATTTTCTTTCTGTTTTATAAACTAAATTCACATATCTTTCATATGACATCAGTTTTATTCAATTTAGAGTTCAAAATCAAAACCAGATTTCAGTTGAAGTTGATCACAAGCAGTTGCAGTTTCTGCATGACATGTCGTTACTAAAAAGACTATATCTTTCTCAATATAAATCCTTTTTAAGATTTCTTCTGTTTTAAAAACTAAGATCACATATCTTTCATATGACATCAGTTTGTTCAATTTGGAGTTCAAAAAAAAAAAATCAGATTTCAGTTCTATCATTGGATCAAAATTATCATCCAAAATCAAATTTTTACTTTAACATAACAGTAAGCTTAACAAGCATAATTCGTCATAACTTGTTAAAATTTCAACTAATTACTGGGAAGATTTGGGGTAGGAGATAATTCTTGCCTTAAAGACGTGTGCAAGTCTCTGAAAGATGATATGAAACGCGCTTACCGCCAAACACCACAGATCTCACATTCCTTCGATGTTCGCCTCACGAACTCTCCCAAAAACACAAGATTTAAAGCTAGGGTTTTAAGAGAGGAGGGTAGGGGCTACTAGGGTTTGGTATTCTGATGAAGATAGTGCTTTTTCGTGCACACAAATGTTTTTAATAGCAACAACCCGATTCAAAAAGCCCAAACCCGAACCTATTAGAATCTGGAAACAACCGTCAGTCTACGATATTTGGCTGTAACTTTCTCATACGAACTCGGAATAAGGTGACTATAGATTTATTGGAAATCTCGTGAAGAGACCTACAACTTTCTGTTTACATTTTTCGCCAAATTTCAACTGTATCTATATGTAAAATGCATTATACTTTTTGACTGGTCGTTTTTTCCAGATCAGGCCCGTGTACGTGTGCATATATCACTTCTATATTCAATTATACATTGAATTGATCTCAAATCAATTCCTAGCACACTCAAATATTGATAAATATCATTTATCATAATATAACAAATTTTATTATTATTTATTATAAAATAAAAATAAAATTTTAAAATTTTAGGGTTTTACAGGTCCCCACAACCTACGTCTCCGCTCCTCACCTCGAGGAGATCTCCATTATCACAATCGGGTTTTTTACGTTTACCCGAATAATATTTATACCTAATAATACGGTTTTCTAGTTTACTGAAAACTCTACAACTAACACACTCTTGTAATCCCGCTCTACACCCTCTCAAGTGTTGTACTAGACGTGTCTCCCTAAAGTGTTCGGATACAACCTCTTCCTAGGTTCGTCAATCGACGCTACTCCTCTTAGAACGATCCCCGACTCTCGCCACACATTTCTCTCGGTGTACAAGTGTATTACAAAGTGAATCTCACAATAAGCACAATACAAAGTGTTTGTTCTCTACAATGGATGAGAACGAATTATAAGCTCACTCTCTAAGTTACACAATCCCACAACCCAATTATATTATGAATGTAAATACAATAAGATCAATGGTGTGTGTGTAAACAAAGAGAAAATAAAATCAACTAAAAACTCAATATGAACACTAGCTTAATAAAATAATAATCAAACAATATAAAATATAAAGCTAGATTAAGTTTAGAAAACTTCTCAATAGATCAAGAGTGGAAGGAGAACAGTTGGATGCTCAAACACCAATAGATGATCTCCTCAAGCTCTTGTGAAATTGATTTCACAAACTCAAATTCTCAAATGCTTAAAAGCTTCTTAAACAAACTTAAACAATACTTAAACCCTTGTTTAAAAAACTTCTTGTTTAAAAAACTTCTTGTTTAAAAAACTTCTTGGATTGCTTACAGAATTGAGATCAATGTGGTATTTATTGTTAGCCTTCTTATTTTTATGATGTTTAATAAATAATTTACTTCTAATATTGTTTGTCTGGTGTTTGTGTTTTCGTATTTATTCTAGGCAAACAACGAGTTGGAGGATGGATGGAATAGAGCTTCAACGGCAAACAACGAGTTGGAGGATGGATGGAATAGAGCTTCAACGATCATATCCAATGGAGGTTGGCAGAATTATGGAGTGAAGCCTGGAGGATGGATGGAATAGAGCTTCAACGATCATATCCAATGGAGGTTGGCAGAATTATGGAGTGAAGCCTACGCAATTCAAAGTTAAAGATCAAGTTCAAGCTTCATCCACATAGTGTACCAAGTCAAGCTTATTGAAGATCAAGATTGCTTGGATATATTAGTTTAGATTTATATTATGTGTGTTCAATACTTTAAGCTCAATCATATACACACATACACGTTTTGGTTTTGTATATATATAGTTATATATATACATATATATTTTGGTTTGATAGTTTTCAAGTTTTAATATGAAACAATTTAATATAATTAGAAAACATATTTTTGTTTCATACTTATATGCATATATATGATTTCATCAATATCAATTTTATTTAGTTCAATGAAATCATGTTTTAGTGCATTATATGCGTATTTTGATAAAATACTATATTCATTGTTTATAGACTTCATAAAAAAAGCTTATATCTTTCTTCAAGTCTATAAAATCATTTTGTAAAGTTTCAAAACATGGTTTAGCCTAAATGTCAAAATTCATATATTTACTTTTTTGTGCTTTGAACTATTTTGTAAAATAATGATATTTCTCATTTGGGAAGTTCTTTTAGAAAACTAATTTTTGTAGCATGTGTATTATCATGTCTACTATCATTTTCCAAAGTTTTACACTTTTCTGAATTTATTTGATATTTTTAAACAGTATTTAAAATCAGATAAACAGTTTTCAGACCTGATTTCATGTGTCAGTTCGCGATCGACCGCCACGGTCGACCGCCATGAGTTCAGAACTTAGCTTTTGTCTTGTTGGCTCCGTAGCAAGTCCAGAGACTTTCGCGGTCGACCGCCGCGGTCGATCGTCGCTTGTCCAGAGCCATAAGTTCTATTTTTGTTGCTCGCGGTCGACAGCCGCACTGTCATATCAGTTCTAACGGCTAGTTTCCAGAGCCGTTGTTGAGTTGGTTTTTTGGTCTTTTCTTGATTTTCTCTTAGCTTTGGGGTTTCATATAAATACCCCCTTATACGTCAGTTCTTACATTAAATCCAAGAAGTGTTTTAAACAAGTTTTAAAAAAGGATTTAAGTGTGTTTTAGTGTTTGTTTGGTTTATGAAGAAGTTTTCACAAGTGGAGGAGATCATCTTCTTGTTTGGGCTTCAATCTCCATTTTTCCATCTTGTTATCCATTGAGAAGTTTTCTAAACTCTTATCTAGCTTTACATTTGCTTAGTTTTTTTATTATCATTCTTTAAAGCTAGCTTTTATATTGAGCTTAGATTTAATTTGATTTCACTCATTGTTTACACACACCCACATTGAGCTTATTGTATTTTCATACATAGTATATTTGGGTTGGTGAGAGTTATAACAATTTAGTGTGAGCTTGTATTGTGTTCTCATCCATATTAGAGAACAATCATTCTTTGTATTGTGCTTAATCGTGAGATCACTTTGTAATACACTTGTACACCGAGAGGAGTGTGTGGTGAGAGTCGGGGATCGTCCCAAGAGGAGTGGCGTCGGTTGACGAACCTAGGGAGAGGTTGTAACCGAGCACTTGAGGGAGACACGGCTAGGTTCAACACTTGTGAGGGTGTAGAGTGGGTTTGCAAGAGTATGAGTTGTAGAGTTTTCGGTTAGCTAGAAAACCGAATGTGTAGAAGTTTCGGCTTCCAAACTGGATTGTAATAGTGGATTTCTCCCCGGGAGTGGGGAGCGGAGACGTAGGACGAAAAGTCCGAACTCCGTGATCATTTGATTATGTTTGAGTGTGCTTTGGCGTTTATTCTTATTTGTGCTCATTGCTCATATCGCCATTGTGTCATTATTTACTTTTCCCACTATCTGGTTCATATTATTTACCCTTGTGTTAGTTTACATATCCTTGCATATATCATATTGTATATCTCTTTGGTAGGATATATCATCTTGTGCTAGTTTATATATCCTTGCATATATTTATCATATAGGATATATCTCTTTATTCATATTGCTTATTCTTGCTTATAACTCTTCTATATCTATCTTATAAGAATATACTTATTAATTAATTTTAATTGACATAAAATCGGATTAGATTAGCATAAGACCCTAATCACCCCCCTCTAGGGTCTAACAATTGGTATCAGAGCTTGGTGCTCTTTGATTTAAGGTCTAATCACCTTGAGTTCTAATCTTGTTTTGATTGCATTTGTATCTTGCTTGCATATTTTTACAAATTATGGATATGAATGATGCATCTTGTTTAGGCTATGATTCTAGTGTTGCTCCTAAATTCAACGTTTTCCCCTATGCTCAATGGTGTTTTAGATTCAAATTATTTGTTCAATCTAAAAATATCGATTTATGGGAAGTCATTGATTGTGCTTATATTATACCCACGTTGGAGAAATCCAAGTGTTGCAAACATGATAAAAAGATGTTTATTATGAACAAGCTTATGTTAGAATTTTTATTAAATGCATTTAATTCATTATTGTCTAACAAGCTTGATTCTTTTGATAGCACTTATACATTGTGGAAATTCATAGAAGCGCATCAAGGGGACTTGGAGGCAATCCGACAAGCTTTGGAGGATCCCGCTTCAAGTTCAAAAGGAGCATCATGTACACGGCCACTAGGTGATAGCCCTAGTGAGGTTTGCGAGTTCGAATCTATTAATGATTTACCTAATGATGAACTTGCTTGTGCTAGTGAAAGATTATTTCATGCCTACAAGAAATTGCAAAATGATTTTATTGATTTAAAAAGCAAGCATGAGGATTTAAAATCCGATCATGAGAAGTTAGCTTCCAAATTTGATATCATTTCTCAAGAAAGTATTGCTCTTCAAGAAAACAATGATATGTTAAATTTAGAAAATAATAATTTAAAATTGGATATTGCTAACTTGACGCATAACAAAAATAATACCATGTTAGAAGTAGAGAACATACAAAATGATACTGCTTCCTTTATAAATAACTATTTATGTTCTACTTCTAATGCATATGTGCCTAAAAATGAAGATCTGAATCTTATAAATAAATGCATTTCATCTTTAGATTCAACTTTAAAAACATGCATTAATAATCATAAGAGGCTTATGGATATGTGTGCCAAGTCTAAGTCATCATCCACTTACTATGCACACATATATAGCAAAGTTTACAAATGCTCTATTTGCGGTCGTAAAGGCCATCTTGCTAGATTTTTCTATGATGCACACAAACATAACAATGCTAATGCTCATTGTGCATCTCATGTAGCTTCTTCATCACATACACATGCATATGCTTATCATGCACATCATAAACATGCTAATGTGTTTAAATATGATCTTTGTGGACGTTTTGACCATTTGGCAAAATTTTGCTATGATTTGAAAAAGACTTTACTTTTGCCAAATGATTTTAAAAGACCACAAAAGTTTAAGTGTGATCATTGTGGTAGATTTGGTCATTTGACCAAGTTTTGTTTTGATTTGAAGAGAGTTTCCCATTTGCAAAATAATTCTAAAGAACAATCTGTTAGCCTTCTTGTTTTGATGATGTTTAACAAACAATTTACCACTAATGTTATTTGTCTAGTATTTGTGTTTTGTTAAGTACTCTAAGCTCAATTATCTATACACACACATTTATTGGTTTCTTCGTATATATATAGTTATATATATATACATAAGTTTTGATTTCTATGCATATATATATAGTTATATATATACATACATGTGTTTTTGAGTTTTCATGTTTATAAATATGAAATCACATGTTTCATATTTATTATTGTGTTTTAGTATATATTGCATAGAATATGCAATTTTGTGAAAATATTGTTTTCTTAGTTTTTGGACTTAACAATAATCATATACATATTTTATTAAGTCTATATAATCATTGTGCAAAGTTTCAAAACATGGTTTAGCCTAAATGTCAAAATTCATATGTTTACATTTTCGTGTTTTGGACTATTTTTGCAAAATGATGATTTTTCACAAATGGGAAATGCAATTTGGAAAATTCTTTTTGTAACATGTTCATTTACATACTTATATACATTTCCCAAAGTTTTATTATTTTTGGACTTCATTTGTTATTATTAATATATCTTCAAAAGTCTCAAAATCTGTTTTAAAATCAGTTTTTGAATGTATCAGTCCTCGGTCGACCGCACCGGTCGACCGCTCCTATGTTCTTTCGTCAGTCGGCAGCAGAGAGTTTGTCGGTCGACCTCTACGGTCGACTGAGAGCTCAAAATTTCCATCGGTCGACCGCACCGGTTGACCGAATAAGTCTCTGCTCGTTTTCTCAGATTGGGATCTGGATCGCGGTCGACCGTGAATTTTTTCGGTCGACCGCCGATCTGTCAGTTCTGCCTAACAGCTATTTTATTCAGAATCAGAAAATCTGATTTCTTGGTTTTTGTGAGATTTGGTTTTGGGTTTTAGCTGTTGTTCCTCTTCCTATATAAACCATCAAACCCCCTTCTATTTTAGTAACCCATTTAAGAGTTTTAAAGAAGTTTAAAAGAGTTTTGAAAAGGGTTTTTAGTTGGGTTCAAAGACTGTTTTGTTTGTGAAGATTGTTTTACAAGTGAAGAAGATCATGTACAGTGTTTGAACTTCATTTTAATCCTCCTCTCCAACTTGATTTTCAGAGAAGAATTCCTAAACTCTATTTCTAGCTATTTTATTGTTTTATTCATAAATTTCTACATGCTAGATTTTAATTGAGTTTAGTTTCTCATTGTTACACACACCCATTTTGAGCTTAGTGTATATGCATTCATAATATATTTGGGGTTGTGAGAGTTGTAACATTGAGTGTGAGCTTTCATTGTGTTCTCATCCATAGTTGAGAAAAATCAATTATTGTATTGAGCCTAATTGTGAGATTCACTTTGTAATACACTTGTACACCGAGAGAAGTGTGTGATGAGAGTCGGGGATCGTCCTAAGAGGAGTGGCGTTGATTGATGAGCCTAGGGAGAGGTTGTAACCGAGCACTTGAGGGAGACACGACTAGGTCCAACACTTGTGAGGGTGTAGAGTGTGATTGCAAGTGTGTCGATTGTAAAGTTTTCGGTTAGCTAGAAAACCGAGTGTGAGGTGTAAACGTTATTCGGGTGAACGTAGAAAACCCGCTTGTGATAGTGGATTTCTCCCCGGGAGTGGGGAGCGGAGATGTAGGACGGAAGGTCCGAACTCCGTGATCATATTGCTTGTTTGAGTTTGGCTTAGCACTTATAATTGTTCATCTTTATAGCCTTTCTCTCATTGTCTATTTCATTTGTTTATGTTACCCTTGTGTTTACATATCCTTGCATATATCATATTGTATATCTCTTGGGTAGGATATATCACCTTGTGTTAGTTTTATATCCTTGCACATACATTGCCTATATCTCTTTGTTAGGATATATCTTGTTATTCATATAGCTTATCCTAGCTCATATAACTTGTTGTATTTCATACTTGCTAGGATAACTCATTAATTAATTTTAATTGGTATTTAAATCGGATTAGATTAGCATAAGACCCTAATCACCCCCCTTTAGGGTCTAACACAATCTATTTTTGCAAATGAGTCCCGTGCACAATTGTTTGGTCAACATAAGCAAATGGATCTCTTTCATTGCACAAATTGCAATTGGAAGGGTCATTTGAGTGATTATTGCTTTGACCGTGTTAGTGCACCACATATGTCCAAGAGGGTTCATAACCCTAGGGCTTTGAGCTTAAAAGATAGGGGTCATGTCCCTAAATCTCTTGGTACCAAGAATTCTTGGGTACCAAAACAAATTTGATTTTTAAAACCAAGTATTTTAGTATTTTTTCATCAAATATTTTAAAATCTCTTGGTTTTGAAAATTATGTTTTAAAAATCTTTTAGTTATGAAAACAATTTTTCTTTGATCAAATCTTTTGTTTTCATGATTATTAGTTTCGATTTTAAATGAGAGGTTTATAGTTATATACCCTCCGGGTTTATTGGGTGTTTATTCCCAAATCATGTTTACCGGATACTAGAATGATTATATGGGTTGGAACAAGCTTAAGAGCTTGATATATTGTTGCCTCTCTTAAAATTCTTTTGTTAAAGATTTTGTTTTGATTTGTTGTTTTGAATTCATTATATTTCACTTATATGATGATATTTATATGTTTGTGCTTATGGATCATCTATTCGTGCCTTATAATGTATTCTATGAGTGATTTGATCAAGTTATACAAAGAAAACTTTCTTTTTTGATCAAACATCATTTTTGGACTTAAATCTTGATTTATGATCTCATTAATTAATTTGTTTTCATTTGAAATTTTTTTGCATGTTTCTCATGTTCCTCTTCTTTTGATTTCATAAATCTATGTTTATACACTATGGTTTTTATGCTTAAGAAATGAGACACTATGTTCACTTTGATATATTTATATGTGTTCTCATTATCTTTTTGTATGTGAGTAGTGTTTAACATCTATGCTTGCTCACATATATTTTTGCCTTAGCATTCATTTTATGTATCATATGAGGCATTTTGATAGGGTGAGCAATCCCTATATATATTATTTTTGTGTTATACTCACCCATGCATATTGATAGGGGGAGCTTTCGCTCTCTTCATTCTTTTGTCCCCTTTTTGATGTTGTCAAAGGGGGAGAAATATTGTGAGTATATTCTTTATTGTTTATATGCATACTTTTTATATTCATTTCCTTTCATGCATATATCCTTTTTGTAAATTGTTTGTCATCATCAAAAAGGGGGAGATTGTTGGCCTTCTGCCTTCTTGTTTTGATGATATTTAACAAACAATTTACTTCTAATGTTGTTTGTCTAGTGTTTGTATTTTCGTATTTATTCTAGGCAAACAACGAGTTGGAGGATGGATGGAATAGAGCTTCAACGATTATATCCAATGGAGAGGATGGATGGAATAGAGCTTCAACGATTATATCCAATGGAGGTTGGCGGAATTGTGGAGTGAAGCCTATGCAATTCAAAGTTAAAGATCAAGTTCAAGCAAGCTTATTGAAGATCAAGATTGCTTGGGTATATTAGTTTAGATTTATATTATGTGTGTTCAATACTTTAAGCTCAATCATATACACACATACACGTTTTGGTTTTGTATATATATATAGTTATATATATACGTATATGTTTTGGTTTGATAGTTTTCAAGTTTTAATATGAAATAATTTAATATAATTAGAAAACATATTTTTGTTTCATACTTATATGCATATATATGATTTCATCAATATTAATTTTATTTAGTTCAATGAAATCATGTTTTAGTGCATTATATGTGTATTTTGATAAAATACTATATTCATTATTTATAGACTTTATAACAATAGCTTACATCTTTCTTCAAGTCTATAAATCATTTTGTAAAGTTTCAAAACATGGTTTAGCCTAAATGTCAAAATTCATATGTTTACTTTTTCATGCTTTGAACTATTTTGTAAAATGATGATATTTCTCATTTGGGAAGTCCTTTTAGAAAACCTGGTTTTGTAGCATGTATATTATCATGTCTACTATCATTTTTCAAAGTTTTACATTTTTTTGAATTTATTTGATATTTTTAAATAGTGTTTTAAAATCAGATAAATAGTTTTCAGACCTGATTTCATGTGTCAGTTCGCGGTCGACCGCCACGGTCGACCGCCATGAGTTCAGAAACTCATTATTTGTTTTTATGGCTCGCGGTCGACCATGACGGTCGACCGTACGTAGTCCAGAGACTTTCGCTGTCGACCGTCGCGGTCGACCACTTAGAATCATAGTTCTGCTTTTTGTTGCTCGCGGTCGATCGCCACGGTCGACCGCCGCACTGTCATATTAGTTCTAACGGCTAGTTTCCAGAGCCGTTGCTGAGTTGGTTTTTTGGTCTTTTCTTGATTTTCTCTTGGCTTTGGGGTTTCATATAAATACCCCCTTATACCTCAGTTCTAACATTAAATCCATGAAGTGTTTTAAACAAGGGTTTAAGTGTGTTTTAGTGTTTGGTTTATGAAGAAGTTTTCACAAGTGGAGGAGATCATCTTCTTGTTTGGGCTTCAATCTCCATCTCTCCATCTTGTTATCCATTGAGAAGTTTTCTAAACTCTTATCTAGCTTTACATTTGCTTAGTTATTTGATTATCATTCTTTAAAGCTAGCTTTTATATTGAGTTTAGATTTGATTTGATTTCACTCATTGTTTACACACACCCACATTGAGATTATTGTATTTTCATACATAGTATATTTGGGTTGGTGAGAGTTGTAACAATTGAGTGTGAGCTTGTATTGTGTTCTCATCCATATTAGAGAACAATCATTCTTTGTATTGCGCTTAATCGTGAGATCACTTTGTAATACACTTGTACACCGAGAGGAGTGTGTGGTGAGAGTCAGTGATCGTCCCAAGAGGAGTGGCGTCGGTTGACGAACCTAGGGAGATGTTGTAACCGAACACTTGAGGGAGACACGGCTAGGTCCAACACTTGTGAGGGTGTAGAGTGGGTTTGCAAGAGTGTGAGTTGTAGAGTTTTCGGTTAGCTAGAAAACCAAGTGTGTAGAAGTTCCGGCTTCCAAACCGGATTGTGATAGTGGATTTCTCCCCGGGAGTAGGGAACGGAGACGTAGGACGGAAGGTCCGAACTCCGTGATCATTTGATTGTGTTTGAGTGTGTTTTGGCGTTTATTCTTATTTGTGCTCATTGCTCATATAGCCATTGTCTCATTATTTACTTTGCCCACTATCTAGTTCATATTGTTTACCCTTGTGTTAGTTTACATATCCTTGCATATATCATATTGTATGCCTCTTTGGTAGGATATATCATCTTGTGCTAGTTTATATATCCTTGCATATATTTATCATATAGGATATATCTTTTTATTCATATTGCTTATTCTTGCTTGTAACTCTTGTATATCTATCTTGCAAGAATATACTTGTTAATTAATTTTAATTGGCATAAAATCAGATTAGATTAGCATAAGACCCTAATCACCCCCCCTCTAGGGTCTAACATTTATAGCCTCCTAAAACCTTAGCCAAAAATTCCAAACAAAATACCAAAAAGCCCACAGAATTAGAAATCAGATTCTATATAAAAATAGCCGTTGGAGTGAACGACGGTCGACCGTGAAAATCTCGCGGTCGACCGCGAGCCACTTTCGAGGCTCGGAAAATCTCCAGAGACTTTTGCGGTCGACCGTGACGGTCGACCGTGGGAATTTTCGAGCTGACCCGTAGGAAAAAACAAAGGCGCGGTCGACCGTGGCGGTCGACCGTAAACTGACATATGAGAAAACATGTTTGAAAGTTGATTTTTTGATTTTAAAACCCTGTTTAAAAATATCAAATAAATTTCAAAAATTTGTAAAACTTTGAGGAATGATTATAGATATGATAATAAACATGCTACAAAGACTGGTTTTCAAAAAGGACCTCCCAAATGATAAATATCATAATTTTACAAAATAGTCCAAAACATGAAAATGTAAACATATGAATTTTGATATTTTGGCTAAACCATGTTTTGAAATAATTCAAAATAATTTTGTAGACTTAATAAAAGATGTATATGATTTTTATTAAGACCATAAACAAAGAATACAATATTTTCACAAAATTACATATTCTATGCAATATATACGAAAACACAATAGAGTATGAAATATGTAATTTCATATATATAAACATAAAAACCCAAAATACATGTATGTATATATATAACTATATATATGCATGGAAACCAAACTTATGTATATATATATAACTATATATATATGCGAATAAACCAATAAATGTGTGTGCATATTATATTGAGTTTAAAGTACCAACACACATATTATAACACCTAAAACTAAATGTTACCCAAGCAGTCTTGATCTTCAATAAGCTTGACTTGGTACACTTAAGGATGAAACTTGAAATTGAATCTTTAACTTTAAATTGCGTAGGTTTCACTCTATAATTCCGCCAACCTCCATAGGATATGATCGTGAATGCGCAATTCCATCCATCCTCCAACTCGTTGTTTGCCTAGAATAAATACGAAAACAAAAACACTAGACAAACAACAATAGAAGTAAATTGTTTGTTAAACATCATCAAAACAAGAAGGCTAACAAGGTCGTATTCATAACCGACATCTGCCACACTTAGGCTATCAAGTAATTATCTCAGTGCAACAGACTATCTTGTAGGTATCCTGAACTGTGTACACAGCTCATTAGTCTCATCGCGATCTTAGTGCGTAATTTGAGTGCAGGACGGACTACCAAATAGGCATCCTAGAAATACGGCTCATGAGCCTCATTGCACCCTAGTGCGTGACGGACGGCTAGATCAAGTCTTCTAAAATCCAAATCAATGGCCTGTACATGTGGAATATCGATGCACTACCTTATATAGTACTAAACTAAGCTCATCAACAATATTCACTTCATATATAAACTGTGTATATCTGGTATGTCGACGTACTATCCCATATAGTACTGAGCTGTGCTCATCAACGACATCCAACATGTGTATGAAGGATATCTAATTCAAATATGAACAAATGAAAACTCATCATAATCCCCTTGGGATTCTTAAATGTATAATACAACATATTCATAACTATACTTGTAACATCAAGTGGCTCAAAACTCCACGAACGCATCTCAAAACAGCGCAACACAGCTCCACAAAACGAGCAGGAAAACAGACGAGACTTCCGTTAGTAAAATGAGCATATCTTTCTCTAGGAAAACTATTTTTGTAATTACTTTTCTGTTTTGTAAACTAGATTCATACATATTTCAAATGGAATAAGTTTGGTTCAGTTTAGAGTTCATTTGTTATCCCAAATTGCCATTTAAACATTATATATGTGTAGTAGTTTTTCTGCAAGATATATTGTTATTAAAAAGAAAATATCTCTCCTATACAACTCTTTTTAAGAATAATTTTCTATTTTAAAAACTAGATACACAATGCTTTCATTTAGAACTAGTTTGGTTAAATTTGGAGTTTATTTGCTATCTTAAAATCTCAGTTAAATATTATACAAGTACTGTAGTTTTCTGCAGAAAATATATACTTAGTACATTTCTTAATTTTCTCATAAATAAACAAAATTATAAATAACCCTAATTATTATGATCATGATACCATCATAAATAATAAGAAAAGATTAGTAATCTAGCATTGGTTTAAGTTTTAACATAAAAAAAAAAATTGATTTTTAACATCACAAGTTAAGATTTAAACATGAAAACACATATTCAACATTATATTAATCATCTACACTAGTTATTTAACTATGGGGATGGGTTTGGATGAAGATAATCTTACTTAAAAAGTTATTCTAAGTCTCTAAAATAAATAGCAACCAATCCACGAGCACAAATCACCCGTTCTCACTTATCACACGTCGAAGATCTCGCCCTCGTGTCAGTATTGTGCTTCACAAAGCTCTCAAAATTCATAAGAAAAAGATCTAGGGTTTTTTAGGGGAGAGGGTGGATTCTAGGGTTCATAGATATGATAAAATAGAAGAATTTTCATGATAAACATAGGTATTTATAGAGGCAAACCAGAAACAAACTTGTTTGACCCGAACTAGGAAACCTAGTCTGACTAGGAAAATAACTTTCGATATTTTGATCATAACTTTCACGTCTGATCTCAAAATGAGATGATATAAGCTTTTTTGGAAAGATCTTGAAGATACCTACAACTTTTATTTATTAAGTGTTTCCATATTCTAACTACTTTGGTGTGTAAAATGCATATACTTTTAACTGGTCGTTTTTCCCAGATTCAGGCCCGTGCATGTGTGCATGATATCACTTCTATATTCACATATATACATTAAATTGATATCAAATCAATTCCTAGCATACTCAAACATTAATAGGTATCATTTATAATAATATAACAGATTTATTATTATTTATTATAAAATATTTAAATTTTTTAGGGTTTTATATTCTCCCCCCCTTAAAAGAATTTCGTCCCCAAAAATTCGCAAACGTATCTTAGAGATTAATAATACATTACCATAAATCTTCAGATATAAAAAATTATAATATCTATACTTAATGATCTAGAATGTGAATATTTCTACTTAACCCCTAACTAAATGGAACTAGTAATTCGGGCGAAAAGTCCAAACAAGGAACCCCCCATATATATACCATGTGATCCGAATGATTAGAAGTTAAGTGTTAACACCCCATGCTAGCGTTAAATGTTTATTTGACCATATGAGTAATCATGAACACCAATAAAAATCAATCAACTTACCTGTTCAAAGAGGTGCGGGTAGTCGTGATGTATAACATCTTCACGCTCCCAAGAATCTTCCTCGATATCTATACTTAAATATCTTGAATTCAAATACTCCCACTTAACCCCTAACTAAGCAGAACAAGTACTTTGGGTGAAAGATACTAAATTGTAAATAGATCAAATTGTAAATAGCTAAATTGTAAATAGCTAAATAGCTAAACTGTAAAATCTTCATGCCTAACACGAGGACTGTAATGGATTATAGTCTAACACGAAGACTTCCATGGATTATAGTCCAACACGAGGACTTCAATGGATTATTGTAAAACCCTAAAATTTTGAATATTATATGATAAATAATGATAAATATGTTATATAGTAAAAAAATATCATATTTTGATGTTTAAGTATGATAAGAACTAATTTGAGATCAATTCAATATATATTTGTGAAAATATGAGTGCAAATGCACAAAACATGCACAAAGGCCAAAAGAGTCAAAATCTGGGAATAATGACCAGTTATGAGTTTCTAAATTTTTTATATTGATTTAGTCAGAATCTGGAAAGGTGTAAAATACCAAAATTGTAGGACTCTTCAACAGCTTTCCAAAAAATCTTAGATCATCCTATTCCGAGGTTGGATGAGAAAGTTACAGCTAAAATATCAAAGATAGTTTTCCTAGTCAGACTAGATTTCCTGGTTCGGGTCAAACATGTTTGTTTCAGGTTTGCCTCTATAAATACCTATATTTTTTTTATGAAAATTCCTTCCTTTTATCATATCTATGAACCCTAGCAGCTATTCTCTCCCCTCAAAAACCCTAGAACTTTTTCTTATGAGTTTGGAGAGCTTTGTGAAACAAAACACCGACACGAGGGCGAGATCATCGACGTATGGCGAGGGAGAACGGGTTGTTTATACTTATGGATTACTTGCTATTTGTTTCAGAGGCTTGCACATAATATTAAGGCAATATCACTTACATCCAAACCCATTCTCATAGCTAAATAACTAGTTTAGAAGTTTAAATTGTGTTTACATGCTTAGATCTTAATCTAATGTGAAAAAAGAATAGATTTTTGTTGTTAGATCTCAAACAAATGTTAGATCTACATGTTTTCTTGCTGTTTATAATAGAAACATGATCATGATCATTAGGGTTCTTCAAAATTTTATTTTTTTAACTTGTTAATCATGTTTTATTTTTTTAACTTGTTAATCATGTTCTAATCTTGTTTAAACCCTAATTTGACATTTAATTGAGTTTACATGTGGATTAAAGATGAGAAAACCTTAGGTTTGTGATACCTAAGTATTAAAAAAATAATTTAATAAATGTATATCTATTCTAAGTTGTTTGGCAATCATGTTTATGTTTAATATGTTAAACGTTTATGCTTTAGAATGAAGAATTTGGTTAATTAGGTTGAAAAACACTAAATAGATTAACACAAGAGTTTGATTTATGTTCGAGATAATTTCAGTAAGTGATTATCAAAGTTTAAGTATTGTTATATGTTTTATATATATTTTAGTATGTTTTAAACATGATTGAAGATTTAAATATGATTTTTTGTGTAAACAATCATGCTTGTTATGTTCTGTAGAAAAACTGCTGTATATATATACTGTTTAACTAGAAATTTAAAATAACAAATGAAAACTAAATTGAACCAAAGTATTGCCAATTTTAAGATATGTGAATCTAGTTTTCAAAACAGAAAAACCTTTCCTAAAGATAAATTTCCTAGAGAAAGATATGCTCAATTTACTAATGATACATTTTGCAGAAAAACTACTGCACATATATAACGTTTAACTAGAAATTAGAGATAACATATGAACTCCAAACTAAATCAAACTAGTGCCAAATGATAGCTATATGAATCTAGTTTCCAAAATAAAAAACTATTCTTAAAAAGAGTTTGTCTAGAGAAAGATATTCTCAATTGACTAATGATATGTTTTGTAAAAAACTACAAACGTGCTGATTTGAAATAATTGATATATAACGTGAAAGTTTCTTGAATTTCGCTCTTGTTTGTTATTTTTGAGAGAGTTTCCCGATCTTGTATTGTTACATTGTAATGATTAAGAGTTGTTTAGTATTTGATATATTATTGAACATCAGCTATGGACACGCACACTGAGATATATGCACGTATGCTTAGTTTATGTTGTGTTAACATACTTTTGTCGCAAGTTGAATTGGTAAGAACATATAATGAAGTATAGTTATTTATGTATCTGGAAGAGAGAGATAAAACCTATTTCCACAGGATGATTGAGTAAGAGTATTACAAAAATATCATCATTTCATGTATCCGGAATAGGGAGATAAAACCTATTTTCGCAGCATGATTGAGTAAGAGTATTATAAAAGTATCGTTATTTCATGTATCTATAATAGGGAGATAAAACCTATTTTCGTAGGATAATTGAGTAAGAGTATTACAAAAGTATCATCATTTCATGTATGCGGAATAGGGTAATAAAACCTATTTGTCGCAGAACGGTTGAGTAAGAATATTACAATAGTATCGTTATTTTATGTATCCGAAATAAGGAGACAAAACCTATTGCCGCAGAGCGATTGAGTAAGAATATTACAAGAATATCTTTATTGCATAAGGAGATGCACATATATATGTATCATCAGTTATAGTTACTCCCATGTAAGATTACCTATGAGTAGGGCACATTCCTTGATTTATGGCATACATGATATGGCCTATGGTGATTTTTGAGTTGGATGATATTCTCTTATTATTGCGCCAACTACTTGAGAAGTAGTTAGAGATTGTGACATTGGTCCTATATGGTTTAGGCTTGGAGTATTTTCTTTTGAGTGTTATTTTCATTCATAGAGTTGGAATAGGTATTTAGGGATCTACAATTTGAGATATATGGTATATATATGAGGGTTTTTTTGTTTGGATTATTTTGTTTGATGTACTACGTCTCGTCTTGTAGGTGTCGAAATATTAACTCTATTAAATATGGGAAAAATGATATAGGTAGACTATGATTAATAGATAGAGTCTCCACTTTATCTAGCAGCCCTTCCCCTGGGGGCGGATAGAGGTGATCTTGCTGTAGCGCTCTGATGCTCTTGTTGTTATTCTTTTTGTTTAAATTGTATCTTTCAGGTAGATTAGAGTTTTGGAGAGCCGCAGGATGATGGAGTTCTAGCATAGTCGCCGTGGCATAGTTTTAGCAGTTAAAGCTCCACTATATAGTTATGTTCATTGTTCAGACTTTAGAGTTATATTTATTTTGTAGAGGCTGAGTGCCTTAGTGAGATTTCATTTGACTCATTGTGTTGAGATGTATTTTAAACTCAGAGATATTTTCATTCTATTTCAGTTGGGCTCATTTGTTGATATACTTTTTCTGTGCATATCTGATTTTGTATTGCTTCTATTATTTGCCTATTTTGTACCTTCACCTATTTGTTGTTTTCACTAGCGAGATAGTGACTGTGATAGTGAAACATGTCATAGCATGGTGTTTGGTGCTTGGAAGGTTTGAAAATCTGGGTTTCACTTGGACTGCAGCCTTGTGTGAACCCTGGGACGTCATAGTTGGTATCAGAGCTCTAGTTGTATCATCCTTAGGATCATTCTTATGTCAAATTGTGGAGTTCGAATAGAGTTTCCTTGGATTCATGTATAGAGTCCGTTAGGAATTCCTAGAATGAGTGAGGAAGATATGTGCATATATCTCAAAATTTTGAAAATTTTTTTATGACAATTATTTTATGTTGATTTAAAGTATTTACGTGAATATTATATGTTATGTATACGTATTGTGATATGTTATATATATATATATGTATATATGTTTGCAATCTCACTTACTATGATCATAAGCTCTCCTCTCAATATTATAAATGTTCGGACGAGGATACGGTCGAGATAAAACTCATACCCGGAGAGCTGGACAAGCAGAGCCCGAGTCGCAGCAGGCTCCATAGTATCTGATTGACTTTATGGCACCGTTTACAGTAAGAGTTTGTAGCACTCGAGGACCGAAAGGCGTATCCGTTTTCGCCAGCAAGATCACTTTCTGGAGTTCCACCACTAATTGTACTAGTCATGCCTAATGAAGAGGCAGTACCAATGATTTCATCATCACCACAACCAGCTGTTAATAGAACCGCATAACACGAGGCTTGGCTCTGAAAGAATATGAAGGATATCAGACACTGAGAACACCATAGTGCAGGGCACACTAGATTCATGTGCAACTCATAAATAAAAAGGAATATGTGAAAATTTCTTAACGTCGACTCAATACCAAACCGGAGGTTAAAAATATTCAGCATAGAGGACATCATCGGGGAATAGTAGCAAAGAATAGCTACGTTTTTAGATTTTCACCGGGACAACGTATATCACTTATTTGGGAAAATTTTGTTTACTTCTTCGACAAGAAGTTAGAGCTAGTTTGATTAAAGCAGTGAAATATGCCTATAGTTAATTATGAAATCAAGACCAGCATGATGGCAATAACAAGGGCAAGAGGCTTATTGTGGGATCTAGAGGACCCTAACAGTGGGGTAAGGATTTTTACCATCATCAACAAAGATATTATAAGAAGATAGCACAACATGATTTAATAGCGCCGCAGTAGCGCATGATTCAGGACACATGATATAATTGTAACAATATCGGATATAGATCAAAGAATTGTCATAGTACACCAGCTAGAGACCAGCATGACAGAGGTCAGGATCAATAGTCTTAGGGCTGCGGTTACGGCCAGCATCAGAGGATAGATGTACTACCGGTTATTCTGAGGATTTAGGGGCCAATAGGCCAGAATTATGCTATTCAGAGTATTCATCAGGGTCAGATGGACCCATACGTTCCACCACTAATAGCACAACAGTCGCTAGCCACCGATAGGGTTTATGTAGTCATACCGCGTGAGCATAGTGCAAACGGAGTTTTCGTAGTAAATTCTTATCTAGCTCGAATCTTGTTTAATTCAGGAACTTCGTATTCTTTCATATTTCATGCCTTGTTGTTTATGCTTCAGTTAGTTACACATCCCTTAGATGTTCTGTTATTAGATTCTACTCCTTTAGGGGAGGTGTCCCTATTAGAGAGTATATGTAGAAGATGTATCATCGGTATAGATGAGTTTGAGTTCATCTTTGACGTTGTCATTTTGTGGATGTCGGATTTCGACGTCATTCTTGGTATAAAATGGTTATAATCCTACAATATTAGTATCTACTGTTTTGCTAAAATAGTATGCTTGTGAGCATTCATTAGGATTGTATAGATAGTAGCAACCTCATAGGGTAACCAGAATGCAGAGCCATTTCTGGCATACATCAAGAAGGTGATGATACGTGATTTGGATGTAGTTTTGAGCGAGATCGAAGTTGTCTCAGAGTATCACGATGTTTTTCAGGACATACCTATGTTTTCTCTAATGAGAGAGGTTGTTTTCCTGCATCGAGTTGCAGCAGGCATCGTACCGATATTCCGAGCACCCTATCATATCATATTGCACCCGCTGAGATGAGGGAGCTATAGACTCAACTAGATGAGTTGTTAACTCAGGGTTTTATTTGTCGGAGTCATTTATT
>NC_033800.1:106957028-106959599 GCF_001876935.1 Asparagus officinalis
GTGGAGGGTGCTGTCCGGCAGCTGCTCGCTCTTCGTGCAGAAGGTTCCACTCTTGTTGATCTCGCCTCCTGCGAAGTTCGAGTAGCTCTGGCAGATCGTGATCGCCGCCTGAATGAGAACATGACGCTAGAGTTGAAGTTGTCCGCAGAGTCGGAGCAGGTCAGAGCCGAGGATGCACGGGTAGCCCGCGAGGAAGAAACGGTTGATAACCAGTTCTCCCGACTCTCCTTCGAAGTAGAGAGGCTGAAACAGGTTGTAGCCGAAGCACAGGCTGCCCTGGCCGTTCAAGAGAAGGCTCGTGATCACGTGGCAAAAGAGTTGGAGGCCGTTAAATCCCGCCGGCGATTGACCACTGATTCTGTTGAGGAGAAGGATCGAGCTCTCAAGGATGTCAGGGAGACCATTCAAGACTTGGTTTCGTGCACAGAGGAAGACATTCGTCGAGAGGTCCTAAGGAGGCTTGAGCTCCGCCATGCTGAAGAAATTCGTAAGGCGGAACTGAGATTGAAATCCCTGTAATTCGCCTTTAATTTTCCGCTTGTAATAGGACTTCTTTTTCATGAATGAAATTATCCCTTTTGTTTTTGGCCTACTATCATTTGTGTGTGTGCTCCATCTTGTAATCCTGTATTAGTCAGAATTCGACCGTAGGAGAACCTCAACTGCAGAGGAACTCTTGTCAGCGGGTTTCTGCTGCAAGATTATCTCATCAGCGGGCGAATTTTGTTCGTAGGCGGATTTGCAGGAGTTAATGGCGAATTCGGCTTTGACCGGGTCCCGCTTTCAGTGGGTCACGTGTTAATCCACGTGTACGCCGGTTAAGGAGACGTGGGCTAGCTATTTCGCATTAAATGCGAGGTAGTGGGCCTCTTCGTCCCTTGCGTCTGATTCGGGCTGTTGTTGCAGATCGTGGTCGTGAACCGTCAGATCTTGTTCGTCCTCACCCTTCAACTGTTTTAGCCCTGAACGGTCTAATCGAATATTGAGTAACCGTCTAGGACTCGTAGGGTATTTAACGCCCCTACCCTCTATTAAGAGGATCTACAGCCTCTTCATCATCTCCCCTCATAAGCCCGAATTTCCCCTTACTTCCTTCTCCTAATGGCACCGAAGGTGAAGAGGGTCGTTTCCAAGAAAAGGAAGGAGCCGTCTTCTTCAGGCGCTGCTGAGGCTGCCGCGGCTGAAGGTACCTTCCTGCTTCTATTTTTGCGTGAACTTAGTAGGTATTCTCCCATTGGCTCCTTTCTGTGTTATTGTCGCGTTTTACAGATCGAGGGGAAGAGCCGGTCGCTGAGGAATATGCGGCCGGGCCTATCTTAATTTCGGACGACGAGTCTGAGGGTCCTGCGACCCCCGCTGCCTCAGATCCCGCTCCTCAACCGGGAGCCGAACCTTGCCTCGAAATTCCGCCCATCACGGCGCTCGCTCCGGGCCAACGGCCTGTTCCGATCGAGTCCTTGTCCTGGCAGGCTCGCATCGAAGAGTTCGAGAGCGCTGTGAGGCAGGTGATCTCCCTTGTCGAACTCGGCATGGGCAGTTTCGACAGTTTCAGGCAGTCCCTCTATAACCGCGTGGCTGATTTACGGCGAACGGGTGAAAATCAGCTTGCTACCCGTTGCGTGCGTGAACTCCGTCTCTTGGAGCCACGCATGATAGGGTTAGAGGCCTTGCTACGGCAAGGTCCGGAAGCCAACATGGAGTCTTGCCTGGCTCATGTTAGGCATCAGGACGCCCTGGAGCAGGAGACCCGCTCTAAGGAAATAGCGGATTTGGAGTCTGTTACCAACTTTTGGGTGGGTCAACAACACTCGCTAGAGGAGCAGATTATTGACCTCAACCGCACCATGGCTCGCCTGAGGGCCGAATTGGGATTGGAGTCTGTTACCAACTTTTGGGTAGGTCAACAACACTCGCTAGAGGAGCAGATTATTAACCTCAACCGCACCATGGCTCGCCTGAGGGCCGAATTGGGGCAAGCGGAGGCGAAGTGGAAGGGGCTCCAATCTGACGTTATAAAGGTCAGTAAGAATGCTGAGGCGGAAACTCGACGCCTGCAAGCCTTGCGCCAGGTGGATGCCGCCGCCAAGTCGAACCGCGAGGACCGGATTCGAAAGGCTGCTGAAAACAAGGCTCGGGAAGACCACGCGAGCCAGGTGGAGGCGACCAAAGAAGAGATCTCCACTTTCAGCGTGTTCGACTAAGACTTCTGCTTTGTGGTAGTGTTAAGACATTTTATTTATGACTTGTTTGTTCATGAAGTCATAACTTTGTTCAAATGTATTGTTTTAAAACACTGGGTGCATGTTTTGTTTCTTTGAACGTAACATTATGACTTTCGCAATTGCAAAAACCATAACTTTGTTCAAATGTACTGTCTTAAAGCATCAATGAGGTTTGTGCCCGCTCATTGTGCGTATACCCTTTGGATACGTCGCTTTCCAGTATTTTGCTCTGTTTGAATTCGAATTGCTGGTGAAACTCGGCTGATTGACGAGTTTGTTTCCAAGCGAAACTTGATCGCGGAGAGTTTCGCTTGGAAGCTAAACTCAACTGTTGGCGAGTTCATACTGC
>NC_033800.1:106962473-106974277 GCF_001876935.1 Asparagus officinalis
ACGTTGGCGCTCCAGCTGCTGCCCCTGCCAGCCCGATGCAAGGCCCTAATGTTCCGGACCCAGTGGCTCACCCCGCCTTCGTGCCCCTCCCGGAGACGTTGGCGCTCCAGCTGCTGCCCCTGCCAGCCCGATGCAAGGCCCTAATGTTCCGGACCCAGTGGCTCACCCCGCCTTCGTGCCCCTCCCGGAGACGTTGGCGCTCCAGCTGCTGCCCCTGCCAGCCCGATGCAAGGCCCTAATGTTCCGGACCCAGTGGCTCACCCCGCCTTCGTGCCCCTCCCGGAGACGTTGGCGCTCCAGCTGCTGCCCCTGCCAGCCCGATGCAAGGCCCTAATGTTCCGGACCCAGTGGCTCACCCCGCCTTCGTGCCCCTCCAGGAGTTGGTGGGTTTGGTACATGGGATCGCCATCTCGGTCAGCGTCGGCGACGAGCGGTACTTCGACGCGCTTCCTGCCGTGGAAGCGGGCTTGGAGGTGGTTCGCTGCGCTGGCGACGCCTCGCTCACGCGGCGATGTGAGCGGGAGCTCGAGCGAGTGGCGGGGTGGATGTACCGCCTCGAGGAGTTGTTTTACGAGGACTCCTCTGACATGCCCCCGCCCCCCTCTCTGTGCTTTCTGCTCGAACGCGAAGAGCGAGCGAAGCGGATCCAGGCGAAGGAGGCTGAGCTTCGACGTCTGCGGAGGCAGCACCGGGCTGTCTTGGACCGGATATCTGGACAGAGCCTTCTTTGAGGAGGTTGGTTCTCTCCGAGGCGAGGCGAAGCTGCTTGAGCGCAGGCACAAAGCTAGGAGACTTGGCGAGACCGCCAGGGAGGTGGAGAATGCACTTCAGCTTCTTCACCAGGAGGAGGAGGCCAGCAAGGCGAACTTGGCCAAGCAGCAGCAGAGGGGGAAGGAAGAGGCGAGGATCCAACGTGCGGCGGAGCGCGCAAAGATCAAAGCTAAGATCGGCTCGTTCAGCCTGCTGAAGTTTTTGTAATGCCTTGTTCGAGTCTTTTCTTCTGTCCTCTTGAAGCCCCCCTTTTTTTTGAAATTTTGTTAATTTAGTCGGTGCCTTAGGCACCACAACTAAACTACAAACTTGTGTAAACTTTGGCCCATTATGGCCTTCTTTTGCTTGTTATGGCTTTTCCTTACTTTGCTCGCACAGTTTTCTCTTTCTTTGTCTGTGCCGTTTGGTCTCTGAGTTGAATTTTGACGAACCCTCGACTATCTTGCTTTTGACTTAGTCGTTTTAGGCTCTCGCTTTGTCCTCTGGTGCTCACAGCGTGGGATCGGGTCAACTCCGATCTTCGCGTTGTGGCTTCCATGGGATTGAGAGGGTAGTACTTGGCTTGCAGTGGAGAACAATCGCTTGTCCCTGCGGCCAACTGGAGAATTTCAACTTCAACTCGCCTCTTGGCGAGTTGTTGCCTGGGGAATCGACAGACAGGTCGTCCGCCGAATGTGACGATTGATTGTGGTAGGAGTCACCGCCTGGTAGACTCTACCCATCAGTCATCCTAAAGCAATGCTAGGACATCTGGAATAGGTCAAATAGTTCAGGGACGTAGGAGTGTGACTACTGACAGAAGTAATAGCACGTCGCGCAATGTGAGGATATCCGGAACAGGTCAGATAGCTCAGGGACGTAGGAGTGTGACTATTGACAGGAGTAATGGCACGTCGCATGGTAGGCCATTGCTCAGGCCATGCTATTCGTAAGAATAACGGTGCCAATCATCAGAGGTGATCATTAACTTGATGAGGTGTTGTCGCGATTGGAGCGACTATGGGGACCTACCACTCTTCGGAAGAGGATTGGTAAGTAGATTGTGTCAGAGGTTTAATGTTAACGTGACAGGTAATGTCGTGATTGGAACGACTTTAGTGGACCCGCCATCTCATTGGAGAAGATAGGCGAATTGAAATGTGTTTGTCGTGACGTGAACGACTTGAGTGGATCCGCCATCTCATTGGAGAAGATAGGCGAATTAAGTGTGTTTGTCGCGATGTGAACGACTTGAGTGGATCCGCCATCTCATTGGAGAAGATAGGCGAATTGAGTGTGTTTGTCGTGATGTGAACGACTTGAGTGGATCCGCCATCTCATTGGAGAAGATTGGCGAATTGAGTTCCAACAGAGGCTTTCGCCAGAGCGGGTGAAGTAGGAACAGTTTAGCCTCGTGTACCAGTTGGAGGGTGTGAGGGCCAGTTTAGACTCTTGCACTCGTGGGAGTTAGTGAAGGAGAACTAGGTGTAGTACTTCTTCAGGTACTTGCCGTTGATGGGCATCATGATCTTATCGCCATTCGGCTTGACGAGGCGATAGGCGCCGTTCGAGTAGACTGTCTCTACCACGAACGGTCCTTCCCATTTGGACTGGAATTTCCCCTTCTTCTTGGAAGTGAGGATCATTGGTCGACGGACGGAGAGCACGAGCTCTCCCTCTTTGAAGGCTCGGCGCTTGACTTTCTTGTCGAAGCTCTTGGCCATCCGAGCTTGGTAAAACTCAATGTGCTACTGAGCTTCCAGTCGCTTGTCGTCCAATGCTTCGAGCTCTGCGAGTTGAAGTTGGTGATTCTCCTCAGTCATCATCCCTATTGCTAGGGCGACGTGGAGGGATGGAATCTGAATCTCTAATGGTAATACAGCTTCACAGTCGTATACCAACGAGTAAGGCGTGGTGCCAGTCCGTGTGCGAACCGTCGTACGATACGCCCATAGGCTCTCACCTAGCTTTTCGTTCCAGTCGCGCTTGCTAGTTGAAGTCAGCTTGGTCAGGATCTTGATGATCGTTTTGTTGAAAGCTTCGGCCAAACCGTTCGCTGAAGGGTTGTAGGCCGTGGAAGAGAGGTTCTGTATTCGGAACTTGTCGCAGAACCTGGTGAAGGCATGGCTAACGAATTGCGTGCCATTGTCATGAATGATACGCTGGGGTACGCCATATCGGTATATGACATGGTGCTTAATGAACTTGATCACGTCGCTAGTCTTGACTTCACTTAAGGGGATGGCTTCGGCCCACTTAGAGAAGTAATCGGTGATCGCGAGGATGAAGCGATGGCCTTTCGCCGATGGTGGAGAAATTGGCCCAACTATGTCCATCCCCCATGCCTCGAAGGGCCAAGACGCCCTCGTCGGATGCAGATCCTCAGGAGGCTGGTGTATGTAGTTGGCGTGGATTTGGCATTCGTAACATCGCTTTGCATAAGCGACTGCGTCAGTAACCATCCCGGGCCAGAAGTAGTCCATCCTCCGTAAGCGATCCCAAAGTTTGGGTCCGGGCTGATGAGCTCCGCACACGCCGTCATGTGCTTCGCGTACGGCTTCTTGCGCCTCCGCTTTTGAAAGACAGCGAAGTAGCAAGCCGTCGTATGACCTGCGATACAATGTTTTAGTGGTTGAATCGTAGTAGAACCGTGAGGCACGTCGTCGGACCGACTCTCGTTCCTTCGAATCCTCAGGCAACATGTCATATAGGACATAATCGATGATCGGGAGACGCCAGTCCTCCTGATCTGGCTGATCCGAGGCTTGATGAGTGGCGTTCGCCTCTGGGATGTCTCTGGGTCGAAAAAGTTTTCGGCGGGCGACAGCGACCCGTTGGGTCGTTCCAGGAGGCTGGTCTAAGTTAGCTGCCAAGGATGCGAGAGCATCCGCATGGGTGTTCTTTGAACGGAGCACGTGCTCAATACGGAAGCTCTCGAATGACTCCACTAGTCTGACGGCCGCCTTGTGGAGTGGGACGAGATCGTCATTCCTGACTTCATATTCGCCAGTCATTTGTTTGACGATGAGTTGGGAATCACCGTAAGCCTCCAGGTGCTTGATCCCTAACTCCTTGGCCAACTCGAGCCCTATGAGCAACGCGTTGTACTCAGCTACGTTATTGGTACATGGCTCCGTCAAGGAAAAGGCCGAGGTAACACGTGACCATGCGGAGAGATGAGGACCACCCCCACTCCTGCAGAAATAGAGCCGCTCGCGCCTGCACGAGACGCGCCGTCGAAGAACATCTGCCACCCCTCTGGCGACGAAGTCATATTGGCTTCGGGAGGTTCATCTGGCAGATCTTCGAATAGATCGGTCTTCGCCCCCAGCGGGTGACTAGCCATGAGATCGCAGATGGCTTGTCCCTTGTTTGATTTCTGCGGCATGAAATGAATATCGTATTGAGAGAGCAGAAGCGCCCATCTGGCCAGGTGCCAGTTCAATGCTGCAGGCTGTGTCATGAAGACCCGAATGGGATTCATTCGGGAGATGACATGGATGGTTTGGCCAACCAAGTAGTGCCGCATCTTTTGGATAGCGAACACCAAGGCTAGGCATTCCTTCTCGACCATTGGGTACCGTTGCTCGGCGCCCTGCAAGGTTCTGCTCAGGTAGTAGATGCCCTGCTCGTGGCCTGCATCATCGTTCTGAGCCAAGAGGGCACCCAGAGAATGTTCCATAGCCCGTATGTATATGAGGAATGGCCTTCCTGAGATTGGCGCCGCAAGGACAGGCGGATTTGAGAGATAAGCTTTGATCTCCTCAAAAGCCTTTTGGCATGGCTCATCCCAGACGAAGGAGGTACCTTTCTTCATCAGCTTAGAGAAGGGTTGGCACTTGCCCGAGAGATTCGAGATGAATCTTCGGATATAAGCCAGTCGTCCTTGAAGGCCTCTCAGTTCTTTAAGATTTCGGGGCGATTGGAGCTCTTGAATAGCCCGCACCTTGTCTGGATCAATTCGGATCCCTTTCGTCGTGACGACGAAACCGAGGAATTTACCGCTAGACATTCCCAAGAATGACTTGGTAGGATTCATCTTGAGCTGATGAGTCCTCATGAGTTCGAACATAGCCTTCAAGTCTTGGAGGTGATCCTCCTTATGGCGACTCTTCACGACCAAGTCGTCCACATAGCATTCGACCGTCTTTCGCAGATGATCTCGAAAGATCATGCTCATGGCGCGTTGGTAGGTTGCGCCGGCGTTCTTGAGCCCGAAAGGCATGACGGTATAGCAATACACCCCCATGGGAGTTCTGAATGCAGTGTGTTTCTCGTCTTCGGGGTGCATTTTGATTTGGTTGTACCCCGAGAAGCCGTCCATGAAGGACATCCTCTCGAATCCGCACGTATTGTCAATGATGACATCCGTGATGGGCAGAGGGAATTCGTCTTTAGGGCATGCGGCGTTGAGGTTCCTAAAGTCGATGCAGATGCGGATCTTGCCGTTCTTCTTCAAGACTGGAACAATATTCGCCACCCAGTCGGGGTGTTGCTCCTCTCTGATGAAGCCGGATTCGATCAGCTTCTTTACTTCAGATTCGATCGCCTCCATGATTTGGGGGCGAAACCGCCTCTGCTGTTGTTTGATCGGTTTGGCGTCAGGGCTGATGTTGAGGTGATACGTGGCGACCCGCGGATCCAGACCAGGCATATCCTCGTAATTCAAGGTGAAAACGTCAATGTATTCCCGTATGAGGGCGATGAGATCCTCTTTTTCTTGAGGAGGCAGACTGCCACTGATGAATATGGGTTTAGGATTCGCCTCAGTACCCATGTTCACCTGGAGGACTTCGTCTTCAGTTGGTGGTTCGCGCTGTTCGAAGCGACTGTTCCACTGGGCGTTAACATGGCGATCCCATGTCTCGTCGTAAAGTGAAAGTTGTTCATCCTCCGCCATTCCGGCGGGGTCTACTGTGGCCATGTTGACTGTAAGGCCATCGAACAGATCCTTTACGCTGACGTCTGAGTCCCAAGCCGAGGTTGTCGACGATTGGTCCCCCGAACACGCGTAATCGGAATCCTCGTCGACGTAAAAGCACAGTTCCGACGAGGAGGAGGAATACCCTAGGCCTCTCCGGGTCCTGTTGAAGTAGTTTGAGGGCTTTCCTTTGGGGACGTAGGTGGGTTTGATGACCGTCTTACATCCTCGGCCGTAATTCAGGCCCTCCAAGCGAGTGAAGTCGTACCCCATGTCGCTCATCATGCGTTTCGCCACTCGACTGTATTGCGAAAACTGGGGCGCTGGGTCTTCGTCCTCATATTCGTCCCATAGCGTGCATAGGGGATGATCGATTCGACCAAAGATAATGTCTTTTCGATACCTCTTCCGCGCTGGCACGACGAATACAGCTCGCGATGGCTCGATCGGCCGGGACGAGGAGCAAGACGACAAATAAGCAAAGTCGGATTTCTCATTCATGATAAGCTTTTCTGCCTGAACGGCGTTGGTTACATGGTGACTCTCATAACCAATTACAATTGACTCAAAGTCGTTCAGAATTAAGCTATCACCGTATTCAGGCTCGCTGTCCGCCTCATTGCCACTCTCCAGTTCTTCTGCTGGCGGCTGGTCGGGGTCCTGGTACAGTAGAGAGTCCGCGAAGTAGTTCTCGACGCCCTTAAAGGGGTATTTGTCGGCCACTACTGTTCTTACCCGCTCGTAATCGTCCACGTACTTTAAGCACTGGTGTAATGTGGACGGTACGATCCGGTTGCCGTGAATCCACGGACGTCCCAGGAGTATGTTATAGGAGGGTTCGGCATCAATAACGTAGCACGTCACCTCCGTCTTCATGTCGCCTATCCGACATTTCAGGCGGATTTTGCCGAGTGGCCGAGTCCCTGTGGCCCGAAGATGGTAGTCGTGGTCGAGGCTAGGCGCTTCGACGGTATCCCCAAGTGTTTGATTAGCTTCAGGGGCACGATGCTCAGTGCGGACCCCGGGTCAACCTGGATCCGATCCACTTTCGCCGAGCCGACGTATCCTGTGAAGTACAGCGGCCGGTCATGGGACGTGTTCTTGATGAGCATGTCCTCGGGGGTGAAAGTGATGCAGGGGATCTGTCTCTCTGAAACTTGGCAGCAAGTCGTACAGCCCTGTTCGGTCCCTGTTTCTTTTGAGAAATGGGTCGAGAACGCCTCTGCGTCGGCCAACGCCTCTTGTAGGGCCTCCCGGGTAGGCCTAGATAACCGGAGGAGGTCGTACATGGTGATTCGCGCGGGGATGCTTTTCAGTTGCGCGAGCACGTTGAACCGGTAAGGCTGGCGGCTTGAACTTGGTCCATCTGGATTGGGAGGGACTGCTGCGGCTGGCCTCGCGGGAGGTCCTGCCGGGTTTTCCGCCCTCGCGGGATATTCTTTCGCAAACTCCTTTCTGGCTCTCGTGGCGAAGACGTTGGTGTCTTCTTCAGAGTCGGTTAAGGCAGTCATCGCCGCGTCATCCGTATCCAGGATGGCGGTGACCGCGTTGCAATGTTTTCTCTTAGCCTCCTTGGAAGGCTGTGCGGTCCACTGCTCGTCGTCGAGGAGGTCCGGATGGACCCACATCACTTGCCCTGATGGCAGAGTTTGTGGAACCAAACCCTTTTCCCGCTGGTTATGAGGATCGTCGTTAGTGATCTTCAAAACCGCCTTGGGGATAGGAATTATCCCCGCCAGAGCTTGAACCTCCGGGAGACCCGTCCCAAAGCTCAAAGTGACCATGTTCGCCGTCACCTGCTTTTGGACCTTCTCTTTCTTCAAAACCCCCGCGTCGTAGAGGGCCTGGAGTTTGTCCTTGAGGACGTAGCACTTGGTTGTGTGATGGCCAAGGAATCTGTGATATGCACAGTAACTTGGGTCACCGGTTTTGTCCGCCTCCTCCGGTTTGGCGGCTTCCGGCAACTTAATTCGCCCACTCTTGAGTAGAGTGTCGAGAGTCGCCACTACCTGGTCTTCTTTGAAATCATATTGCCGCTGGGGGCGTGGTTCAAATTGCCTGGGTTTCGGCTTTTGAACGAACTTTGGCGCCGCGGCAGAGTCTACGGCCATAGCCTCTTTTCCCTTCGATCGAGGAGGGTTCTTTGGCGCCGCTGGTTCTGCTGCTCCCTTTTTGGACTGTGGCTCTTCGGCCTCCAGCCTCTTGATCATATTTTCAACTTGCTCGCCTTGGCGAACAAGTTCCTTCCAAGTCCGGGTTTCAACTGCCCCTATTTTGGACAGGATGTGGATCGACAGATTGTTGCGGCACATCTCGATCAGCATCGCCTCGGAAACTTGGTCTCGACAGTGGACTGATCGATTTCGAAATCTCTTTACGAAGTCGTTAACTGACTCCGACTTACGCTGCTTCTCAGCGAGGAGAGTGGCCATTGACACTTCCGTGTCGTCGTCGAAGAAGCGGGCGAGGAAGAGCTTTTCGACGTCGGCCCATGCCTTGATGGAGCCAGGCTCCAGTTTGCGGAACCACTCAAAGGCCACCCCCTTGAGGGTACCTATGAACAGTCGAGTGAGAATGGCGTCATTCCCGGTAAGGAATCCGGTTTGCGCCATAAAATAATAGATGTGCTGCGAGGGTGACCCCTTGCCATCAAACTGTAACAAGCTGATGGGTTTGAACTTCGCTGGGTATGGGACCGTGTCCCATTCCGTGGGGTAGGGACGTACCACCCCCAGCTTGTTCATGTTTTGCTGAAGCTTCAGCGCGTTCAGTTGGTCCTGGAACTCGTCGAATCTTTTGTCACGGGTGCTATCCGCGGTGTGCGACGTTCCTATCGATGTTTTGGAGGAGTAATCGGATTGTCGATCATCGCGAGTCGGAGAGTACCGCCTTCCCCTTATCCGTCATGTTGACCGTGGCGGATGAGAGCTCCGGGTCGTCATTAACGCGTCTCTTCTGGTGACGGCGCTTCTGACGGGAGGGCCTTGGTTGAGAGGATTGTTGAGAAAGCCTCTCAAACACCGAAGGTTTCGCCGTTCCAACGCATTGGCAATCGGCGAGGACCGTGTGGATGAGTCTCTCGCAGTGGCACTGAGGATTCACCTCGTGGATAGTGCGTTTGCGAGTCAAGAATTCTCTGAGGTCTTCTACGGGTGGTTGGTGACAACCCCCAGCCTCGGAAGAGTCGCTCTGGTGAGCGACTACGGGTTCGCTGGAATATGCCTTCCTGCCGGCGTCGAGCGAACCGGGTATTAGGTCTTAAGACGGAGTCCGAGTCTGGCGAGTCGGAGAGTACCGCCTTCCCCTTATCCGTCATGTTGATCGTGGCGGATGAGAGCTCCGGGTCGTCATTAACGCGTCTCTTCTGGTGACGGCGCTTCTGACGGGAGGGCCTTGGTTGAGAGGATTGTTGAGAAAGCCTCTCAAACACCGAAGGTTTCGCCGTTCCAACGCATTGGCAGTCGGCGAGGACCGTGTGGATGAGTCTCTCGCCAGGGATATGACCTGAGAAGCGAAGTCCTCCTGAGCGGATGGCTCTGCCGCCTTCGGTTGGCGCTCCTGATTGGGAGGGCCTTCCGACGTCGGGCAGTTTGCCTTCCCGTCTAGTGTTTCTCGGGCCTGTATGATGGTTCAGGCCGTCGTGAGAAATGGAGGTTTGGACCTCCTGTCTGACGGGTGTTTGCCGTCGCTGTTGGTTAGCTCTCCCAGTGGGGAGAACGTCACCGTGGGTTGAGGCAGCGTGGTTTGTGCCGGAGTGGACCGGCGCTTCCTCCGAGGCAGGCGTCTGCGTAGACCGCTTGGCGATCCATCTGGCAGACCCTCGCCTCTTGCGCTCGATCTCTGGCTTGGCCTTGATCGATTGCGAGGGAGTGGGCTCCTCCGATGAGATTCGGGTGGAACCCTCAGGTGCAGAGGCTTTGACCGTCTGAGGTCGGCCTCGGCGCACAGCTCTGTGGCGTTTGCGGGACGCATCGCCACCAGAGGAGGAGGAGGACAAGTATTCTTCGTACTTGGCCTGGTCGAACTCGATTTCGAGGGACTCTACTGTCGTCCCGATAGTAACCTCATCAAACTGAGCCACCACCATTTCACTCGATGAAACAGCTTCTCCCACTGTGGTCGCCATCTTCTGTAGGGTGAATATTTGATTTCCCGAAAAAGGGAGTTTCGTTTGTATTTATAAGAAAGCTTATTACAAACTAACGAATCAAATGATTACAACAGAAGCAGAGGGAAAGCCCTCTTTGTTTTGTGTGGGGACTTTAGGTGGCTACAGGATGCTTCGCTCGATGCTCGTGTCGAGTCTGCTTCCCTTGGACCGTTCAAATGAGGTTGCTGGGGAGCTTCAGTACGCAGTAGAAGCTCGGGTTAATAGAGTTCGGGTCTGCTTAGTTTGTCGGCGATCGGAGCTCGGAACTAGGCGGTGGTGCTGTAATGCAAGGATCCGCTAACAGCTTGGTCTCAACTCTTTTCTTTAAGTTTTTTCGACCTCTCCTCCAGTGTGCTGGAAGGGGCTTTTAAATGAAAGAAGGACAGCTTGACTCCTCCTTGAATTGTGGGATGTGACCACCTCTTCTTCAGAGACGTCTAGCTGCTCCTCGATACCATAAATGGTCATTCTAGGGATTGTGCTTTATGTCCTGTCACCTACAATGGGAAGGCCCATTCTTGTATATGAGGCAACGAACGACTGCTATCCGAGTGGATTTGACCAGCATTAATGAACCGCATTTATGAGTTCGCAGATCGATGAAGTGTCTGTCCGATCACTCGTACTGTGCGTGACCGCCCGGCGTGCTTTGAGCACGGTGCTTTGTGTACAGTACTCGAGTGGGTCTAGCCAGCTTGCCGAGTGCCGGCGGATCCAGCTCTTGGCTCAGACAGCCGAGGTGAGTCGCATTTATGAATGCTCAGGTTGACTCGACACCTGTCCAGTCCTTCGCGCTGTGCGCACTGCGAGCGGTCGTTTGACGGTCCTGGGGTACTATGCTCTCTCCCTTCGGGTCGAGAGAGATGGGAAGGCTCATCTCAGCACGTGGGGTAGTGGATACCCAGCTGTACTGACGGTCTTGAGATTGCTGGCGGATTCGACCCTGAACTCGGGCAGGCGAGTTGGGTGAAGGGCGAACTTCCGCCATCCTGATCGATCTCCACTCGTGCTGGCGAGCCGACCGTCAGGCGAACCTAGAATCGAGCATATCTGACGTCTACGCGACTTAGGCCCGTGCCAGAGAGTTGAGCGTGCGAGCTCTCCTCGTAGGCAAATTTCCCGTAAGCCTATAGAGGTATTTTTTACCGTCTACATACGCTTACCCGAACAACGTTTACACCTCATACTCGGTTTTCTAGCTAACCGAAAACTTTACAATCTCACACTCTTGCAATCCTACTTTACACCCTCTTAAGTGTTGGTATCTAGTCCATGTCTCCCTCAAGTGTTAGGAATTACAATCTCTCTCTAGGCATTACCACCTACTGCACTCCTCTTGGGATGACCCCGTCTCTCACCACACACTTTCTCGATGTATAAGTGTATTACAAAGTGATCTTCACAAATAGACTCACAATACAACAAATGATTTATTCTCTACAATAGATGAGAACATAATTAAGCTCACTCTCAATATTACAAACCCACAACCCAAATTATACTATGAATGTAAATACAATAAGCTCAAGTAGGTGTGTGTAAACAATGAGTGAAATTAAATCAACTAAACTCAAATATAAATACTAGCTTAATAGAATGATAATCAAACAATATAAAAGTAAAACTAGATTGAGTTTAGAAAACTTCTCCAATAAATGACAAGAGTGAGAGAGAGATGATTTGAAGCTCAAACACCAAGTGATGATCTCTTCTAGCTCTTGTGAAATTGATTTCACAAAATTAAACTCTTAATTGCTTAAAAGCTTTTAAAACAAACTTAAACCAAACATAAACCCTTGTTTAAAACTTTCTTAAACTTGTTTAAAACACTCTCATTCTTAGTAGGAGACCTGAAGGCAATGTGATATTTATACCCACTCAAAACTTTAGCAAAACCCCCACAAAACTAACCAAAAAGCCCTTAGAAAAACAGCTCAGGAACTAGCCGTTACCAGCCAACGGTAACATCGGCGGGCGGCCGCG
>NC_033800.1:106974287-106978015 GCF_001876935.1 Asparagus officinalis
TTAGAAACAGAATATAGGCTCTGGACATCAGCTGGTCGACCGTGACGGTCGACCGTGACGGTCGACCGCGAGACTCTCTGGACTGCATCTGGTCGACCGTCACGGTTGACCGCGAGCCACCAAAACACAATCTGAGTCTCTGGACTCATGGCAGTCGACCGTAGCAGTCGACCGCAAACTGATACTTGAATTGCATTGCTTCAACCACTATATCCGCCAACCTCCATTTGATATGATCGTTATGGCGCAATCCATCCAACCTCCAACACGTTGTTTGTCTACAATAAATAGAAATACACCAACACTAGACAAACATTATTAGATGTCAATTGTTTGTAAATCATCATCAAAACAAGAAGGCCAAGAGTAATTTTTAGACAGTCTACATCAGTCACACCACCGTTTAGAGAGCATATCGTTTACATCGGTAATGATTCTCTATTTTTTTAGTCATAAGTTCATAGTCACATATTAGTTATTAATTGTTACATTCTAATATTTGTTTTTATTTTTGTGCAAAGAGGACAAGAGTTGGTTATGATTGATCATAGCCTTGGACATACACGCTGGCCACTTGATGATCCTCGCATCATTGCTCTAGTATCCCAAGCCGGTTTTCTCACTTGCTCAAAATTGCGATGGATGGAGCTTAATTGGGCACTGCTTAATGCGTTGATGGATACATGGAGGTCGGAGACTAACACATTCCATCTACGTGTCGGTGAGGCAACTATTACTCTCTAGGACGTAGCAGTAATCGTTGGTCTCCATATTGATGGCCCTTGTGTTACGAGCACTGATAGATGTTTTTGGCGAAGGGTATGTGATGATTTGTTAGGACTATCTCCAGAGTCATTGCCTAGAGGATATATTAGATTGAAGTGGCTAAAGAGAATTTTACAAACCCCTTGCCAGAAGATGCATCAGAAGACATGATCCAATAGCATACTAGAGCATATAGTTTGCACATGATCGGGACACTTCTTTTCCCTGATTCAAGTAAACATAAAGTGCATTTGAGGTAAGACAACTTATTATTGTTATAATGCATTTGAATTTGATAAGGAGAGATTTTTGCTCAAGGTAAGACAACTTATTATTGTTATAATGCATTTGAATTTGATAAGGAGAGATTTTTGCTCACTATTTTTAGAAAATATGACTAAATATTGTTATAATGCATTTGAATTTGATAAGGAGAGATTTTTGCTCACTATTTTTAGAAAATATGACTAAAGCATTTGAATTTGAGATAGGTGGTTACCACTTCTCGAGGATTTTGACATGTTCGGGACATTATCATGGGGTAATGTTGTTTTAGCATACCTATATCGAGAAATGTCAAAGGTTGATTTAATGCAAAATAAAGAGTTGAAGGGATGTTTAACACTGTTACAAGTTTGGCCATGGGAGAGGTTGGTTTTGAGACCACGATTATGTGAGATCCAAGAGTTAGATGGATAGATTCAACTAGGTTGTAGGTAAAAATCATAAAATTTAATTGATTAATATTTAATTTAAATTTTAAAATTTTAAACAAAAACCTACCTCATATCATACTTGCAGATGGAATGTCATTAAAGCCTATGATGAGACCCCGGCAAGACAATTAGATTTTTACAGAAGGGAGCTCGACCAGATGAAAATTTTTTAGGTATCAAATTTGAATTGAAGTTGTTTCAAGCTATCAATATATTTCAAAGAGTTATTAATATATGAATTATTTTGCAGTTCGAGTGGCAGCCATACACACCTTACCTACCTCGTCTACCGTTGATTTGTATGGAGGGACACGGCATATGGAGGGCCAGATTTCCTCTCGTTTGTTTTGAAATTGTAGAGATGCACGTGCCGGATCACATGTTTAGACATTTTTGACTCGCAGCATGCTCCAGAATATGTTAAAAAAATAGAGAGAAATGCGTTTAAAGGTGAGTGTCAGATTGACTGGCGGCTTATGCATCATTCATATATTGCTAGATGGAATAATCGTCATCAACTTATTAACGATCAGCTTTATCCTCCACTAGAGGAAGTCAATTACATTAGATGGTATTGCGGGATTACCGGACATTAGATAATCACTCAAATCACGTCCCCAGTCGACAAAATCGAGATTCCCTCCCAACAATCCCGATATGTACTAAGAGGGGTAGATGAGAGACAATGGGTAAGTAAATTGTGAAAAATATAATAGAGTTTTCAATCTTGTGTTAGCTTTTGGTTTTTTATATGTATCAATATTTTTATGTAATTGTAGATAGACGTTATGGACGATGTAGAGGGGATTGCAAATGAGGGCATATCTACTGCCACAGGAGATTCAATACATGCATCGATATTGCATCAAATAGTGGCGAGGGTTCATAGAGCTTTTCAACAAACTTATGAGGATCGACATGAAGGTCATGAGCATGTGGTGCATGAAGATACTATAAATGCACGTTGATGAAGATATGGTAGATCTTTCACGCACGACGATGAAGCTGGTCCATCACAGTCCCACACACAACCAGAGAGCGAGCATATACAAGCTCAAGTCGAAGGAGACCGCCGACGATCTGAGCGGGTACGAAGAGGGAGACAATGGGGGAGGGGTAGACTTTTAGGTTGTTAGCTTTTCCACTAAGATTATATATTGTCATATGGATTTATTGATATATTTGGACTTATTTAGTTTAGACTACATATTATCTTATGGGTAGATTTGATACATTTGGAATTGTCTAGAATTATGCCGTATTGGTATGCATATGACATGTATATTGTGTTGTGATAGTCTGAATTGATTAAATTTGTTATTATCTGGTGTTTATTTCATAAAATTTGGATTTATTTAGAGCATTTTGTGATGTTGTGTATTTTTGTTGTGTTGTGACGGTGTGTATTTTGTCGTATTTATATTGTGATGTTGTGTATTTTTTTAGATTTGTGTTGTGATGTTGTAAATTTATAACTTTTATCAATATATACAATGTGGATGATAAATTTTTTTGCGAAAATTTTGGTCAAATAATACTGTATACGAAGCTAGAGGAATGTGCATGTTTTTGTGCATTTTTTGTCTCTGCCCAACAAACCTAGGCAGAGGCAAAAAGTCTTTGCTTAACGTACGGGACTACTAGTAGTCCCATATGTTTTGAAGTTCTAATCCCATATTAGTTCACTCAAAACATACGGGAATAGTAGTCCCGTATGTTTTTTAGAAGATTGTTTTTTCAAATTGACCTCTTTTTGGCATGTTGGCCAAAGAGGTCGATTTTGCTAAATAACTAGCAAAAAATGTTTTTTTAATAAAAATCCCCTATAAAAATAGTAAAAATTTTGGAATATAGTTATTACTACTCTTAATCAACAAGAAAGTCTTCATTATAGGTGAAAGCTAGGGATACCGAAGTGCAATTCGGCGATTCATCATGATACACTTTCACATATTGTAATACTAAATGGTACATTTTAGCACAATTAACTCGTACAATATAAGAGAAATGTAGTTGTTGGTTGCAAGAGCATGAGTGTCAATTATTTGGAATATAGTTATTACTACTCTTAATCAACAAGAAAGTCTTCATTATAGGTGAAAGCTAGGGATACCGAAGTGCAATTCGGCGATTCATCATGATACACTTTCACATATTGTAATACTAAATGGTACATTTTAGCACAATTAACTCGTACAATATAAGAGAAATGTAGTTGTTGGTTGCAAGAGCATGAGTGTCAATTAT
>NC_033800.1:106978040-107038259 GCF_001876935.1 Asparagus officinalis
GGGGAGAGATATTTTTACTGCGGTAACTCTGGCTGCCCCATAATGAGCTGTTGATCTAGTTAAAGAGTCATGCGAATCAAAGCGCGCAGCCGGTACTGACGAAGAGGGCTTCGTGCAGAGACAGCGTCAGCGCTGTGCTCGCCAAATAGCTTAAGGCATTTGAACAAATGGAACCGACGGAAGTTCGTTTATTATGGCGGAACTTAGAGTCGAGAAGCGACATCGAGTGGTTCAGGTTGTCTCAACGATCAATCTACTCATGTCTCTGGGCTAGAACTCACGACGGAAGGAATGGACTATTGTCAAAAAAGACCGTTCGACCCTCAAAGAAGCGTATAAAAACGTCGTGCAAACGCTGCTCATGCCCGAGCTCCTCCTACAACAAAGACAAGTAAAGGGAGAAGGAAACGGTGACCAAAGAACCACCGGAAATTCTGCCAAGGTTTGGATTCGCAAAAGCTAGAGTTGTGCAAAATCAGCATCGGAGTGCCCGTTGAAGACTCCATACCCACAGAAGGGGGTGGTTTTAAACGTGCGACTCCCGGCAATAACCTGGATCGTTCAAAGCAACAATAAATTGTCCTGAAGATGCAACAAGGTTTTCACACTCTCAGAAGAAGACGCATTCACGCAAAAGACATCGTCATACCTGGGAGGTCTGCCAACAAATGATGCGATTTTTGGGCAATCCATACCAATGAATCGTATTATCCAAGTTGGGGGTGTGAATAATTTCGAAAAGAATTATTCGCTCGTCATTGTTCCTGTGCGCGACTGTTAAATAGGCATTATCAGAATGTGACTGTTTCAGTCAAACGAGAAGCGCATGCCCACGAAGAAGTGCTCTGTATTGTCTAAGCCTAAACCGAAGATATTTCCGCAGAAAAATCAGCTGCCCAAGATGATGAATTCCCTGAAGTCCACTATCAACAGTGGCTGATAAAAGATAAGTCTAAGCGGAATTCAAGTGACTCAAATCCCGACTGTTTCTCCGGGGAGGAAAAGTCAATCCAAGAATTGCTCAAGAATGTCTCGACTCCAAATTAGGAGCGCCATCAGGCGGCAGAGATTACAAAAGAATGCAAGAAGGATGTCCTTGGAGGATGAATTCTGAGTCACTTGTTCTGGCAAGTCGCGTATCTGATGATACAATGTTAGCAGTCGGGAGCAACCAGAGAAGTACTCACGATCACCTCGTTTGATCAATTTGCTCAATATGCTTCAAGAATCTCGTAGACAAACAACGTGAAGAAATAGAGGGCTGAAGTGAAGACAGAAATGGAGTTAGCTATCCAAACAAATGGATGAGAATTGCAGCTCAGCGGCCTCAACCCCTAAGTCCAGTCAAAGAACTGTGAATCCAGCTGCCACACTGAAAGTTGTGGAATGATAGTGGATCCAAAAGTGGATGAAGTCATGTATGACTGATACACCTCCCAATAGCAATAACGCTGGGGTGTTTAACACATTCTCCACAATAACGAATATTGGGAGGGTTCAATGGCACTCTTAATAGGGGGTGGTATAACTCATTCTCCTTACGTCAACGAATGAAGAGCATAGACGATGACGGGAAAATGAAAGGCTTGAAAACAAGAGTCAAAGCGCTTTGATGACGGCTCAAGAAGTGGAAAAGACGGGTATTCCATGTCCCTATGCGCAAGAGAATGGAATTCAATACGCGGGTACCCGCAAAATTCAACATGATTAACTCAGACAACCACCGTTTGACGGGGAAGAACTCGCCTTTCAGCACTTGATTATTTCAAGTCTCATTTGAGTAATGATCCCGAAAATGAGGCTTTAATGGTCCGGTCATTGTCGTTGGCACCCTCGCGGTCGGCCTTTCGATTGGTAGCGCGGCGACGGCTCAAGCCATGGGAGCATCAATTGCTGGATGACATAGAAAATTTGTTCCATCAACAACTTCTCGATGATGACAACCGAAGTGGTGCAAATGCGAAACCCTTCTGGATGAAAAACAAAAAGACGGGGAAGTCCAGTCGCACAATTTGTCAATCGCTTCCGTAACAAGGAAATGAATTGTAAGAGATGCCATGTTACAGAGGAGTTCATTCCTGCAAAACATGCCAACATAATCTCTCTATCGATGTCCTGGAAGCTCTGGGGGGTCCGTACGCATCCAAAACTTGGAAATTTGAAAATGCGTGGTGAACAAGCTGAACACTTCTTTAAAAGAAAGAAAGTGAGAGAAGGCCAACGACGCAAATCTGGCAATCAAACTGGTGAACCGAACTCCCGATCGAAGTTTTTCAAAAAGGAGTATCTTTCGAAGAATGATGAAGCTCCAGCCATCTTGGAATACGCTCCTCGCTCTATATGACAAAATCGAACTACCACCTATTAAGATCAGGAAGGGAGCTTAAGAGAATTAATGGATCCAAACTACTGTGCGTACCATCAGAAGGGTTCTTTCATCCACGAGATGTTGCTTTGGACTCAAAAACAAGATGCCAAGCCTAATTGACTCCGCGTCATAAGCGACGAAAGAGGTCGAGTTAAAAGACGACCAAATCAACTCCATTGGTACACGAGTATAAACTGTTTTCCACTGACTCGATGAGTATAAGAAGTATAAACTGCTTCTCTCGCAATTCTCACTCCGGAAAAGTATACGAGGGAATAAACTGCTCTGTAATACTCCAACAGGTTATAATGAGTCTAAAGCATTTCCTTTCTTTCACGGGAAGTTGCCTGGAAGAATGCCATGGCATGTACGTTTAAAGGATAACCCGATCATATAGCTAAACATGAATGATAAACTTCAGTTTCGGCAAGGAAAAGCTGGGGGTGGATGGTTCATTTGTAACGGAGTTCCCGAAAGATAATGCTATATGTAATTTTCTTAGGAATAACCCGATGCCATTACAAACAAAGTGTTTAAACACACATCCGACGGTGATTTCCGAATATTCTTTGGCTGAGATGAGATTCGATCCAAACTTCGTTGATCAACTTCCGCCTCTCAACCCTGCCTTTGTCAAACATTTAAACGTTTAGGACGAATCCAAAATCCCCTCTCGAATTTCGGTTCCATGAACGAGAGGTCCACAAATTGAACGATTCAAAGCTCTTTAAAAAAGTTAGGATCGTCTGCAATACCCCCATGTGGTCAAACCTTTAAACAGTAGGACAAAAACACAAAATCCCCTTTCGATTCCTTCATGAAGCGAAAGGTCCACAAATATGAACGATGCAAACCTTAAAGCAGTTAGGATCGTCTCAGACTCCCCACTTGGTGCAAAGCCTTACTAAACAGTTAGGAACCAAAACAAAATCCCCTTCGATTCCTATCCATGAAACGAAAAGTCCCACAATTGAAGCGATCAAAACGCTTAAACAGTTTAGGACGCGTCTTGAGAACTCCCACTTGATCAAAACGATTATCCAGCGTCCCACAGCACTTTAACAGTAAGGCCAAAGGCCGAAAATCCTTCTTGATTCCTTCGCCATGTGAACAAGAAGGTCCACCTTCGGATATTGCGTAATCAAACCTATAAAAGTTAGGAATTGGCTTTCCAATCTCAAATTGGATCAAACCTTATTCAGATCTCCTGATAGAAATCCCACTTCAAATTTCCTTTGTACCAGGGATAGAATAAAATTCTTCCCCTCCGATTCCGGGGTTTTACTCTACCAACAAACAAGAGACGCAGGAGATAGAATATAAAATTCTTCCTCTGCCGATTCTGGGTTCATCTCTACCAACAAACAAGAGACCAGGAGATAGAATATAAATTCTTCCTCTCCGATTCTGGGTTCATCTCTACCAACAAAAAAGAGAACCAGGAGATAGAATATAAAATTCTTCCTCTCCATCCATCGGTTCATCTCTCCAAAAAAAAGAGACCAGAGAGATAGAATATAAAATTCTTCCTCTCCGCGATTCTGGGTTCATCTCTACCAACAAAAAAGAGACTAGGAGATAGAATATAAAATTCTTCCTCTCCATCATCGGGTCATTCTCTACCAACAAAAAAAAGAGACCATGATACTCCAATAGGTACACGAGTCTAAAACTGTTTCCTACCATCAACAGGAAGTTTCTGGAGAATATCACTCAAATATATTCTTAAGAATAACCTGGCTATCTCGCCAACGGGTATAACGAGGTAAAACTTTCCCGAACACTCCAATAAGGTATATGAGTATAAACTATTCCTCCACCAGCTCTAAGTCAAGACTTCGACAAACGGTCAAGCGATAAACGTAGCACCGGAAAAATTTTGTCTATTCATACAAAGGCACTGGATAGACAAAAGATGAAGAGGTCAAGATTTGAAGTCATGTACGGGTGCCTTCCATACGACCTACTCAATCAAGTTTGAAGGGATTGCAAATAAGGCATGCCTTATCCAAAGTGGCCCGCAGACTCCTCTATAAAAATAATACGTTCTGGAACACTTTGGAGGGGTATCTGTAGGCGTCAAAAAAGCTGAAAGATATCCAATACAGGCTGGAGAGAAGATCATCCAAAAAAATCAACAAAAGACACAAGTATAGACTGTCTCGCCCACGAGACAGACTTTGCTATTCTCCGCCGGACGCAGACTTTGTTGTCTCGCCGTGCGAGCAGACTTTGCTGTCTCGCACGCAAGACAGTTTTCAAACATTCAGAAACCGTCGACAGCGTGGCACACAACTGTTCAAGAATGTGGGGAACGTTGTGGGCCGAGAATCACGTTGATAACCACCAGAAATAACGGAGTTTAAAACGTGGAAGGCAGTTACGTAAGCGAGAAACTGTCAAGAATATTCGTTTTCCGAGACAGTAAATTTACTGTCTCGCTGGGCTAAGAGCATGAAATTTACTGTCTCGCTGGGCGAGACAGCAACACTGTCCGGCAGCGAGACAGTAAACACTGTCTCGCCATAACTAATTCGTCTTGGGTTGAGTTTTTGTTAGTTATGAACCCAGAGGCTATAATACCCCTCTAGGGTCATTTCTGACGGGGGGGGCTGATCATTTTGAGGCATTTCAGAGCAATCCAGAGCAGAGAGAGAGCAAGTTCTTGAGCCTTCTGGCAACTCTTGATATTCAGGCTTTGACGTTGATTTCAAGAAGAAGCGACTATCTTAGCCTTGATAAGAATATCGTTTTAAGTTCTCACTTCGATAAACGAAGTCAAGAATCATAACCCCTCACGATTCGATTCAGAATCTGTGATTTGGTGGTCCACGGGCTAACGCACACCCCGGCACAGGCAAAGATCCCACGCAAGCAGTGATCCAAACAACGATCCTGCGTTTGTTTCCCAAGAGTTATAATTTTGCATTTTGTTGTGTAAAAGAAAGTCTTATAAAAAGGCTATTTCTTTTGAATTTATTGTAATCGACTGAAGATATAATGAATTCCATGACAAACCAACTTTTGACGCAAACAAAGGTCTTATTGTATATTTAGAAAAATTATAGACAAAAATGGTTTTATATCTACTTTTGAATTCAACTAAAAGAACTTGCTAATGAAATGATCGTACAACCTATATTTCAAGAAAAACGTAAAATTCATGAAAAAACAATTTGATAAAAGTATTGGTAATGAAACAATATTTAATGCTGAAGAATCTTTTCGTATTGAATATTTCTTATACATAGTTTGATAAATCGCTGGCTCAATTGAAAGTAGGTTTGAAAAATTTAAAACATATAAGTTTTTTTTTGGTTTTTTGTTAATTTGAAAAAAGTTAAAAGCTTTAAATGATATTGAATTGAAACATTATTGTCTAATCTCGAAATGGCACTAAAACATGATGAACATTTAGATATTAATGGACTTGATTTGTTTTCAAATTGAGAGTGCTTAGGGAAATTTTAAAAGTAGAGATTAATAGTGCCAATTGAAGTGTTGAACTATATAAAAGCGTTTAGATTCTTTCCAAATACTTGTATTGCTTATCGTGTATTATTGACTATACCCGTAACAGTTGCTTCTGCGGAAAGAAGTTTTTTCGAAATTAAAAATTACTAAAATCTTATTTAAGATCAACCATGTTACAAGATAGATTAAATGGTTTAGCAATATTATCTATCAAAAATAATATGTTAGAAATTATTGAATATAAAACTTTAATTGGTAATTTTGCAGCTCAAAATGTTAGAAGAATGAGATAAAATCTATTATGAATTGTATCAGTTAGGCATCATCTAATATTTCGCCTTGGGCCCAAATTTCTAGGTACGCGCCCTGCTCGTAACCTTCAAAACCAACACGCATATTCCTTCACAACCAACTCATAACCTTAACAACAAACTCATTATAATGAAATAAACAACAATATATAAATTTAGCAGACTTTACATTAAATATCAAGTCATCAATTTTTAAAAAAATTACAACAATATTTAAAATAACAAAAAATATAGCAACTCAGATTTGTAGGCGGTCAAAAAATGCTAATAGATATCCCAAACATAGAGAAGATCATCAGAAAATCACTTCATACTATCTTTGAATAAAAAATTCAAAAACAGATATGACTGTCTCGCTGCGCAGACAGTGTTTACTGTCTCGCAGCGAGACAGTATTTGCTGTCTCGCAGCGAGACAGTGTTTGTTGTCTCGCCAGCGAGACAGTGTTTGTTGTCTCGCCAGCGAGACAGATGTTTGTTGTCTCGGCCGGCGAGACAGTGTTGAAATGGTCAAAAGCCTCCTTTATAACTGCCCTACATGTGTCCATCAACTGCCAGAGACGTGGGAAGCATCGTGGGCGAAAATCACGTGAATAACTGCCAAATAACGGAGTTTGAAACGTGGGAAGGCAGTTAAAACGAAAACTGCCTGACGGTTACTGTTTCTGAGACAGTATTTACTGTCTCGGCGGGCCGAGACAGCAAACACTGTCTCGCCCGCCGAGACAGTAAACACTGTCTCGCCGTACTAATTTTGTCGTTCGTTGAGTTTTTGTAGTTGACAGACCCTGAGGCTATAAATACCCCTGAGGGTTATTTCTGACGAGGATCGAGCACATTTTCGAGCAATCCAGAGCAGAGAGAGTAGATTTGAGTTTTGTTGTAACTCCTTGAAATTGAGCATTGACTTGATTTTAAGAGAACGACTATCTATTTTGATAAGATATCGTTTCAAATTCTCACTTCGATAAACGAAGTCAGAATCAGTAAACCCCTTCACAGATCTGTGATTCGGCGGTCCACGAACCAAAGCGTTCCCGGCACAGGCAAAGTCCCACAAAAACAAGAATCGATAGATGATTTTGTGTTATTTTCTCAAGAGTTGTAATTTTCTCTTTGTTGTGTAAAAGAGGTCTTATAAAAAGACCATTTCTTTGAATTTGTTGTAATCAAACAAAGATATAATGAATTCCACAGCAAAACCAACTTTTGGTGAAACAAAGATTCAAGTACAATTAAAAAAGGAAAAAATAACACGGGAGTCGCTAGAGTTCCCGCCTTTTTCTTCGGTACGAACGACGCTGAATCCATCGCAACCCGTCATCATCGTCTTTAAGATTGCAGTTTTCTTTGCCTCATGAACGAACGCCCAGGAAAGTTTCATCACCGACGTTGACGCCATTGGAAATTTTTGGAGGGAACTAGAAATCCCCGCCCCCCAAAACCCATTTCAAATCATCACAGTAATATATATATATATATATTATATATATATATATATATATATATATATATATATTATATATATATATATATATATATATATAGAGAGAGAGAGAGAGAGAGAGAGTGTGTGTGTGTGAAATATGGGCATGCTTGGTACCTAACATAAATTTTGTGCTTGGTAGTGATGTGTCACATCCCCATTCACTCCCTACCCATGTGAATCTGGTCTCAAATTTGAATGAGTGAAGGGAGATGTGACACCTCACTACTAAGTATAACTTTTCTTGCTTGGTACCAAGCATACCCATATTTCTCATATATATATATATATATATATTATATATATAATATAATATATATATATATATATTATATATATATATATATATATAATATATATATATATATATATATTATATATATATTATATATATATATATATATAATATAGAGGAATCTTCGAATGTGAAAAAAATTTCGCACAGTAGCGTGCGAAAACGGGTTAAGCCGTTGGATTTTGTTGGTTCGTCTCTCCGTTGGATTTTCATCGTTCCCCAGACCCTCACCCTCTCTCTCTCTCATAAACCTCCTCCCTAAGTCCCTCTCTCTTCCAAACTCCTCCTCCCTCTCCCTCTTCTCCTCGTGACCCTAGCCACCGCCGCCCCAAACCCGACTCGACTCTCGCCCCAAACCCAACTTCTCAAACCGATGGAGCTAGAAGTGTCGAGTCGTCGAGGAATCGAGAGCTGCTTCGTCTATCTCCCTCTTTCCCTAATCCAAACCCTAGATTCTACCGTCGGTGGCCCCCTCCCTCCCGTCCCCGTCCTCGACCTCCGATCACCCGCCGCCTGCTTGCACGTCGCCTGGGCTGGATCCGCATCGGTTCCTCTTCAATCGAGCTCCTCCTCCGCCTTCAGCCCTCCTCCTCCTTCAATTTATCCGATTTATCTGTTTAAATCCCTCCTCTCTTTCCCTAATTTTAATATAAGTTTTGATTTCATCTTGTTTAAATCCTTATTTTAACAAATAGATGCTCCAGAATTTTCACAGATGTTCACATATGCATATGATTCTTATGTACCTTCTGATGAGGAAGACTCTGAGCAGACTCTCTTTCGCCAGCGTATTCTCAAGCAAACTGTAAGTTCATATTCTATTGGTACTTATTCGTTTCCTTTTGGATTAGGGACAAGGAGTAATTTAGTTATATGCACTATCCTTATGCCTCATGAAGTTTTTAATGTTTCTGTAGGCTTAATACTTAAATTAATCTTATAAAATGTGAATAATAACTACTTGCTGCTGTCTTAATATCCGGTTAGCTAGTGTGATGAACATTACTATGTAGTTTTGATTCATGTATGGAAGTCCATACTGCTAGGACAACTAGCTAGCTCAGGTCTACTTGGATGATGGTGGATTACTGAAGGATTTTAAAAAAGGCTTAGAAATGCATTATCCTGAACCGGATACCAAGCGCTTTCGGCTGTTCAAGACTTCAAACTTGCATAGCTCATATTTGAGGAATTGTTGATAAACTTTCATGCAAGTTACTCATTATTATCATCTTGAAATTGGGCATATTTAACTAGCGTCGATGAATTATAGATACTAAGTTTTTCCCCAATAAACCTTTTTATCGATACTAAGCTGTTTCAAACTTGCATAGCTCATAGTTGTCGGTTGATAATTGGCTGAAATGTATTTGTGCATCAATGTATGTCACTATGTAACAGTTGGAAGATTTATTGAAATAGGCATAAATCATTTTGCATGTAGTCTGTAGGTCACTCAAAAAGGTTCCATTGTAAATTTTTCATTTGCTTTGGCGTCAATGTGAGGAAGTGCTAATTAAGCATAGCAGGATGTTTTATTTCTTCACCCATTTATTACTTCCCCTTGATTCTTTTTTTTTAATGTTGTATATTTACAATGTATATTACAGGGAGCTACAGACTTGATGCTAGACCTGGGGCAGCCTTGTTGTCTCTTGTATTTACTCCTAAAGACTTGCAGGGAAATCAAAGGCACTTTTCTATACTTCTAGATACTCCTTTATGCATCTTCCCCATCTCACATCACAGATGGAATATATTTTTGTGCATATAAGAAGCTTGACTGGTTGTCTTCTACCTCTAGGCCTTGGCTAAAATCCATTCTGCATAGGAAAAGGCACTACTGGAAATTTCTGAATCTCTTCGTGTATCAAGAAATATTAGAGGGTTTGCTTCAATTTGAGAAGAGGAAGATTATGTTGTTCAAGAGAGGAACTTTGATATCACTTTTGGTTGTAATAGTTTTTTATTGTGTATTTTTTTCCTTTTTATGGATGAGGAAATGTGATGTTTAAAAGCAAATTGTATGAATTATTGAATTAATTGATAAGAAGCATTGAGCTCAATCACATTTGGGCTGTTCTGTGCATGGTTATTTGGTTTGTTGTTTCCATGTTGATGATTCATGTTCAGTTGTGTGCTTGCCTTGGTTGCAGCCTCTTGTTGCTTGGCCCTTGGAGCTCAGTTGTTGTGTTGGCATTTGGTTGGCCTGTGGTGAGTCTGAATTTGTGTTTCAGTTGTGTGCTTGCTGATACTCTGTAGTATTGGCCCTTGGACTTCAGTTGTGTGCTTACTTGTCTTAATTTTCAGCATTTTTTTGGTTGTGTGTAGTCAATAATTCAGTTGTGATGTGTTGGTGCACCCAATGATTCAGTTGTGTGCTTACTCTGTAATAATTTTTAGCAAGTTTTAGTCCTTGTTTGGCCATTGGTTTCATTTCTGAATTTCATCCCCTTGCTCTCGGCCTTGGTATATCCAGCTTCTGCGAGTGCTTAATGAGCGCGCCCTCGACGTGCCAAGAAAGAAGGATTGTCCCATTTGTTTAGCAATTTCGGGCATATCCTCTTCAATCGAGCTCCTCCTCCGCCTTCAGCCCTCCTCCTCCTTCAATTTATCCGATTCATGATGTTTAAATCCCTCTTTCTATCTGGAGCATTGTTTCTGGAGCATTGTTTCTTCAATACTTGATCATAAGTATGAACAAACTCATGTACCAATCTACATTTTTTTTTTGATAACCATGTACCAATCTACATTAACCTGGTAGCTTCAAACACCAAATTGTCCAACCTGGCAGCTTCATACTTGGTCATATGTATGAACAAACTCATGTACCAGTCTACATTAACACATATGACAATACCAACAACAAATGACACAACCTGCTTCAGGGCATTAACATTCACACAAATGACAATACCAACAACAACAACAATACCAACACATGTTCCAGTCTACATTAATGACAATACCAACAACAATAGTACATTTCACACCTAACAACTCACAATACCAACAACAACAATACCAACACATGTTCCATTACAGAATAAACTCAAAACCTATGTTTCTGTCGAGGCACACCTAACAACTCAAAACAATAGTACATTTTCAGTCTACATTTTTCTGTCGAGGCACACCAGGTAGCTTCCCATTTCTGCACAGAACCCAGTAATCAAAGTAATATTTCATGATGGAACTCGATTTGTACTAAACCCTCATCTTCTTCTCCGCTGAACTCTTCCGAAAAGTTCTTCATCTTTTATCTGCAAAAAACATACCACAAACTGAAATGTATATCAGTGTAAAAGTATTGTGTATGTACCCGATATCATCTACTCACAACATAATCCAAATTATGTACATATACATAATCTACTCCCAAAATTCAAGGTTCATACAAATGTATATATCAGTCTATAAACAAGGAAAATTCAGATTCTGTGTTGAATTTTTTTTGGATCTATATAGTGATCATTGAATTACCAAATGCACTAAATCTTCCCTAGTGGAATATATAAGTAACAAATGCACTAAATTACTAATGCATTTAAATTGGCAAGTAAATTTCTGAGCCTATATGCTCACAACACTACTGATTTTTCGTTATTAATTTGTCCTGATAAAATCGAAGCTCACCTGATCAATTTGACACTTAGTGAATTACCAAATGCTTAGAACCTGCACTAAGTCATCGTCTTTTATCAGGATTTTATCATGACTTAGTGCAGGTAATTCACTAAATCTTCCCTCAGTAAGAAGTTAAGTTAACCTGAAAGCATAGAACCTGCAGCTAAGATAATTGTAACATCAGAATAAGTATTCAGGATGAATGAATTGGAAAACCACTTCATTAGGCAAAAGAAAAATGTTAGAACCTAAACGAACTTTATTCTCAAGTAACAATCTTTTTCCCCCCATTTAGGGGAAAATGAGTAAATGTGTTTGAAGAGAGTAAGGTTAAGAAAATTCAAATACCCACAGACAGAGATCAAAATAAATCATTACAAATTATTAATATACGTACTAGAAAGCTAATCATAACTAAATTCCTGGTTAAATTAATATAATAAATCCCTGAAAAAATAAAATCCTGATAAAAGACAATGTCTGAAATGAAAATACTGAGGTTCTCAACAAGCCTCAAATACAACAAGTCTGAATGAAGGATATAAGGCATATAGCCTTTACCACATCTATAGGATTGTCCTCAAATGTATAATACCAACTACAGTGGAGCCCAGAGAAATTATTACATAGCTAAAATGTAAAGCTGAACACTAAAGTGGTCCACTATCAACCTGTGGTTCTCCGTGCTCCTGGCTCGGGACCTGAAAAGGGGAGGGACAACGAGCGTCAAAGCGCTAGCGAGTAACATCACAACCAACCCCAAGGGAAAGGGCTTGTTGTATAAGAAAATACAGTTAATACATAATAGATCTAAAATCATTGGTCTTGCTAAAGTGGGTTTTAGTAGTTAGAAATTTACAACACGAGAATAGGTACGTCGAGCGAAATAATCCAGACAAGGAAACCCTCATGTATATACCTTATATCTCAAATTGTAAACCCCTAATCACTAAACCCGAGGTTCTAATACAGGAACAATAATAAATGAAATACAACAAATCTCAGAACATAAGCGCAGTAAAACCCGAGGTTCTAATACAGGAACAATAATAAATGAAATACAACAAATCTCAGAACATAAGCGCAGTACCATATCATAGCCTACATGAATGTCATGTCAAAATCATGTCGTGAACTTCTGTGAGAAGGTCATATGCAGAGTTAAGAACTATGTCCGAAACAGGGACTATATAAGGTAGTTTCCAACTCATAGAATAAGTGGCAAATATCCAACATGAGGACTGAAATGGATTATAGTCCAACACGAGGACTGAAATGGATTATAGCCCAACACGAGGACTGAAAATGGATTATAGTCCAACACGAGGACTTCTATGGATTATAGTCCATCACGAGGACTGTGAAATAGTGAAAATATCGCTATGATGTATATAGTGAAGTCTACTTATATCAATCCACACTCAATCAGTGTATAAGTCCCCAAATCATCCCCTCAGGTCATCTATCATGCATGGATTACATAGTGAGACTAAATACCAAGGTCAGATAGTCAAGCCAAACCCTCGAACATAAGAAATATACCCAAAAATATCCAGAACAGGAAACCACAACAGACAGTGCGGCGGTCGACCGCACTCTGGTATGCGACTGGCGGTCGACCAGAAAAACGTCACGGTCGACCGAAATACTTTATGTTCGACCGAAAGAACGTCGCGGTCGACCGAAAAAATTTGCGATCGACCGAAGCCTTAAAACGAGCTCAGCGGTCGACCGCTCCGGTCGACCGCCAAGCGGACAGAAACCCAAATCTGTGTTTCTGTCAGCTTAAAACCTAGAACAAAAATTTGTTATTCTACGCTAACAAGGGTTTTAATGATTCAAAAGAAAAATGCTGAAGATAAACAACGGATCCAAAGTCTGAAATCTACCTTTTCATTGTTTTAAATCCATAATAAACAAACCAAAACGTTCTTAATGACTGTAAAAATGATATAACTCTTGTTTAGGAAATTTTCAGATCTAGATCTTAAATAAACGGAACATTTGTGAGATTTTATAAACTGAAACGTTTGAGACTTGGAATCCATATTATAAAGAATCCATCTTTATACAAAAATACGTTTTTGGCTCATCAAAACTCATGAAAATCCAAAAGAAAATCATATAAAATAGGGGTGAGGGATTGGGCGAGATGATACTCGCCTTAGGTGAGCGATGGATCTCTAGACCTGAAGGAGAACGTTTCCCTTCGCTGAATCCCACCAACAGCTGCTGCAAATCCTCAAGAAAATCACCAACCAAAGAGGATTAGGGTTTTTGGGAAGAGAGGGGGGCTAGGGTTTTGGTTCCAGATCTGAGGGAGGCTCTCAATATATCAAACCCACAACCCGACCCGAAACCCAATAGACCCGAAACAAAACCGCAAAGAAAACAAAACCAGGAAGCTCTCTGACCGCTGTGCGGTCGACCGCGTCGGTCGACCGCCACGGTCGACCACGTCGGTCGGCCGCGCAGCACAAAAATGCCTGCTGCTGGGCATTTCACACGCTGGCCATAACACTCGATTTCTCTCACTTAAAATCACTTGTTGGGTTCTCAAACACAGATGATTACATTCATATGACATATATATGAGTATATATATGATTATTCATCACAAAGAAAATATTTACTATTAATAATTCACATATATTTATTGTAGAAATTTTCGGGGTTTTACATTCTTCCCCCCTTAAAAGAATTTCGTCCTCGAAATTCGGAAATCATGCGAACTTGAAATATGAACTCTTAGATAACCTTATAGAGATATTTACACTTAACGATCTAAAATGATAATATTCGCGCTCAAATCCTAATCTAGTGGAACTAGTACATCGGGCGAAAAATCCAAACAAGGAACCCCCCATACATATACCATGTGTTCCAAAAGATTAAAAATTAAGCGAAAGTATTCTCATTATAGCGTTAAATGCAAATATAATCAAAGATATGCACATAAGTTAAGATATGTAATCATAATGGGAATTTATTTACCTGCTCAACCAAGTGTGGGTAGTCACGACGCATGTCCTCTTCGCGCTCCCAAGAAATCTCCTCAATGCCTCCTCGGTTCCACTGAACTTTCACCAAGGGAATTATCTTGTTTCTAAGCCTCTTGTCCTCTCTGGCAAGAATACGAACCAGAATCTCAATAGTAGTCAAATCATCCTGAAGCTCGATCTCCGGTGCATCCAATACTCGCTGCTGCTCCTCATCATGCAAGTGCTTCTTAAGCATAGAAATATGGAACACGTTGTGTATACTAGACATTGATAACTGTTGTTATAAGCGAATTCTACCAATGGAATATGATCCTCCCAGCTGCCTTGGAAGTCAATGACACATGCCCGCAACATGTCCTCCAACACCTGATTCACCCTCTCCGTCTGGCCATCCGTCTGGGGGTGAAATACACTGCTATAAGATAGCGTGCTGCCAAATGAGTCCTGAAAACTCCTCCAAAAATGTGAAGTGAAAACCGATCCTCGATCTGACACGATCGTGTCCGGTACTCCGTGAAGTCGAACTATCTCCCGAATGAAGATTCTCGCATAAGCCTCGGCTGTATAAGTGATCCTCACTAGAATAAAATGTGCTGACTTAGTCAACCGGTCCACTATCACCCAAACTGAATCATTACCCTTCTTCGACTTCAGCAACCCCACAATAAAATCCATGGAAATATCTGCCCACTTCCACCCTGGAATGGGTAAAGGCTGCAGTGTCCCTGCCGGTCTCTAATGCTCTGCCTTCACCTGCTGACAGGTAAAATATCTAGCCACATAGTCTGCAATCTCTCTTTGCATACCACTCCACTAGAAACGCCTCTTCAGGTCTTTGTACATCTTGGTAGTCCCTGGATGTACTGTGTACCGAGTACATTGCGCCTCATCCAATAACTCCCTCTTCAACTCTGCACTGGCTGGCATAACCAATCTACCCTTCATCCGTAATCCTCCATCTATTCCAATGGTCCAGTCTGCCTTAGGCTCTTTGGAAATCTCCCCCTTACAGGTTTGAATCCAAGAGTCCTCCAACTGAGCTCTGACTACCCTGTCACTCCAAGATGGCTGCACTGACATAGCTCCCAAGAATGTACCGGTTCCTCCAATCTCGAGTCTAATATCAAACTGGCTAAGAGTGATAAAATCTCTGTACAAAGAACACCTCAAAGCCGCAACCCAATGCCGACGCTTCCTACTCAAAGCATCTGCTATGACGTTCGCCTTCCCTGGATGATACTGAATCGCGAACTCGTAGTCCTTGATAAACTCAATCCACCTCCTCTGCCTCTGATTGAGTTCCTTCTAAGAAAAGAGGTACTTCAGACTCTGATGGTCTATGAATATCTCAAACTGTACTCCATACAAGTAATGCCTCCATAACTTCAGTGCAAACACCACTGTTGCTAACTCCAAGTCATGAGTGGGGTAGTTCTGCTCATGCACCCTCAACTGCCGTGAGATATAAGCTACTACCCTCTGAGTCTGCATTAATACACCTCCTAAGCCTGCCAACAATGCATCTGTATATACGATGAATGTCATGTCGCTGCTCGGAATGGTCAAAACCGGCGCTGTAGTCAACTTAGCCTTCAGAACATCAAAGGCTTTCTGGCACTCCATGCTCCATATGAACTGTACACCCTTCCTCGTAAGGTGTGTAATCGGTGCCGAAATCATCAAGAAGTCCTGAATGAACTTCCTATAATATCCAGCTAAGCCCAAAAAGTTGTGAATCTCTGTCACCGTCTTCTGTGGCTCCCAATCAAGAACTGCCATGACCTTAGCCGGGTCCACTATACCCTCTCGACTGATAACATGACCAAGAAATCTGACCTCTGAAAGCCAAAACTCACACTTGCTGAACTTAGCATACAACTGATGCTCCTGAAGAGTCCTCAATGCTATCCGTAGATGCTCCTCATGATCCACCTCCGACCTCGAGTAAATGAGAATATCATCGATGAAAACGATCACAAACTGATCTAAGAAGTGACGGAACACCCGGTTCATCAAGTCCATGAATACCGCGGGTGCATTAGTCAACCCAAATGGCATGACTAAGAACTCGAAAGAACCATATCGAGTAAGAAAAGCGGTCTTAGGAATATCCATATCCCGAACCCGCAGCTGATGATAGCCATAATGAAGATCAATCTTCGAGAAATACTGCGCATCCTGCAACTGGTCAAACAAGTCATCAATCCTAGGTAGTGGGTACCTATTCCGGATAGTGACCTTGTTCAACTCTCGATAATCTATGCATAATCTCATACTACCCTCCTTCTTCTTCACGAAGAGGACCGGCGCGCCCCACGGAGAATGACTCCGGCGAATAAAGCCCTGAGCTAACAACTCGTCCAACTGGGTCTGCATCTCTCTCATCTCAGCTGGTACCATGCGATAGGGTGCGCGGGATATCGGGGCTGTGCCTGGCTGTAACTCAATACAGAACTCAACCTCTCTCATAGGAGGTAACTCAGGTATGTCCTGAAAGACATCCTGATAATCTGAGACAACTCTAGTCTCCAATAACTCGGCTCCCTGATCCCGTCGCATCACCTCCTCGATGTACGCCAAAAATAACTCCGCAAGTCGGTTGCCCTGAGAGGTAGCTACAATCATCTCGGACCCATCGAATGCTCGCAACTTGACCGTCTTCGCAAAGCAGTCAATACTAATGTGGTAGGAAGACAACCAATCCATACCAGTCAATACTAATGTGGTAGGAAGACAACCAATCCATACCAAGGATGACATCGAACTCGGACATATGCAACACTATCAAATCCAAGGATGACATCGAACTCGGACATATGCAACACTATCAAATCCACTATGAACTCCGACTCGTCTAGACTAACGGTACACCTCCTACAAACGCTCTCCAGAAGTGATACCTCACCTAAAGGGGTGGAAATAGATATAGGGGTGTCTAGGTGCTGAGCTACGAGCTGGAGTCTAGTCATAAATACATGCGGGATGAATGAATGCGAAGCTCCCGAATCGAAAAAAATACGGGCGGGAAGAGAGTTCACAAAGAACGTACCCTCCACTACAGCTCCACTGGCGCCATGATCACGAGGAACCACTGCATATACCCTGCCCGTGGCTGAAGACTGCTCTGCTGATGGCGCTGGAGAATATGTCGCTCAGTCCTCTGAGCTGCTGGCGGTGCCTCAAGCCTATTCTGCTGGCCCTGACCTCTACCCTGCTGGCGCTGCTGCTGCTGCTGGTTCGGACCTTTGCCCTGCTGGGCTCCTGCTGGTGCGTTGCGGCACTCTGATCCTTATGTACGACCTTGTGACAGTTAAAACAGGATCCCTGGAACTTGCGCTGCTGATGCGTTCTCTGCTCCTGCTGGTGTCCCCTTTTATAAGGGTCCTGATGCTGCTGCTGATGTCCAGAAAAACCTCTCTTGTTCTTGCCCTTGTCCCCACTCTGTCCGGTCTTGGCCTTCCCTTCCTTATCTTTCTGGAACATAGAAGTCTCAATCTCCTGAGATGTGGCAGCCTCAGCTACCTCCCTGACTGAATAAAATCTCCTCAACACGAGGTACCGTCGGAGATTAGGGCGGAGCCCAGCCAAGAACATCTGAGCCTGACGCTCTCCTGTCTGCCACATGCCTGTGAAATGTAACAGCTCCATGAACCGGCTCTCAAAATCAGCCACTGACATGTCCCCCTAGGTCAATCGGGACAACTCAAGCTCCTTCCCAGTCCGTGCTGCAGAAGAAATGTACTGTCCATCGAAAAAATATATGAAGTCCTCCCACATGAGGGTCAGCCTCTGCTCTGGAGTGAACTAGAGTCGGTACCACCTCCCGGCATCTCCCTTCAGGCTGTAGGATGTCAGTCTCTGCTTCTTGACTGAATCTACACCGAGTATATCGAGAATGTTGCTCACATCCTCCTTCCACTTATGGGTTGCAAGAGGGTCTGGTGACCCCTAGAACTCTGGTGCCCTCATCTTCTGATACCTCTCCACTATACGGAGCCAAGCCTCCTGCTCTGTGGTCCTATCTGGGACTGCTAGAGGAATGGCTGCAGGCACGATCTCTGGAGGTCTCTCTCTGATAGGAACGGTAGGTATCCCCGGCTGCTGAGCTACCGGTGGTGGAGGTGTCCATGGTGTTATATGAGTAGTCACCAACTCACGTCCTGCCATCTCTCTGCTCATAAGGAAATAAGAGTTTATGAGTCAAAATAGACTTCTATAAATAGCGTATCACAATAAGATTTTCACAACATATAGTATTGCACTAATACTCTTTAAACTTATACAAAAATAGTTGACAAAAAAAATTTCTCAAATTTTGAGATATACGCATCTATCGTCCTCACTCATACTAGGAAATCCTTACGGACTCTATACATGAATCCTAGGAAACTCTATCCTAGCTCCACGACTCGTCACAGGATGATCCTAAGGATACTGGAACTAGAGCTCTGATACCAACTGTGACGCCACTGGGTTCACACAAGGCTGCAGTCCTTGGTAAAACCAAGAATGTCAAACTTGCCATGCACCACACCGTGCAATAACATGTTTCACCATCACAATTCTATCACTCTAGTAGAGTCAATAACAGGTGTAGGTACAAAAAGCAAGTAAAAGATAATACAAGAGATAACTGATGAAATGATAGGGATCAAAATACTATTTCATCATCCAATATACAGAAAATACAAAGACAATGTCTGAAATGAAAATACTGAGGTTCTCAACAAGCCTCAAATACAACAAGTCCGAATGAAGGATATAAGTCATACAGCCTTTACCACATCTATAGCATAGTCTTCAAATGTATAATACCAACTACAGTGGAGCCTAGAGAAATTATTACATAGCTAAAATGTAAAATTGAACACTAAAGTGGTCCACTATCAACCTGCGGTTCTCCGTGCTCCTGGCTCGTGACCTGAAAGGGGGAGGGACAACGAGCGTCAAAGTGCTAGCGAGTAACATCACAACCAACCCCAAGGGAAAGGGCTTGTTGTATAAGAAAATACAGTTAATACATAATAGAACTAAAATCATTGGTCTTGCTAAAGAGGGTTTTAGTAGTTAGAAATTTACAACACGAGAATAGGTACGTCGAGCGAAATAATCCAGACAAGGAAACCCTCATGTATATACCTTATATCTCAAATTATAAACCCCTAATCACCAAACCCGAGGTTCTAATACAGGAACAATAATAAATGAAATACAACAAATCTCAGAACATAAGCGCAGTACCATATCATAGCCTACATGAATGTCATGTCAAAATCATGTCGTGAACTTCTGTGAGAAGGTCATATGCAGAGTTAAGAACTATGTCCGAAACAGGAACTATATAAGGTAGTTTCCAACTCATAGAATAAGTGGCAAATATCCAACATGAGGACTGACATGGATTATAGTCCAACACGAGGACTGAAATGGATTATAGTCCAACACGAGGACTTCTATGGATTATAGTCCATCACGAGGACTTTGAAATAGTGAAAATATCGCTATGATGTATATAGTGAAGTCTACTTATATCAATCCACACTCAATCAGTGTATAAGTCCCCAAATCATACCCTCAGGTCATCTATCATGCATGAATTACATAGTGAGACTAAATACCAAGGTTAGATAGTCCAGGCAAACCCCCGAACATAAGAAATATACCCAAAAATATCCAGAACAGGAAATCACAACAAACAGTGCGGCGGGCGACCGCACCGGTCGACCGCACTCTGGTATGTGACTGGCGGTCGACCGGAAAAACGTCGCGGTCGACCGAAATAATTTGCTGTCGACCGAAAGAACGTCGCGGTCGACCGAAAAAATTTACGGTCAACCGAAGCCTTAAAACGAGCTCAGCGGTCGACCGCTCCGGTCGACCGCTAAGCGGACAGAAACCCAAATCTGGGTTTCTGTCAGCTCAAAACCTGGAACAAAAATTTGTTATTCTACGCTAACAAGGGTTTTAATGATTCAAAAGAAAAATGCTGAAGATAAACAACGGATCCAAAGTCTGAAATCTACTTTTTCATTGTTTTAAATCCATAATAAACAAACCAAAACGTTCTTAATGACTGTAAAAATGATATAACTCTTGTTTAGGAAATTTTCAGATCTAGATCTTAAATAAACGGAACATTTGTGAGATTTTATAAACTGAAACGTTTGAGACTTGGAATCCATATTATAAAGAATCCATCTTTATACAAAAATACGTTTTTGGCTCATCAAAACTCATGAAAATCCAAAAGAAAATCATATAAAACAGGGGTGAGGGATTGGGCTAGATGATACTCGCCTTAGGTAAGCGATGGATCTCTAGACCTGAAGGAGAACGTTTCCCTTCGCTGAATCCCACCAACAGCTGCTGCAAATCCTTAAGAAAATCACCAACCAAAGAGGATTAGGGTTTTTGGGAAGAGAGGGGGGCTAGGGTTTTGGTTCCAGATCTGAGGGAGGCTCTCACGGGTGCATTTGTATATATATATCAAACACACAACCCGACCCGAAACCCAATAGACCCGAAACAAAACCGCAAAGAAAACAAAACCTGGAAGCTCTCTGACCGCTGTGCGGTCGACTGCGTCGGTCGGCCGCGCGGCACAAAAATGCCTGCTGCTGGGCATTTCACACGCTGGCCATAACACTCGATTTCTCTCACTTAAAATCACTTGTTGGGTTCTCAAACACAGATAATTACATTCATATGACATATATATGTGTATATATATGATTATTCATCACAAGGAAAATATTTACTATTAATAACTCACATATATTTATTGTAGAAATTTTTGGGGTTTTACATTCTTCCCCCCTTAAAAGAATTTCGTCCTCGAAATTCGGAAATCATGCGAACTTGAAATATGAACTCTTAGATAACCTTATAGAGATATTTACACTTAACGATCTAAAAATCTTAGTGTTCACAGAACTACCCCTCAAATCATCAAGTTTAGAAAAATACCACCCTGAAAGCAATTAATCACCAAATTTGACAAGCTAATTTGTAATTGCAATGTAGAAATTATCAACAAATAGTCAATTTTTTTAGCACAAAGTTGATGATTTAATGATTTAGGGATATTTTTTTCACAAAGTAGATGATTTGAGGGATAATATTGCAAATACTAAGATTAGGGATATTTTCGCAGATACTCATGATTTAATGGGTATAATATTTATTCAAATAACCCAATATTTACTACATATGTCTTTGTAGCTTTCATGTTATATTCAATATTTACTCATTTATTAATTAGATGAGTTATCGTGAAAATAATTATAGTAATATTTATTTCCATAAATTTTTTTTGGTTCCCAATAATATTTTTATGAATAGATATTTGTGTAAAAAAATACTAAAAGGACCCAAAAATAGGACAGGTAGTGGCACAAGTGAGATGTCAACCTCACCTTGCATAATGAGTTGGTAGTGGGACAAGTGAGGTGTCAACCTCACCTTACATAATGAGCTGGTCATTACCAGCTCATTATACAAGGTGAGGTTCAGACCTCACATGTCCCCCTACCTGTCCTATTTTTTGGGTCCTTGTAACAACAATTTTTGTCTAATCGTAATATTATCACTTACAAGCTTTCTCGAAATTGGTGCCCTAAAGATTGCTATTAGGCCTTAAATCTTTGAGATTGCTATTAGGCCATCAAATTCTTAATTTATTTCAAGCTTAGTCCCTTAAATCATATGAATAACTATTAGGCCTTCTAATTTTTATAAGTTGCTTAAATTTGTGTCTCTAGTCAAGATTGGAAATAGAAGGGGTTTACTCTAAATAACCTAAGAGAATGGTCTCTCTAATAATAAAAAGTCAATTGTTTGAGGGACTAATTTCAAAGTAACTTAAGAACAAGGAGTACAATTTCAATGATTTGAGGTACTAATTTCAATAAATAAAAGAGGGAACGGACTAAATTGAAAAAACTGTTTCTGGCGTTCGAAAATCAGACTGGAGCCTCGCACTCACTGGCCTTTGTGCTGATCTTGCATTTGGACCTCCTTACTGTCTCCCAAACTTCACTGTAATTCAAAGGGATTGCACACTCTCCTCGTCTCCAATGGCAAGGATAATCTCAACCCACTCTTTGACTGCAAAATCCATTCCTGAGCTCTTCAAATCTGGAAAGATAAGTCTTGCACGCAAAGTGTTCGATGAAATACCCAACAAGAACATAGTCTCCTATTCCTCCATGATCTACGGCTGTTCAAGTCATGGGCTTTTCCAAAAATCTCTCAATCTATTTTCAGAATTGCAAAAGACAGGATTCAGCCCCAATTCTTTCACCTTCGTTGCAATGTTACTTACTGCGGCGGGCATCCGTGACTTTTGGCTGGGAGAAACTATTCATGGAAGAATTGTGAAGAGTGGGTGGGAATCCAATCCCTTTGTTAGGACATCATTGTTAGATTTCTATGCTAAGTGTGGGGGTGTTGCCATTGCATATAGCTTGTTTGAAGAAATGAGCGAACCAAGTTTGGTTAGTTGCAATGCAATGATTTCTGGGTTCGTGCATAATGATCACTATGAAGAAGCACTATTGTTGTTTAAAGAATTGTGGGTGTTTGATTTGGTTCCCAACTGTGTAACCATGATGAGCATCACTCAGGGTTGTATCGGCTATGGCTCGTTTGAACTGTGTGAGAGTATTCATGGTTACATTGTGAAGTCTGGATTGGATTGTGATGTTTCAGTGATGAATTCGGTTCTCAACATGTACTTGAGTTTGGGGAATCTAGAGATTGCTAAAGATTTTTTTGATAAGATGGTTGTTTTGGATGTTGTTTCTTGGACGAGCATGATGGGGTTCCTTTTAGAGGTTGAAAACACTAATGAAGTTCTTAGTATGTTCATAAGAATGAAAGGCAGTGGCATTTCTCCTGACATGATAGCAATGGTTAATGTGATCACAGCTTGCACGCTCCTGGGAGACTTGAGGAGAGGGAGATCGATCCATAACCAAATTCTAACCGCAGGAATTGGATTGGAGCTTCCAATTGTAAACTCCTTGATTTCAATGTATTCCAAGTGCAAGGATCTAGAGTCTGCAAAAACATTATTTGATCATATTTTCAACAAGAGCTTGGTGTCATGGTCCGCTATGATATCTGGGTATGTGCACAATGAGCAACATAGTAAAGGTTTCGGATTGCTTATTAGGATGAGAAGAGAAGAAAATTATAATATTGATTCAGTCACATTGGTAAGTTTATTAGCATCTTCCTCTAAGATAGCTAGTCTTGAGCTATGCAGTCAGCTCCATGCCTATGGAATAAAATTGGGTTCTGTTCACATAATTCCTGTTTCAAATAGCCTAGTATCAGCATATGGGAAATGTGGTCAGGTAAGTCTAGCATTCGAGGTATTTAAAGAAATGAACCATAGAGATTCAACCTCATGGAACGCAATGATATCATCATATGGAATTAATGGCAAAGGAGAAGATGCAATCTATCTCTTTCAGGACATGGAGAACTGTGGTGAAGAGCCAGATAGTTTTACATATCTAAATGTATTGAATGCTTGTAGCCACTCGGGATTGGTGGATGCTGGATTAGCCATTTTTGAGAAAATGGTCAGAGAGAAAAAGGTTGATCAAAGAGGAGAGCATTTTGGGTGTGTTGTTGATATGCTCGTGAAGCGGGTGAAAATGTTTGGAAGACTTTGCTTTCTGGGTGTCGAACACATGAGGATGTTGGTCATGCTGAAGTGGCAGCAGATAGGCTGTCGAAGATGAGCGCAGGGGATTCAGGATGCGCTGTTTTACTTTCGAATGTTTATGCATCAGTTGGAAGGTTTGAGATTGTTGAAGCTTTGAGATCAAAGGAGGTGAAGGGTTCAGTGAAGGAAACTGGTTTCAGCACTGTTGATGTTATGCAATCTGATGTTGGCTAGAGAATGTATGCGTTGTTTACCGGCATAGTAATTCTAAGGCTACGACAAGATTACATACTAAATAACATTAGTTGCTGCAAAAATGATTATTGAAGTGCATGCTAAGGGTCTGCAGTAGCTGACTTACAGGTGAAAGCTCTGATACATGAATCCAGGCACAGCACAGTTTCTGGGATGAAAGTTTTAAATCCTTATAGGTAAGCTTACAAGTTAGGGTCCTGATCTTTTATCTTATTAAGAAATTTGGAATTCATGTCATATTAACTTTTAATATTCTTAAGCTAAATTCATGTTCCAATTTCTTCTCTTGGAGACGTCCATGAAATTTTGTTGCAAGTGTCCAAATAGCGTTTTAGGTGATAAAGGATTATCACTTCTACTTGAAACTTTTGGGAGTTCCTGTATTAAGGTAAGAACTGAGTGCACAACTCCTCACTACTAATACCAGTTTTGAGTTATATGTTTCATAGGCAGAATGATCTATCATGGTTTAATCTCACTGTTCACAACAATTTGTATTAGTTGTAGGAACATCACTGATCATATCAATTAAATATGGTAATAATAATGTGTAATGGCGATAGTAGGAATATCACTTGCATTGATGCAAATCCTATAATATGGAGTTGCATTCTCAACGAGCTTATCCAATTTCACTTACATATCATCTATCACTAACAAGAAATGAAATAATAAATCAACCTGCAAGAGCATAACATAAAATTTGGCATGGTCAAAGTGGAAAACATGATGAAATAAAATGTTTACCTTTGGCACCATACAAGAAATCATGTGTGCAAACTACTCAATATTACATTCAAACAGCATAACACAATGCAGTAGCTAATCAACCAAGTACAGTCATATAGGGCACTACCAAGCCGAATAGTGTTGGGTTGGACTTAAGAGTACTACAGTATCCATTGAGACTTCTCCCATTTGCTCTAAAAACAATCTCCCATTTTCTCTAAAAACATTATTCAAAAAACCCTTAGAAATTGGAACCATGCACTATCATGCTCTTTGCCGTAAGAGAGCACCCATGGTTTATTTATGTTGTTTATTTTATAGAAATTTTGACCATCGCCATTGCAATTGGAATTAAATGTTTTATTCTATATTTTTAAGCTTCTAACTACATCATCTGTAAATGCAGTCTTCATTTTACTGTCAATTAGGATTATAGCATCTCTAAATAAGCAAAGTTATTTCACTGTCAATTAGGTTCCTCTCTTACACCCTTCAGACCTAGCAGATGTGTACACCTTATTTCTTCTTTCCACTATTATTTTTATATATACATTTTCATTTTATGGGATCAGAATCAGCATGCGTTTCACTTTTATCAATTGCTTTTGTATTTACAGTTAAATATTTCCCCCCTTATTTTACATGACAGCAAAGTAGGATGCTTATTCACTAATCAGTTTCATGCTTCCAAGATTTTCTAGTCCTATAAATATTATATTCAGTTTGTCATATTAGTGAGTAATATGCTTCGTTTTTTACTTTTCTTTTGAATAGATGGTGCAGCTCGGTCTTCAACATTGGCATGCCATTCACGCTTCATAACATTATCATTCTGTCAGGACTTACTATTTCCTGATTCCCAGGGAGCATCCTCAGAAGAACCTGAACTTTGAGCTCCATTGTGATGGAACTGATGACTGGAGGACCTTTACAGAAGTCAACATGGCAATGATTATCATCAACAAAAGAGGCTCCAAGGCATAATGACGTGGAACCAGCATCTTGGACAATCCAATAGCAAGTCACAAGAAATTGTAGTTATCGTCGTCAAAAGAGGCTTCTGTAAGCATCTTGGACCAACTTATCCCATTTTGTCTCACTCAATTTGTCTCATTGGATTAAGATTGTCCATACCGTTGGAGCAGTTGTCCAACTTTTCTCTGGATTGTCCCAATAAATAACCCCTCAATAGAAGAAAGAACTAAGCATGGAAGCAAGCAGAAGTCCCAGGGAAGGTGATCGCGGCAGAGAAAAAAGAAGATTCTAAAACTCTAATGCATCAGTTCCTTCACAGACATTGATGAAGAGGTCTTCAGAAGACTCCGCAATGGAGTAGCATGGGTTAAGGATTTTAGCTTCTTATGCGCAAATAAATCAATAGAATGCTCTCTCTGTCAAGTAAATTTACCTTATGAGTTCATGTAGTACTGCAAGTTACGTACATTTAATTTCTTTTTGGTTAAGAAGTCGAACATTCTAGAACTTTTTCTCAGCAAGCCTTATACTGCTCCTTGCTCTGTCATTGTTCATATGATGTTCGTCTCCATGTCCTTTTGAGGTATTGTTTTAATATTCTACATCGATAATGGAATTGTTTGACCGAAATCCGAACTCGCCATTGAATGCTTAAGCAAGTCCAACAATGTTTGACTCGTGAGTCCTATGTAAGTGGATGACGTTTATCATTTCATATTGATATACAAATAATAGTAGAAGGGTGTTTAGACACATAATTTGCTAGAGTAGTGTTATATACCCTTACACATACAATACATTTTTTATGTAATATTTTGTAATATTAATTATGTTTTATTGTTGCACATATTGTTTGGATATCTTTTATATAATTGTTTGTTATCCTTAGAAATTATTTTGTTAAATCACGTACTGTGATGGTCACTTGCTTGGATATATGATCTAATTTAGAGGTTTCTTAATTTTGTGCTTAACCTATAACTAATAAATGATAGCTTTGGTATAACAGGTTATTATGCATGACACCGACATGTAAGATATAGTGGTGGGTTTCAGCTGCTTCGGCATGATATTTCCTCGCGTGTATGTCATAAGTGCATATTGTGATATGTATAGCACTGGACCACATTTGGATTCTCTAGAACGAGTTACCTAATAGATAGAGAATTTGAATTGTTACATAGTCCCTTAGACGTAATGATATTGCCATTTCGATTTGATAATTTAATACACTTTGATATGATGGTTAGACTTGTTTTACAAGTGTTGTACAACCTGAAATGTTGGGTTACTAGATTTCATTTAGGAAAAAGATGGATATCTAGATAGGATTTGGTATGCTCATTTGGATGAGTTAATTTATTATGCATATCCCTAAAGGTATTAAATTCTTGTTGACGGATGGTTTTGAAAATTATTTTTTAAAATTTTTTTCCTTATAAAAATAAAATATTTTTATGTCTCAAAATAATTTTTATTTATGTTCATGAGGATTGTAATTTTAGACATGAGCAAATAGGTGATTTGTCTTGTTCAATAAACTTTCCTAAAATAAATCGATACTGGATGGGACTGAATGTAAGATAATATTATTCACGAATATTTAATCTCATATTATGAAAGAGCTTTTATGAACAATTGGTTGGACATGGATTAGATTGTTAAATTAAAATTATTAATTTGATTAAAAATTGGTTCTCGATATGAGGCCTAATTGCTCTCACTAATGTCATTAGAAGAGATTTACATGCAATACAATTTTATTTCTATCATTAATTGTTGTGAAAAGAATGTTCTATCTTTAATTGTTATGGAAAGAATATTCTATCTTTAATTGTTATGGAAATAGTTTTAAACAATTAAGAATTATTTTGAAATTGAAATCTATAAGGTAAGTCTAATCCTATATATAGGGTTTATATGTAGCCTTATGAGAAGAACAAGAAATAAGAAATAGAAAATTGAGAAATTATCTTAGTATTGTTCCTCTTTGGTGACGAGCGGATTTCAGTTTGGAGGTTTTTTCTCTTGAGGAAACTATTTCAGATTGATCTTAGGACAAATTATTGAAGAAATTTAGAAAGCGTTTCAGGTATTCTTCTAAACTTTAATTAATTTTAATTAATCTACATGATATGCAAATTCCGCTAATATGTATGTCATGTTTCCAACATAATTATCATAAATTGCATCTGTAACATTCTCATCTTTCTTTTAGTTTCATAAATTTTGAAGTGCCTTTCTATCACCATGGAACAGTCTCGCCCTTCCATTGGTTTCAAGGTTGTTTTCCATGATTTTGCTTCCAATACGGTGCTGTCATGACCCATTTGTGCTGTATTCAGTTGTCCCAGTAATTAAAACAGGATATGTTTCTAGTGCAACCCTTAACCACTAGGTTTCTTTAGAACTTTGCGTCACTGAAGCAACTTGAGGGGTTTCCTTTTTTTTCTTTTGTTTTTTCTTTTTTGTTTTTTGTTTGGACGGAACTTCGCGCATGCCCAAGAATAATCTTGTGGATTTTATTAATTTATGTTGAAAATACATCTATTATTACATTACAAGTACGGATCGCAGAGGATGATTGTTCGTTTAGAGGCATGTGAAAAAAAAATCTAAGATATTATAGACTATCCGAGAACTGATTACCTTCCCTATGTATATGCAAAAGAGGTAGCATCAAACCGTGTAAACTGTTGAGCTGCCAGATGTAGCATCAAAATATACTGAATTCTCAACAGGACTGTTATAGCCTTATGAAAAACATCGACTACTAGAACTTTTGAACCACTTTCCATAGTTAGGTTCCGAAAACCAGCATTAACAGCAAAAGATAAATCATCTTTGAAGGCCACTGCCTCCGCCAACCATGTTTGTTGAGCAAATGCTGTAGTTATTTAGTCGAAGCAAAAGATAAACCACAACCTGTACCTACTCCCTGCTTTGAGGACCCATCAATGTTCAATTTAATCGAACCAAGAGGAGGGGTTTCCATTCAACCGAAATACGTACCTCGATAAATTTGACTCTGCAGAACTGGCATGCGGAGCACTTGAAACACTTGCTTTGTCGTGGAAAGAGGGGACTATTTCCGGATCGAAAGTAGACAAAAACTTCGCTGCCCATGTTTTCGAATATCCGAGCTACTCATGGGAATTCCTTTGAACAAACATTTAGTTCGAGCAAGCAAGATCTCCCATAAACCACAGAATAAAACATGAACTCTAGTGAAACCAAGTTGACTCCTCCATTTAGCATTTCAGAGCCAAGCATCAAACAGATCAGTTATATATCGAATAAACCATGACAATATTTAAAGAGAGACTAAAGTCTAACAGTACCTGAGATGCAATGGAACTTGTAACAAAAAGATGTAATAAGCTTCCTCTGAACCATTGGCACAACATAGATAGGTAGATGCCAGAGGGATGCCAATATATTTTGAGTTTCAAATCAGGAGGAAGTCCTCCATGGAAGAGCCGCCAATTAAAACAAGATATTATCCGTGTAGAAAGTCGTTTGTTTGATAGTTTATTGTGCCATGTGAAAGCTTGACCTCTGATCCGAATGGAATTTCAATTAATTTAGCAGAAAAATTACTCGATATTTCCTTTGACCACACAAGTCGATCCTCAGGTGACTCATCCAAGATAACCTCAGATAGATTATAAAGCACATCAGGTTGCATGCTTGCATATAAAGGATATTTTAATTGTTGGGATTCGAAACAATCAAATCGTACCCTTGCCCTTTCGGACCTTGTTAGAAAGTTGAGCAAGAAAGAAATTCATCACAAATCAAAGATAAAAACTTGCAGAAATAAGAACAAGGGAGAACACACGAATATAACGAGGTTCGGCAACGTGCCTACGTCCTCGGGAGCCATACCACACAATCTCTTTGATTAATTGATGAAAGAATACAAACACTCAAACAAGGGATTAATCTCTCTGAGATTCTCTCTCTTTTCTCTCTTTCTGATGATTTTTCACGTTCTCATTAGCCCTAGAAAACATATAAATATATATGAATCCCAGCCCAAACAGAATTCAAAACAGATTAGGAAACTGCCAGCTCGACTCGCAGTCGACCGGATAAACGACAGAAACTCAAAATGCCTACAAAGTTGTTAGACCCTAGAGGGGGGGGGGTTGATTAGGGTCTTATGCTAATCTAATCCTAATTAAATTAATATCGATTAATTTGTTCTTGCAAGAATGATATGAGATTGATATGAGCAAGAAAGATATTAATAAGCACAAATAAAATATACGCTAAGCAAAACACAAAAAAGCGATATGTTTATGAGGTTCGGTCACCACGACCTACGTCCCCGCTCCTCACCTCGAGGAGATCTCCACTATCACAATCCGGTTTTGAAGCTGGAACTTCTACACACTCGGTTTACAAGATTACTGAAAACTCTCACACAACAAATACTATGCAATCACACTTTACACACTAAGTGTAGGAACCTAGCCCGTGTCCTACTCCTCAAGTGCTCGGATGCAACCTCTCCCTAGGTTCGTCAACCGACGCCACTCCTATTGGATTCGACCCCATCTCATGCCTCACACTTCTCTCGGTGTACAAGTGTATTACAAGTGATACTCACAACAATGATTAAATACAATGATTTGTTCTCGATAACAAATGAGAACACAATGAAACTCACACTTACTAAATCACACACCACTACCCACAATATATAGTATGGAATATTAAGCTCAATACAGTGTATGTGATAACAGTGAATGAAAATACGTAACTTAATAAATATAGCTAAGATATGAAAATGAAATTATAAGCTATATGAAAAGATGAGTTAGGAAAATTTCTCAATAAACAAGAAGAACAGTAGAGGTTGATGAGGATAGGTTCCTCAGTTGAAATGAAAGCCTCTTCTTGTTGTAGCAGACTTCTTTTAAAACAGATAATCAGAATCAGCTTAAACAGCTCTTTAAACACACTTAAGATTTTGTTAAAACTTCATTGTGAAAACAAAACTTGGTAACTTGAAAGAGAACAGCAATGGGGTATTTATACCCACTCAAAATATCAGCCAAAACCAACTTGAAAAGACCAAAATAGCCTCACAGAATCAAATCAGAATATAGCCGTTGAGAAAGCAATAATGAGTTCGGCGGTCGACCGTACAAATCTCGCGGTCGACCGCGAAGCACAAAAACACTGAGACCGCGAAAGTTTCTGGATGGAGCCACGGTCGACCGTCACGGTCGACCGCGAGCAACTAAAAGCCATAGTTAAAAACTTAACTGCTGGCGGTCGACCGCTCGACCGCAAACTGATACATGGCTATTGACAGGTTTTGGGCTGAATTTGAAAATACGTTAAAAATATCAAATCAATTCCAAAAATAATAAAACTTTGGGAAAAGTTTCTAAATGATAAAATAAACATGTTTGAGAAGGAATTTTTAGAAAAGCAATTTTCGTTTATGAAAACCCACTATTTTTTAAAAGCGTTCATAAAACCTATTTTTTCGCGAACATGAAAATTGAGATATGACTTGAAAACTCGTGTATATATATCATGCATACATTATATATATATAATAAAGTATGAATGAGCTGTAAACATGAAATGCAAACTATTGTAACAAAGTTTGATGAAAAATCATTTATATGATAGAAAAAATCAAATCTGTGTTGTGTTTATATATTGAGCTTAAATATAAACATACAATACATGTAAGCAAACTAAACTTATACCTAGGTGAATGCACACACATGAACTTGAATTTTTAACTCTTGATTGTCGTGTGTTGAATTACATGTAAGGAGAAAAAAACCAAAACAATAAAGACTAGAAAACATATTAGCAACAAATTATTTGACAAATCATCATCAAAACTATAGGGCCAACAAAAGTATCTCTGGTCGACCACAGAACCCATCGCAGCTGACCACGAAAGTGTAGAGACTTTTCTCAGTCGCGTGCACGTTCGCGGTCGACCGCCGAGAGCACCGCGGTCTACTGTACTGTAGTTTTCCTTCGTTTTGGTTCATCTTCTTGATTCCAGCTTCGGCTTCAGCTTTGGGTCTACACTTAGACTAACAATCTCCCACTTGGAGACCAAAGCGCTATCAGTGAGTTCACCCGAACTCTACCCTTCTTCGCAAGTATTTTCTCCTCCCCGGAAAATCCTTTCTTCAATCATCAACATCCCGGCGATCTCGTCGATCCTTCTAGTGTGGCTCCTCCTTCATCTTCTACTTGTGAAGGCCAACTGAAGTTACGCACAACTTCAGTTTCTTAATGGTGACTGTCTTCGTCAATATGTTCGCCGGATTTTGACTCCCCAAATTCTTCATTAAGTGTAACTTTTCGTCTTCAATCAGCGAGCGTATGAAATAGTATCGTACGTCGATGTGCTTCGTTCTAGCATATTAAACTGGATTCTTGGTAAGATGTATAGTGCTCTGACTATCACAATAAAGAACTCCTCTCTCTTGCTTTAGATTTAACTCTTCCAAACACCCGTTCAACCAGATCATCTCCTTGCTTGCTTCAGTCACCGTGACATACTCAGTCTCGGTTGTAGATAAACTCATAATCTTCTGCAGACGTGAGACTCAGCTCACTGTTGTCGACGCTAAGATATGAACATACCCTGTGGTGCTTCGCCTCGTATCATGATCACCGGCGTAGTCCGCATCCATGTATCCCTACAGCACCAGCTCCTTCCTCCTGAAACATTGTGGCTTGTTCGTTGTCCCTCTCAAGTACCACAATATTTACTTCACGGCCTCCCAATGCTACTTCCCTGGATTGCTTGCAAACCTGCTCACAACTCTCACTGTATGGGCAGTATCCGGCCTCATGCAACCCATCGCGTACATGAGACTCCCAATGGCCGAATAATATGGCACCCTACTCATATGCTCTCTCTGCATCTGTCTTAGGCGATTGCTCCTCAGATAACTTGAACTGCCTTCCAAGGGGTGTGCTAACAACCTTAGCATTCTGCATATTGAACCTCTGAAATACCTTCTCGATATATTCAGTTTGGCTCAACCTCAATGTCCCTTCAGCTTCATCCCTACTGATTCGCATCCCTGGAATCTGTTTTGCTGCTCGCAGATCCTTCATTACAAACTCTTTTGCTAGCTGCTTCTTCAAACTGTTTATCTCCTCTAAACACGGTCCTACTACTAGCATGTCATCAACATATAATAACAATATAATAAAGCTGGACTCGAACCTCTTGAAATAGCAGCAATGATCCGAATTGTATCTTCTGTAGCCATTATTTTGTATGAAGTTATCAAACTTCTTGTACCACTATCTTGAAGCCTGTTTCAAACCATATAAGCTCTTCTTGAGCTTGCACAACATCTCTTCCTTTCCTTCTTCAATGAAGCCAACATGTTACTTCATGTAGATTTCTTCATCCAAGTCACCATGAAGAAAGACAGTTTTCACATCTATCTACTCAAGGAAGAGGTCTTCTGCAGCTACCAAGCTCCACACCACCCTGATGGTTGTGAGATTTACAACAGGGGAAAATATCTCCGTGTAGTCCACTCCTTTCCGCTGCTGGAACCCTTTTACAACTAATCTGGCCTTAAATCTCTTGCTTCCATCACTCTCTTGCTTGACCAGGTAGATCCATTTGTTATGCAAGGCTTTTTTTTGTGTATGTAGTTGGGCTAATTCTCATGTCTTATTAGTGAGTAGATAATTCATCTCCTCCTGCATCGCATGCTCCCACTGCTAAGATTCACTCACTTGTATAGCCTCCTCATAGCACTCCGGTTCACTGTTATCTGTTAACAATAAGTAATCAAGAGATGAAAGATATCTAGGATTCGGTTTGGGTACCCTGGATGACCTCCTAAACTCCACGCTCTGGGTAGTTGCTTCTGCACCTGGAGCCTCCTCCGTTCTTCGGTCAGAACAAACATCATCACCCCCATCTGGAAGTTCCTCTAAATCCATGTATTCGGATCCACCTACATCCGAAGTGGTACTCCCACTGTTTTGGCTATCCTTAGCATTTTTCTATCCTTGTACATCACCTTCTCATTGAATATGCCGTCTCGACTTCTGATGATATTCCTGTTCTTCTCATCCCAAAGACGATACCCAAACTCATCAATATCGTATCCAATGAATGTGCACTTTTGTGACTTAGCCTCTGGCTTGTCCCTGACATGGTCACTAATATGAATATAAGCCACACAACCAAATACCCACGAGTGTGAGAGATTTATCTTCTTTTCACTCCAAACCTCCTCTGGAATCCTAAAATCCAATGGAACCAATGGTCCATGATTAATAAGGTAAGCTGTCGTATGTACCGCATCCGCCCAAAATGTCTTAGGCAGACCTGCATGTAATCACATGCTCCTGGCACGTTCCGTCAAGGTCCTGTTCATCCTCTCCACATTGTCGTTCTGCTACGGTGTCCCTGGAGTAGTCCTCTCTAAGCGAATATCATTTGTAGCACAGAACCTCTTGAACTCCTCTAGCTCGTATTCTCCACCATTATCTCATCTCAGACACTTCACCTTCAGATCTGTCTCATTTTCCACTAAGGCCTTCCACTTCTTAAAAACTCCAAACACCTCTGACTTGTGCTTCATGAAATAAACCCACACCTTCCTCGAGTGATCTTCGATAAAGGTGACATAGTATCTCGAACCGCCAAAAAAAGACACACTGGCTGGATCCCATACATTTGTATGAATCAACTCTAGCTTCTATGCCTAATGTGGCCTTCCACCCTTCTAGAAACTAACCCTCTTCTACTTCCCAAAGATACAGTATTCACAAACCCCGACTTCTACGGACTCGATCCCGGTTAGCTTTCCCTGTGAATGTAAGATCTTCATCCCCTTCTCACTCATGTGTCCTAGCATGTTGTGCTACAGATCTATACTCTCTTTACCAGCTGCAATTGTGAGGGTGTCACTCGCATGTGAGGTGAGGTAGAGAATCCTTAATTTGTTGCCTCAGGCAACTACCATCGTACTGATAATCATATTTTTATTACAATGTTATACCCTCGTTATCTATTTTATATGAATAAATATACCACTAATAATTGCTTTTATTTTTAATTACAGGTTAACGAAGAATAAATCCCAAAAATCTCATCTCTCAACAAAGGCCCTTGAGTAAATGAAGAAATAAGAGAAATTCAAATAATTGAATTTTAAAAGGCCCAAAGAATTGGAATGGACTTGGATGCAAAGAGTGAAATGAATTGGGCTTTTATGCAATCATACAAGACCAGACTTGGTGGATTTTCACAAGAAAATCACTACTGCAGATTGGGAAACCGAACTTGATTGTTGCAAACATCAATGGGCCAGCCTGCTAGCTTTGATTGGAGATTAAATTTTCACTGGACCGACTTTGAATGGGCCGGGACTTAATCTTGATTGTTACATTGGACTTTGGAATGGATTTGAAAATCAAATGTCTTTCTTGATGGGCCGGACATGCTTTCATTTGAATCAAGTGGACTACTATGACTTGCTGCTCTTCAAAATCAAGGAACATTCATCTTTGGGCCGAAAATCAAAAGCATTGGACTGGACTTGCTGTAGCTCTCCAATTTCGGTTTTGAAAATTAATGAACTTTTACCTCATGGACCGAACTCCTGCAGTGAATTAATGTGTGCATAGACCGGACTTGCTATGGGCTGGAGATTTAATCTTCATTTTGAAAATCAAATGAACTCTTCATAGGCCAAAAACTTGATTGCTGCAAACTTCATAGGCCAGATTTTCACAAGAAAATTGTGAATTCAAATGAACTCTCCAATGGGCCGGTTGCTAATTTTATTGTGGACTTGGCTTTTGCAACTTGGATTTTCATTTATTTTTGAAAATCAATTGGGCCTCCTATGTTTGGGCTAGAGAAGAACAAAAAGCAAATTCAAATGTGGAGATTATTACTTGGGGCTCAAGACAAATCCAATGGCTCATATTCATTGAAGATTACTATAAATAGGGGTAGAGAGTGAGGGGTTAATGGTGTGAAAATTTTTGTAACTTCTTTTGGAGAGGAGGACTACTCTTAATTGAGAAGGCCTTCCAAAATTGTAACTTTTTATTACAATTAATAATAATAATCTTTTCACCACTTTAAATTTTTCTCTTCTTCTCTTTATTGGATGATGAAGACGAAGATGAAGATGGAGAATTATTTGAAGGTTTGCATTTCTTTTCTTTTTCTTTTTTATTGTTTATTAGTTTAGATTTATTTCTATGCTTGTAGTTAGATTTTATTTTCTTGTTAAATAGCCAAGAGGCTAGAACCCTCTTGCCTTAAATTTATTTCATGCTTATAGAGTAGATTTATTTTCTTGCATTTAATTCTTGCAATTTTATTTTGTAGTTTAGATCTTACAATTTATTTTGTAGTTAGATTTTAATTTCTTATACTATTCACCTTGAGGCTAGAACCCTCTTGGGTTTAGTTTTTCTTTTTATTTATTTTTTATTTTGTTTGATTCGCCTTTAGGCTAGAACCCTCTAGGGAATCATCCTTTTCTAAGAAGTGGGTTCAATTTTAGATTAACCATATCTATAATTAAATCTACCATCTTTAATTTTTTGCATTTTCTTTTATTCTAGAATTTTGTTTTTTATTCTTGATTTTTTTATTTGTTTCTTGATTTTATTCATTTTTCCTTCTCACCTTATTGATCATACTCATGTTTTTTCAAATCCACTCTCACTTATACTTTGCACCTATTTACACACCATTTTCACTATCTCAATCTCTTCACAATCACATTCACTCATCAATCTTATTTGTCACGCACACAACATAAGAACCGAGTTTATATTTTCTCCTACAAAATACCTTCCTCGTGGGATCGATATCTTAAATACTATAACTTGACACGGTTGTGCACTTGCAACCTTTTTGGTACATGTTTATGCCGCATCACGTACCGTTAGAGATTCTCCATGAATCCCCTGTGAATGTTGAAACATAACCTTCTGCTCCAAACTGTCCCACTGAAATAATATTCCTCTTCAGCTTCGATACGTGTCTCACGTTCTTCAAGTTCTACTTAGAGCCCTTCATCTGGATCTGTACATCGCCCTTTCCAATAATATTACAGGGCTCATTGTCCCCCAAATATACCTTTCCAAAGTCCCCTGCTACATAATTCTGAAGAAGTTTCTTATTAAGAGTGTCGTGAAATGAGGTTCCTGAGTCAATGACCCAAGAATCCAAATCGCTGTCCACAACAAGGATCAAAGCATCCTGCACGATATGAGCCTCCTGTTCACCTGCATCCTTCTTTGGACTCTTGTAGACTGAAGACATATGGCCCTCCTGGCCGTAGTTTCAACACTTTCCTTTAATAGGCCTAACCTTCGAGTTCGACCTCTTCTTCACTGACTTCGACCGATGTCTGTTCTGGTTCCCTTTCTTCTGGCTTCTGCCTCTCTGCTTGAAGTTTTAGTGCTAAACCTGAACCTTCTGATTCAGACGTTTTTCTTCTAACCTCCTCAGATAGAATCATACTGACCACCTCACTCAGCTTTAAGTTTGCCTTCCCCGCCGAATTGTTGATTGTCGTCGTACAACTTGCCCTACTATCCGGCAACTACAATAGTAATAAAAAGGTATGCACTTCGTCATTGAACGTGATATCTACGGAGATAAGCTGATCAATAATCGTGTTGAACTCGCTGAGGTGCATCGTGAATGATCGTCCTTCTGCCATCTTGAGGTTGAAAAGAGTTTTTACTATATGCACCTTGTTTGATGCAGACGATTGCTCGTACATCTTCGCGAGCGCTTCCATAAGCCCTACCGTCGTCTTCTCCTTCAAGATATTGTGGACTACTATCTTGGTGAGCGACAATCAGATTTGCCATAAAGCCTTCCTATCTAGTATCTCACAATCATCGTCTGACTTCTCTTTCTTCTGTCCCCTATCATTTCCCATCAACGTGCGATACAAGTCCTTCTAGTACATATAGTCCTCCATCTGTGAGTTCTAGTATGCGAAGTCTGAACCATCAAACTTCTCGATCTTAGATTTGATTTCCTCTGCCATAGTTTTCTCACAAATTGCTGAACGAAGCTCTGATACCAGTTGTTGGGGGTTCAAAACAATCAAATCGAACCCTTGCCCTTCCGAACCTTGTTAGAAAGTTGAACAAGAAAGAAATTCACCACAAACCAAAGATAAAAACTTGCAAAAATAAGAACAAGGGAGAACACACGAATTTAACGAGGTTCGGCAATGTGACTACGTCCTCGGGAGCCACACCATACAATCTCTTTGATTAATTGAAGAAGGAATACAAGCACTCAAACAAGGGATTAATCTCTCTGAGATTCTCTCTCTCTTTTTCTCTTTCTGATGGTTTTTCACGTTCTTATTAGCCCTAGAAAACATATAGATATATATGAATCCCAGCCCAAACAAAATTCAAAACAGATTAGGAAACTGCCAGCTCGACTCGCGGTCGACCGTCGAACCAGTTGCTGTCGACCGAATAAACGACAGAAACCTAAAACGCCTACAGGGTATCTACGGTCGACCGTAGAACCCATCATGGTTGACTGCAGAACCCATTATGCTCGACCGTGAAAAGTCTAGAGACTTTTCACGGTCGCGTGCATGTTCGCGGTTGACCGCCGAGAGCATCGCAGTCGATCGCACTGCAGTTTTCGTGTTTTCTTCGTTTTGCTTCATCTTATTGATTCCAGCTTCGGTTTTAGCTTTGGGTCTACACTTAGACTAATAATCTCCCACTTGGAGACCAAAGTGCCATCAGTGAGTTCATCCGAACTCTTCCCTTTTTCGCAAGTATCTTCTCCTCCCCGGAAAATCCTTTCTTCAATCATCAATATCCCGATGATCTCGTCGATCCTCCTAATGTGGCTCCGCCTTCATCTTCTACTCGTGAAGGCCAACTGAAGTTACGCACAACACTAGTTTCTCAATGGTGACTACCTTCGTCAACATGTCCGCCGGATTTTGACTCCCCAAAATCTTTATTAAGTGTAACTTTTCATCTTCAATCAGCGAGCATATGAAATGGTATCGTACGTTGATGTGCGTCATTCTGGCATGATAAACTGGATTCTTAATAATGTGTATAGTGCTCTGGCTATCACAATAAAGTACTCCTCTCCCTTGCTTCAGATCCAACTCTTCCAAGCACCCGTTTAACCAGATCATCTCCTTGTTTACTTCAGTCACCACGACATACTCAACCTCGGTTATAGATAAAGTCACAATCTTCTGCAGATGTGAGACCCAGCTCACAACTATCGACGCTAAGGTATAAACATACCTCGTGGTGCTTCACCTAGTATCATGATCACCGGCGAAGTTCGTATCCATGTATCCCTGCAGGACCCACCCTCTCTCTCTCTCCCCCGCCTCCCGCTGTCGTCGACGACGCCGACGCCGAGAGAAGGTAATGTCTGAAAAAGTGATTAGAAACCCTAGATTTTGTTTCCAATATACTGTTCGTATAGATGAGTATTTGTTCATCAGATTGGGAATATTGTGTATACCCAGCGATCTGATGGAAATATGAGATTCTGATCGAGATATTGAATCGATTAGTAGGCTGTGATTTTGGATACATGCAATCTAGTCAACAATTTGAATTCTTAATGGAATTGACAGATTCTGCTACTATAAATTTGCCTAATTCTTTAGATCTTGATATTTCTTCACCATCCTTGAGAGTATTCAATAATATATTGTTAATTTGACGAGGTAACATTCTTACCAGCAGTACTCATCTTCCAATTGTGAACTAGAAAATAGATTTCCACATTTTTGACGAAGATATCAGTTTTCTTCTTACTAGCAGTACTGTGCATATGTTTTCTCAGCATCATTTTTGTATTGTAATTGAGTTGGATGAGTTGGTGCTGAGAACACATACTATCAGTAAGCTATAGTAAGCTATGGACTGATTACTTGCTTTTGGTTCATTGGGCACTGAAACTTTGGTTCCATTTGTTATGCAGGCGGGCATTGTGAAGAAGGAGCACATCAAAATCCATGGTAGCTGAGAAGTCTCTCATCGAAGGATTGATTAGTGCTTGAAGACTGCGTTTTATCTACTTAGCTTTTTATATAGTTGCTTTCCTATTTCATGCTTGAATTTGTACCTTGTGGGGTTGTATTGGAGCATATATGGCTCGTGTCTTTAAACTTGTCTGGCACTCTATTATAAATGGAAACTTGTATTTCATTCTGAGTTGTGATTTACATTTGAGTACGATTGTGCAGCTGGGTAATCAACAGCTACCAGAAAGCAGCAGCTAAATTTATCAAGAGTTCAATGCATGTTTTTCCTGGAGTAAGGTTATATTCTTGTTATAAGAGCATTAGCGTACTGATTATATTGATGAATGATGATTATATTGATGAATGCATCATGACTTTTCTGTTTTTATTGACCTATACATACTGGTCAGGTTTCACAGTTTTCCAATGCCCCAGTATCACAGTTTTTACTGATTATAAGAGCATTAGCATACTGTTTTTACTGAAATTTATGTCCAGTATCACAGTTTTCCAATGCCCCAGTATCAAATTATCAATGAAATAGCAGAAGTTGAGACCATAGAGTAATAAAAACTCTAAAATGATGCCTAGGCATAACGAGGATAATAGGTCATGATTTGAACATACCATGTTCACTACTCAGGTTCTTAAGAATTTGATGCCAGGAGGCTCAGGGCTATTGGATCATTTCAATCACTCGCATGTTTAATTCTTTCACTCTTCATGGTTCTTTCAATACACATAACAACAAAACACTCGTGTAAACATAAATAAAGTTGCATACACGTTCATAAATAATTGTGAACTGAAGATTTGCCGAAATGGGTTTCGGCTGAGCACAAATTCTATGGTGCCCACTAATTCTACTGAGCACAAATGAGCTATTGGTGGTTATTGAGCTTTTAGTAGGAGAAGCATTTATAATTGGGAGGATAAGCTTGTATAACTTGGGTCATTTTGTAAACTACCATGACATTACCAAAGCCAGTCATTTTTTCTTGTGAATATATTAGGCTCACAAACCAATATTGAAGAGCTGCAGTTGTGGATGCACTGAGGAAAATCACCCGGATATTCAAACAGATGCAAGAAATAATCAGTCCTTCGACCAATATGTAAAAAGCAACAAAGGTTAATGAACAAAAATCAGTCCTTCGAACAACATAATCAGTAACAAATACCAGTAACAATTACAACATAATCAGTCCTTCGAACAATATATAAATAGCAACTATATCAATGTCGCACTGCTCAGTCCTTCGAACACTACATAATCAGTAACAAATACAACTACATAGATATTCATACCAGTAACAAATACAACTATATAATCAGTCCTTCGAACACTACATAATCAGTCCTTCGAACACAAATGTAAGAAATAACAAAGTACAAGTTCAAGCATGAAATAGGAAAGCAACTATATAAAAAGCTAAGTAGATAAAACGCAGTCTTCAAGCACTAATCAGTCCTTCGATGAGAGGCTTCTCAGCTACCATGGATTTTGATGTGCTCCTTCTTCACAATAGTTGTATGCAATTCACCATCATCCATAATATTATGCCTTACAACATTTTCACTTAGTCCAATGGATATCACATCATCTGTTTCAACATTCATTGTCATCTCGTAGCCCTGAAACAATTATCAATGTGTTACAAACTTCATGAAATTATATCCTAATGATACAAGTCTATAACCACACTGCAGTAAAATTATTGCAAGGAAGCTGCTGGCTATTAAAACATGCAAATGTTCTCTCTAAAATTTGCTACAAAATGGACAAAAGAACAATACAAAATTGAAATAGTTGCATCATTATTAAGAGAGCATCTATATCTGAACTTGCTGCTGCAAGGCCTAGCCATAGGATAACTAACAAGATACTGAGCTGCATTCCCTCTTAATAAAATAAACAACCAAACTATAAATCCAATCTTTATGCACTCTACACTGTAAATGCTGATTTTTAGAGAAACTCAGATACAATGTCCCTAAAAAAGAGAAGCAAACAGACTGCAACAACCCAATAAAATGAGATTTTGCACTTGACCCAGAAAAGCATTAGCATAATAACGCAATTAGCATAATAACGCAAGAAAGCATTAGCATAATAACGCAATTAGCATAATAACCCAGAAAAGCATTAGCATAATAATGCAGTTAGCATAAAAATTCAAGTCCGCCCCAATTCACAGCAGTAAAGCATTAGCATAATAACGCAAGAAAGAGGCCAACCAATGGAATTGAAATCTGAACAGACCCAGACGGAATTGAAATCTGAATAGATTATGTCGCATTGAGACCAGAAATCACTCCAAAAATACCAAAATTGAGACTGTACCAAAAATACCTGCATCGGCGTCGGTCGCGAGAGAGGAAGAAGTGATGGGCCTTCGACGGGGTAGATCGGCGTCGGCGTCGTCATAGGGAGGAGGGAGGGTGTCGTCGTCTTGACAGCGGGAGGCGGGGGGCGGGAGGAGGAGGGTGGGTCGTCGTGTCGAGACTGGGGGAGAGGCTGGGGTTTGGCAGAGTAATATTATTTGGGCCGTCGTCGTCGAGAAGGGGCGGGCGGGAAGCAGTGAGGGTGGGTCATCGTCGTCTTGCTGAGAAGGCGCTGGGAATTGGCATTCACAGTCGTCATCTGAAGAGGCGGCGGGGAGGAAGAGGGGTGTGGTTTGGCGGTGGGTTGGTGTGGGAAATCACGGTGTCGTCGATTTGACAAGCGGAGGTGGGTGGCGGGAAGGAGGAAGAGGCAGAAGTGGCCGTCGTCAATCTAGAGAGCGGGGGAGAGTAGTGCGCGTTTCAAATGGTGGTGGGAATTGGAAAGGAGAGAGAGAGAGAGAGAATTCACGATTTGGGGGGGGGGTGGGTGGGTTAATTCGACACTCATTGATGAGCTTGAACGCAACAGGCTATGCTAAACGCGAGGTTTTTTTTGCAAATGCATCACAATTGATTATACCCCATTGAAACCAAATCTGTGGCTAAGAGTGCTGGGCCACATCAGCGTGCATAAAGGAGGAAACTCTCTCCTGAGTCAATGACCTCCGGCATTAATATCTTATATATGATTACAATATATATATCATATATATAATTTGACTAATATAATATATATTATAGCCCTATATATATATATATAATATATATATATACTAGTATTAAGTATATTATATATAAATAGTATATACTTATATATAATATATATATATATATATATATATATATATATATATATATATATGAATCCTAGCCCAAACAGAATTCAAAACAGCTTAGGAAACTACCAGCTCGACTTACGGTCAACCGCCGAACCAGCCACGGTCGACCGGATAAACGAAAGAAACCCAAAACGCCTACAGGGTATCTCCAGTTGATAGCAGAACCCATTGAGGTCGATCGCGAAAAGTCCAGAGACTTTTCTCAATCGCGTGCACGTTCGTGGTCGACCACCGAGAGCACTGCGGTCGGCTGTACCGCAGTTTTCTTGTTTCCTTCGTTTTTGTTTGGTGGAAAAATTTAAAAGAAGACAATTGAGAATGTGAATTTGTATTATTCTCTCTGACAGACTCAGAAAAAAAATTAATCACAATCTCCCGATATAATTTCTCTCTAACTGATTTAGAAAAAGAAATTACACTCTTCTTAATCAGAATCCCGATTTACAAAAGAGAAGAAGATCGTCAGAGATCCTCTCCTTTGTTTATGTCTGGGTTCTTTCCGGTAACAATGAGATGCCTCCCTCGAATGCTCGCATCGAGTTTGCTTCTCGTTGACGATCCGAACGTCTTGTTTCACTGGAACGTGGTTGATTCCTCTTGATTGACATTGAGGAGAACTTGCGTAGTAAGTTTGAAACTCTGAACGAGTTTGTTTGGTGGAAAATTTGATGAATAATTCTGAGAACCGTATTTGGTTTTATTCTCTCTAACTGATTTAGAAAAAGAATGATCTATAATTCTCTCAAAGTAATCTCTCTCTAACAATCTTAGAAAATAAAATTACAAAATATTCTCAATCAGAATCTCGATTTACAAAAGAGAAGAAGATCGACAGAGATCCTCTCCTTTGTTTAATTCTGGATTCTTCACGGTGGCGATGAGATGCCTCCCTCGAATGCTCACGTCGAGTTTGCTTCTCGTTGACGATCCGACCACCTCGCTTTGTGGAACGTGGTTGATTCCTCTTGATTGATGTTGAGGAGAACTTGTGTGGCAAGTTTGAAACTCTTGATGAGTTGATAACTCAGAGCGAGTTGAAACTCTTGAAAAAGAGTTAATTTGAACCGAAAATCGATTAATAAGCCAAGGATGAAAGCTCCGTGAACTCTCTGTTGCTGAGGATGCCCTTGGCCCAAGAATGCCAACTTCTCCTTTGTGCCCTTTTGATCTTCAAAATTGTCGATCCAAGATCCTAATTCCAGATCCAAGAAGCTCCAAGAGATAATTGCAGATCTTAATTCTTCAGCAAATCCCCTAAAAAGCTAGCCCCGAACTCAGTTGAGTTTACCCATATTTATAGGGGGATTAAGAGGTATAACTGCCCCCTTAATCCGCTACTAAGTGGGGCCGAAATCCCTCCAATCATCGAGGAAAACGGTTTCTGGAATCGTTCAGCTCGAGTTTGAACGAGTCAAACGCTAAAAATGGCGTTCTGGACCCGAACTCTGCGTTTTAGACTTGAAACACAGACTTGGGCCTGTTTTAGGCTAAAAACGTTGTTTCGCACAAGTTATAAATCTAAAACACAGAGTTTGGAAGTAGAGATAAACTCTGCGTTTTGAGTCCACGAACTATGCGTTTTCAACTGGAACGTTAGGGATGAACCCTACGTTTTGAATCTGAAATGTGGGCATGACCTCTGCATTTTGATGTTGTGGCGTAGGACCGACCTCTGCGTTTTGATATTGCAACGTAGGGAGGACCTCTGCTCTGCATTTTGTTGCTGACACAAGGGGAGGACCTCCACGTTTTTGTGTTGTAATGCAGGGAGGACCTCTGCATTTTGTTCTGAGAACACGGCCATGAGCTCTGCGTCTAGACTTGAACGCTGGGGATGAACCCTGTGTTTTGAACTTGAACACTGGGGATGAACCCTACAGTTTGCATCTGGAACGTGGGCATGAACCCTGCATTTTGCATCTGGAACGCGGGCATGAGCTCTGCGTTTTGACTTTAGAACATAGAGCCGAGCCTCATGCGAGCTTGAGCTTCAGGCTAAGTCTAATGTTCAGGCGAAGTCCAGTCTTGCAGACAGACTTCAGAACATAACTTAGGTTTGAGAGATATCTGCATTTTGAATCTGGGATGCATAAGTGAGCTCTGCGTCTGGATTTGAAGAGACCGTGAATTTGTAGTCTCTTTTGCTAGAGCGTTACAAAGACTGTCATCTTGTAATCTTCGTCTTGGCTCTTTGAAAATATGAGAGTCGTCAGATTGTAACTCCTGATATTGATTTTGAAGGCTGTTGATTAGAGCTTTCATCAGTTATTATGAAGGTCGTCAGATTATAACCGTCATCGATCTACGTGAAAGTTTTCAAATTGTAGTATTCTGGAAGCCGTCAAATTGTAACTTTCATCATCGGTGTTTGATGGGGTAAGCTATCTGCAATAATTTTTAGATAGCCTACAGAACCCCCTTAAAAGTTTTTGAAAGTTCGCGGTTGACTGGGATGAATTTTTGAAATACTTTGGATCTCAACTCTGATCTTGGAGTTGTTGATTCCTTGTCACAAAGGAGTTGTTCTCTGCACCTGCTTCAAAGGCATCTTGGTTAAAGGGATTTACCATACAAGACATGTGTGAGGATGAGCTTCGAAGAGAAACTGTAGTGACGGTATAAGTTACTCATGAGCATAAGCCATCAAACATCACGTCGCAGCTCATATCCATTTAGCTGATGAGTCCGTGAACATTCATAGGATTTTTGACAAACCCTCAACCATCAACGGATTTGATAAGCCTTTATTGACTACCGTTTGAGTCGGGCTAGTATGTGAATTGTCTAAATCTGTTCCACATGTAACGTTGTGCTAAAAGAATAAACTCTTTTAGACTTAGTGCTATGATATTGAATACATAGACTTTACCATTCTTACGGGAATGTGCTACCCGACAACGCGTGTTAGGCGCATGCTTATATCTAATTTAGGGATTGAGATAAAGTCCCCCCAGAGATGGATTCTGGTGTCCTTTTCACGGCGAAAGACTAACCGGTAACGCGTGTTAGGTGTAGATTTATCTCTATTTAGGAGTCGATATAAAGTTCCCCATACGTGAAAGGCATGGGTTTTTGATGCTTCAATGTTGAATATGTAGACTTCATCATTATTACAGGAATAGGCTATCCAGTAGCATGTGTTAGATATAGACTTATCTCTGATTCAGAGATTGAGATAAAGTCCCCCAGACGTGGATTCTGGTGTCTTTTTCGCCGCAAAAGACTAACCGGTAACGCGTATTAGTCGTAGGCTTTGTCGCTGTTTCTTCCTGTGTTATGTTTTTACTTGAAACATTTAAAGAAAGTTGAAAGTGTCAGAGGTATAGTATTAACTTGGCATGAATTTTCACTTAGAGTGAAATTTAGAAATTTTCTTCATTATCACTAGGATAATTCCAGAAAATCTTTAATCCGCTGGGGATTTTATAATAAAAACTTGTTATTCTTGTTAAAAAAGGATTTAACAAGTTCATTGGGGGTTTAACTGTTAGAGGTGTGATGTTAACCTAACAATATTTAATGGGCCTATCACTCTATTGAAGAGAGTCGATAAGTTGATTTGATCGTCAGAGGTGTGATGTTAACTTGATAGGTTTGTGGGTCTATCGTTCTATTAAAGAGAGTCGATAAGTTGATTTGGTCGTCAGATGTGTGATGTTAACTTGACGGGTTTGTGGACCTATCGCTCTATTGAAGAGAGTCGATAAGTTGATTTGGTCGTCGGAGATGTGATGTTAACTTGACGGGTTTGTCAGAGGTGTGATATTAACATGATAGGAGTTTATTGCATTCTGAGCAATTTTGAGGACTTATCGCTCTATTGGAGAGAGTCAATAAGTTGATTTTGTCAGAGGTGTATTATTAATGTGACAGGAAAAATATTATGATCAGAGCAACTTTTAGGACTTATCATCCTATTGAAGAGGACTGATAAGTTGATTGTCAGAGGTGTGATATTAACGTGACAGAAATTTGTTACGATCGGAGTAACTTTGTGGACTTATCATCCTATTGAAGAGAATTGACAAGTGGATTGTCAGAGGTGTGATATTAACATGACATGAATTTGTTACAATCAGAGTAACTTTGTGGACTTATCATCCTATTGAAGAAGATTGACAAGTGGATTGTCAGAGGTGTATTGTTAACGTGGCAGGATTAATTATCAGAGTTGTGATATTAACGTGATAAGAGTTTGTTGCGATCGGAGCAACTTTGTGGACTCATCATCCTATTGAAGAAGATTGATAAGTGGACTGCCAGAGGTGTGATATTAACGTGACAGGAGTATGTTACGATCGGAGAAATTTTGAGGACCTATCGCTCTATTAGAGAGAGTCGATAAGTTGATTGTGTCAGAGGTGTGATATTAACGTGACATGAGTTTGTTACGATCGGAACAACTTTGTGGACTTATCATCCTATTAAATAGAATTGATAAGTTGATTGTCAGAGGTATAATATTAACATGGCAGGAAAATATTACGATCGGGACAACTTTGAGGGCTTATCATCCTATTGACAAGGATTGATAAGTGGATTTTGTCAGAGGTGTGATGTTAACGTGACATGAGAATGTGGATTTTGTGATTTGAACAAGATTTTGAAGACTTAGCGTCTTGCTGGGGAAGATTACGATTTTGAGCAATTTTGAGGACTTATCATCCTATTAATAAGTTGATTGTCAGAGGTGTATTGTTAACGTGACAAATTAGAAGTGATGCAAGCTGAAATCATACTCCTGTGGGGATGATGATCGTCAGAAGTGTACTGTTAACTCAACGAAGTGAAAGATTCGTTACTCTTGATCTAGTGGATTCCAAGTAACCAACCCCCAGTCTTGATTAAGACTTAGCAGGGGAATAAAAAAATAGACATAGCACATCACCCTGTGAGCCACTATCCATCAAGTCAAAATAGAGGTACATCACCTGGTAGGCCACTATCTGACGAGTTTGGCTATCAGAGGTAACTATTAACGTGATAGCTTTGGTGGACTCGCCATCCTACTGAAGATGATTGGTAAGGGAATTTAGAGAAAATGGACTATCAGAGGTAATCATTAACATGATAGTTTTGGTAGACCTGTCATCCTATTGAAGAGGATTGGTGGGTGAATTTAGAGAAAATGGACTATCAGAAATAATCATTAACGTGATAGTTTTGGTGGAATTTGTGGTTGATAGAGGTATTCTATTAAACATGATAACTTGGAAAATTTATTACTCATAATCCAATGGACTATAAATAAACCAACCCCTAGTCTTGAATAAGTGTATGGGGGAAAAAAGGGTAGACAGTGCATGTTACCTAGTGGGCCACTATCTAACAAGTTTGACTATCAGAGGTAACTGTTAACGTGATAGTTTTTGTAGACCCGCTATCCTACTGAAGAGGATTGTTTTCATTAGCCGTAGTATCTTCCTTTTCTGACTGAGAAGATTGGGCTTGGTCCCATTGCTCAGGTTGATCATGCTTACTTTGTTCTTCAGCTTTGACCCTGGTAATGATTTTTTGAGCATGTTCACCTTGAGAGATTAATTGTCTCCAAGAACGGCATTCTTCAACCCTCATTTATGTTACAAGGTTGGTCTGCAAGTTGTGTCGACGGGTCTTTACTAAGGTAGACTGTGTCATACCTGACGAACATCGAAGAGCTATGCTTCGGAACCTCTTGATGAAGGCTTTGACGGGCTCCCTCTTCTTCAGCTTAATGGCGAGAAGGGTATGGATGGAGACTTTTGTATCCTCTTTAAAGAATCTTGACAGGAATAGTCTCTCTAGATCCGTCCACTTTTGGATACATCCCGCAGGCAGTTTCCTGAACCATTCAAAGGCAACTCCCTTGAGGGTGCTAATGAACAATCGAGCTAGTATGGCATCGTTTGATATCATATTCCCAGTTTGTAACTTGAAATGATAGATGTGTTGGTTTGATGATCCTGTGCCGTCAAAAGTTTGTAGCGTCGGGACCTTAAACTTTGGAGGATAAGGGGTTGCATCCCATTCGGTCATCTAGCTCGCTTAGTGGGCTATAGCATTGAGGCGGACTTCCAATTCCTCGATTTTAGCCGACTGAGGATTTTGCTCATTCTCAGCTTCTTTTTCGGAGGATGATTGTTCATGATGAGTTTCTTGCTCAGCAGTCTCATTCACTCTTTGCTTCCCCTTCGATATGGATGATCCTTCTTTTCGGGAGGATTCCGACCGAGGTTGTGACTCAGCTTTCTGGAAATTAGCTCTATTTACAATTATCTGAGCGGACATATCCTAAAGTTGATTGATGGTTTCTTGCTGTGCTTGGAGCATGGCCTCCTGCTCAGCAATCCTCTTTGAAAGATCTTTAGAATTTTCTACCATGTGGGCGAATCTCTCATGCCCTACAAAAGAGCTTGATGATTGGGACTCTGCATTGGCTGAGTGTTCATCCTCAGAATTGGTTCCTCTGGCTAATCTTTGATAGTTAACCAGAGGAATGGCTCCCGTTTGAGTCCAAGTATGTTGATAAATTCTATCGGACCTATTCGGGAGGTCTTTCAAGCCAAGAGACTGATCTTTCTCTGACTCATTGGAGCTAGGGACTGATGATCTCCCTCTGCCGACCATGTTAGAAGTGACTCTAAGGTATTCATCCTCCGAAGTCTTCTTCCTGTAAGAACGTCATCGGTTATTAAGCAAAGCGATGTTCGTTAGTCTGTTGAACATCGACAAATTGACTGCGCATGAGCAGCACTGGCTTCCCGAGAGAATCGTAGAAATCAGTCATTTGTATTGGCATGTACAAGCAACTTGTTGTATCGGCCTTCCTCCTGATATGAACTCTCTCAAATCTATTACAAAAACTCGAGAAGAGTAACTTGCTGATTGTGAGGTTTGAATTGGAACCCACAGTCTATGATTGGATGGCACTGGCTCCTAATGAACATGGATCTTCTGGAAATGCCTTGGATCCATGGACTTCTTATATCCACCCCTTAATCTAGCCGCACTACGCAGAGTAATCGGGGGTCTCGCTGACCGGTCATTGAGCCAAGGGTCCAGGGGGCGGCACGGCCCTGGCTAGGGGGTCCAGGGGGTAGACTACCCCCGGTGGGGTTTGGGGCAGCGTCCCGAAGCTCCACGGTATACATCAGGTTTTGTGTTGGATTTCGTTACCCTAACGTATGCCTGAGATCCTGGTTTTACTGGTGAAACGCAGTCCTGAGGTCTACGTTTTGCTGATAAAACACAGTCTTGAGATCTGCGTTTTGGTTCTGGAACGCACTCCTGAGAGTTGTGTTTTGGTTTTGGAACACACTCCTGAGAGTTGTGTTCAGTTTGTAGAACGCGCCCCTGAAGGCTGCATTTTAATTGTACAACGCGCCACTGAGGGTTGCGTTTGGCATAAGCTGAGCCCACTCCTTCGGAGGAGGGTCTGTTCGAGCAATCTTGGCTAAAGGAGAGGGCTTCCTTCGACATAGGAGGAACAATTGGAGATTTAGTCTCCTTGAAGTCTTTATGGATCTTGCGCATAGCCTTAGGACTAAGGGATCCGAAGAAGAGTAACTCCTCATACTTTGCTTGATCGAACTCGATGATCAGAGTTTCAACGGTCGTTCCAGCGAGCTTGATGTCGGATTGCGCCACCACTTCTTCCTTGGTGAAAAAGCTAGTCTCCAGCGGAGTCGCCATCTTTTGTTTGGTGGAAAATTTAAAGAATAATTCCAAGAACCGTATTTGGTTTTATTCTTTCTACCTGATTTTAAAAAAATAATTTACAATTCTCTCAAAGTAATCTCTCTCTAACAATCTTAGAAAAAGGGGTGTAACTACCCCCTTAATCTGCTCCTAAGTGGGGCGAAAATCCCTCTAATCGTGAGGAAAAACGGTTCTGGAACCGTTCAACTCAAGCTTGAACGAGTCAAATGCCGAAAATGGCGTTCTAGACCCGAACTCTGCGTTTTAGACTTAAAACGCAGAGTTGGACCCGAACTCTGTGTTCGCACAACATTGTAAATCTAAAATGCAGAGTTGAGGCAGAGATGAACTCTGCATTTTGATTCCACGAACTATTCATTTTCAACTAGAATGTTGGGGATGAACCCTGCGTTTTGAATCTGCATGCGGGCATGACCTCTGTGTTTTGATGTTGTGACGCAGGACCGACCTCTGCGCTTTGATATTGCAACGCAGAGAGGACCTTTGCTCTACGTTTTGTTGTTGACACACAGGGAGGACCTCTGCATTTTGTTCTGGGAACGTGGCCACAACCTCTACGTCTGGACTTGAACGCTGGGGATGAACCCTGCATTTTTAACTTGAACACTGGGGATGAACCGTGCATTTTGCATCTGGAACGCGGGCATGAGCTCTGCGTTTTGACTCTGGAACACAGAGGTGAGCCTCAGGTGAGCTTTGTGAGCTTCAGGCTAAGTCTAATGTTCAGGCGAAGTTTAGTCTTGCAGACGAACTTCAGAACATAACTTGGGTTTGAGAGATATCTGCATTTTGAATCTGAGACGCAAAGGTGAGCTCTGTGTTTGGATTTGAAGAGACCGTGAATTTGTACTCTTTTTTGCTAGAGCATTACAAAGATCGTCATCTTGTAATCTTCGACTTGGCTCTTTGAAATTTTGAGAGTCGTCAGATTGTAACTCCCGATGTTGATTGTGAAGGCTATTGATTAGAGCTTTCATCAGTTATTGTGAAGATTATCAGATTGTAACATTTATCAATCTATGTGATAGTCATTAAATTGTAGTCTTCTGGAAGCCGTTAAATTGTAACTTCCATCATCGGTGTTTGATGGGGGTACGCTATCTGCAGTAATTTTTAGACAGCCTACAGAGTTGATAACTCAGAGCGAGTTTAAACTCTTGAGAAAGAGTTAATTTGAACTGAAAATCGGTTAATAAGCCAAGGATAAAAGCTCCAAGAATTCTCTGTTGCCGAGGATGCTCTTGGTCGAAGAATGTCGTCTTCTTCTTTGTGTAGTTTTGATGCAAAAAGCTGATTCTTGAACTCAATTGAGTTTCTGATACTTATAGGGGATTAAGGGGCGTAATTGCCCCTTAATCTACTCCTAAGTGAGGGACATGATCCCCTCAAATCGTGAAAATGATTTTGGAACCGTTCAGCTCACGTTTGAGCGAGTCAAACGCCAAAACTGGCGTTTCGAACATGAATTCTGTGTCATGGGTTCTGGACACAGGGTTGGGATCTCTGTTGTCGGTTGGGAACGCAAAAGTCATCCCGCGCTTGGAACTGAGAACGCAGAGGCCACTCTGTGTTTTAAATCTGGAAATTTTTACCGTACAAAATTAATTTATAAATATCAAAATCATTTAAAAAATATACAATTGGACTTTTAAATCATAGGAAATTCTAGAAAATAGAGAAAATACAAATACTCTTTTAAAAATAATAATTAAATATTTTAAAATACCAGAAAATTATTTTAACTAGTATCAAAATTTCACGGTCATTACATTCTACCCTCCTTAAAACAAATTCCATCCTCGGAATTAAAATAAGAACTCAAGGACAAATATGAAACAATATCCATAAGTAGAGGAGACAAGAAACAAGGAACAGTGGGAAGTTCCGAAGTCAAAAAGTGATAAGGTAGGGACTAGGACATAATTCATCAAGATGAGAGAATAATGGCTAACTATAGTCTTACGGATGAAATATGATATGCATCTAAATTATCCATTATATTCTCACTGGTAGGAACACGGGACCGTGACCTGCATGGGCCACCAAAAAACCCTGTCATGCCCCGCTTCCCAAAATACCGGGGAATCGAAACGTGAACAAGCCCGCGACGTATTAGATTAAGGAGAATAAATAAAAATAAATGTTTCTCCTTAACCTAATACGCTAAGCGTTTAGAAATAAATACAATACGAAGTCATAGGTCCCCGATCATAGTCAGCAAGAATATAATAGACAAACTCAGAACAAAATCCATATGACAAATGAATATCATCCAAGACATAAAAATACGGGTCAAGCATACCCGTATGCATATCTGAACAAATGAATACTGGAGAATATAAAATACAATGATCAAGCTACAAAAGTAACTGGAACCATCAACTAATAAATGAAAAGAATAGGCTTCGACTCCTTCTTCTACTCCGTCTATAAAGCACTCCTGCAGAGAATCCTCTGGCTCCTACCGAACCTATTCTTCCTCTAAGTCTGACGTACACCAGAGAAAACAGGTGTACGTCAGCATGCATGGCACACAGCAAGATCCCACAAGGGAGAAAGAAAAGGTCGAACGACCAGGGAAATAACAGATGCAACAGCAGTAATGGTAATAGAAGAGTGACCAATGCGATAATAGAAATAGGATCATATAATGATAATAGTAACAATAGGAGCATACAACTGGAATACTAACAAGCTAGATACAATCCGCTACTAGAGTATAACAGTCAGGAGAATTCATAAACATCCGAGTAACGAGATCATGCAGCTAGTCATCCTATAACCATCTACATAACAAGATCATACAACTAGATAGAATTAATACTTAAAAATCTCCAACATAAGACGTAGTACATTGAGTGAAATAATCCAAACAAGGAAACCTCATGTATATACCATATGTCTCAAATTGTAGATAATTAAATATTAATCTCGATCTATGTATGAAAAGAAATACAACTGGCCTACCTCTCATAAGAATCCATAATCACCTTAAGTAACAATGTCATGTAACTAATCATCCTATAACATGTCACTGGTTCATAACTCACACGGAGTCAACACTCATATCATCGGATAACTTACCAATCTCAAATCACAAATATCCTAACTCCTCAGACCCACCCCGGTGACTACGCAAACTTCACTGACGCGAGCCCGAACAATCACAAATATCTTAACTCCTCAGACCCACCCCGGTGACTACACAAACTTCACCGGCGTGAGCTCAGAATACAACCACGATCACAAATATCTCAACTCCTCAGACCCACCCCAGTGACTACACAAACTTCACCGACGCGAGACTGGAAAATACATCAATAATCCCAACCGCTCACATGGACCAAGACTTCTCACCCTAATTATCGTAATTCCTGATCAACTACACACGACGTTCTAAATCCTAACTGTGTCATACATGTTACTATAGTCATGTACTTCTCATGATTCTCAACATGGAATAATAAATGCAATTACGCTAAGTGTCAATGTCATGAAGTGTGAACAGGGGTCGTGATCACATGTAAGAAATATATGAGAGTAAAGCTACTATTAACAATGCAAGATGAAACTACCATTAACAGATGTTTTGCACTCAAAAATCAAAATCTCAGTTATTAATTCCAAGAATAATTTCCTTTAAAATTATCTCTCATTATAAAAATTCTAAAATAATCATCTTAAAATATATTTTGTTATTATTTATGAACAGTAATACTTTTTAATTTTATAAATGATTTCTATGATATTTTATAAAATAATCTAAAATACTATTTTTCTCAAAATAAAATTCTTTTAATCATAACAATTATTCAAAAATACTCCTTATCCAAAATGAATTATTTTCTCAAAATAATTCCTTTCAAAATATTTTCCTCATTAGAAATAATTCTAAAAATACTCTATAAATATATCCTTCCTTTCAAACAACACGAAATTAACCATAAACCATTTTTTTAACATACTTATTCATTATTTACAACATTGTTTCATAGAATATATTCACCGTAATATTATCAACAACCACACAATTAATATCATATCAGCACAAACTAATCTACGCTTATACGTAATAAATTCATAAAAAATAAAAAATTAAGTTAACGAGACAGCAAGCAAGAGGGATCTTGCCTCGGGAATATTAGCGAGGATGTCGTAGAGGGCAGTGGGGTCGTCGGGGTGGTTGTACGGGTCACAATGCTCGTCGGAAAATCAATCGTGTGATAGAATACAAAAAGGGAGGCGCTAGTAATGATTAGCAATATTCGAAGCGATATAATAAGAGGTAGAGATACCGTGTGATAGACAATATAAAGGGCTACACACCGGCGAAGACTGTGGTGAAAACGGAGATCGGAGGTGGCTGGAAAACGTGTGCGAAGTCGGCACTACGCTGCTGAAATCTGCGAACTGCTTGCCACCGAGCGATGTTTCGGACGTTACCGAGAGAGATAGAAAATGAGTTAGAGTATGATACAAATTGGAGGTGATAGACAACATGTAGGGCTACTCACCAGAGAAGAAATCAGCGGAAAAGAAGATCGGAGGTGATCGGAAAGTGCGTGCAAAGTCGGCCCAAAACTGCAGTTTTTTGCAATGCACTTACTCGCCGTTCAGGTTTGTTCTTCGCTGTTCAGACCCTTTCGCCGTTGTCCGGGCTTTCTGGAGGTGGGAGGAGGTTGCCCGGGGTCATCGCGTGTCTCGGTGGGCTCGAACGGGCCTCTGCCCAGCGTAAAGGGGAGGCCAGCCGGCTTTGAAGTGCCGTGCGCAGACGCGAGCTCAAGTCGAATGCGAGACGCTGCTGGCAACGTGAGCGCAGCCAGTGGTGGAGGTGTTGGTGTAATGCAATGGAAGGAGGACAACGGCCTGGGCTTGAGAGGCCGGTTGAGGAGGGGTGCTAGAGGTTGATGTGCTGGTTGTTGGGTGTTGTGAAGACGAGACGAGAGAGATGAGAGAGAGAGAGAGAGAGAGATGGAGAGGAGCAGAGGAGAGAGAGGAAGGAGGAGAAGGAGGCAGGGGCAGGCGGGGTGATGCGAGGAGTGTAGCGCGTCGTGGGGTGACGGGGAAACGGAGAAGGAAGCGTGCGTGCGCCATTAGTGGTGCGGCTGCTTAGAGCAGCGGGTTTGTTAGAGCGGCTGAGGAGGGATGACGGGGACGGTGGTGGCCAAGCGGGCGCTAGGCGAGCGGAGACAAGAGAGGAGAGAGAGAGAAAGGAAGAAGAGGGTGGCCGGCCTCTGTTGAAAAACGAGAGATAGAGAGAAAGAGAAGGATGATTTATATATATATATATATATATAGGGATATTTAGGGTTTTGAAAAATAATTAAAAATAATAATAATTACGAAATAATTTAAATAATTATGTGAAAATCATTTACAGAATAAAACGTGCAAGTTGTACTAATACAACCGATAATATGCAACAATAGAAATAATACAAGAAATTACACAATTAAACAAGAACAATTAATAAAAAAATATAATTACTTATATTTAAAATTAAATAATTATGGGATAATTACCTACATAGTAAAACGTACCAGTTATACTAATACGACAAATAATATGCAACAGAAGAAATAATACAATAAATTATACAATAATACGTAATTAATAATATAACGTATTATATGAAATACTATGTAATAGTAATAATAATACAACATATTATTTAAAATAATACGTAATAGTACCGATAACACAACAGATTATGTAATAGTAATAATAATACAACATATTATTTAAAATAATACGTAATAGTACCGATAACACAACAGATTAATTCTAGAAATTTTTACCGCACAAAATTATTTAAAATAATACGTAATAGTACCGATAACACAACAGATTAATTCTAGAAATTTTTACCGCACAAAATTAATTTATAAATATCAAAATCATTTAAAAAATATACAATTGGACTTTTAAATCATAAGAAATTCTAGAAAATCGAGAAAATACAAATACTCTTTTAAAAAAATAATTAAATATTTTAAAACACCAGAAAATTATTTTAACTAGTATCAAAATTTCACGGTCATTACATTCTACCCCCTTTAAAACAAATTCCATCCTCGGAATTAAAATAAGAACCCAAGGACAAATATGAAATGATATCCATAAGCAGAGGAGACAAGAAACAAGGAACAGTGGGAAGTTCCGGAGTCAAAAAGTGATAAGGTAGGGACTAGGACATAATTCATCAAGATGGGAGAATAATGGCTAATTATAGCCTTACGGATGAAATATGATATGCATCTAAATTATCCATTATATTCTCATTGGTAGGAACACGGGACCGTGACCTACATGGGCCACCAAAAAAACCCTGTCACGCCATGCTTCCCAAAATACCGGGAATCAGAACGTGAACAAGATCGCGATGTATTAGATTAAGAAGAATAAATAAAAATAAATATTTTTTCTCAACCTAATACGCTAAGCGTTTAGAAATAAATACAATACGAAGTCACAGGTCCCCGATCATAGTCAACAAGAATATAATAGACAAACTCAGAACAAAAAATCCATATCACAAATGAATATCATCCAAGATATAAAAATACGGGTCAAACATACTCGTATACATATATGAACAAATGAATACTGGAGAATATAAAATACAATGATCAAGCAGGAAAGGAATTGCTACAAAAGCAAAGTGAAAGAAATAACTAAGCTCGGTTCTTCTTCTGCTCTGTCCGCTAGACACTCCTGCTGAGAATACTCTGGCTCCTTCTTGCTGAACCTGTTCTTCCTCTAAGTCTGACGTACACCAGCGAAAACAGGTGTACGTCAGCATGCATGGCACATGGCAAGATCCCACAAGGGAGAAATAAACGGTCGAACGGCCAGGGCAATAACAGATGCAACAGCAGTAATGGTAATAGAAGAGTGACCAATGCGATAACAGAAATAGGATCATGTAATGATAATAGTAACAATAGGAGCATACAACCGGAATACTAACAAGCTAGATACAATCTGCTACTAGAGCATAACAGTCAGGAGAATTCATAAACATCCGAGTAACGAGATCATGCAGATAGCCATCCTATAACCATCTACATAACAAGGTCATACAACTAGATAGAATTAATACTTAAAAATATACAACATGAGACGTAGTACGTCGAGCGAAATAATCCAAACAAGGAAACCTCATGTATATACCATATGTCTCAAATTGTAGATAATTAAATATTAATCACGATCTATGTATGAAAAGAAATACAACTGGCCTACCTCTCACAAGAATCCATAATCACCTTAAGTAACAATGTCATGTAACTAATCATCCTATAACAGGTCACTGGTTCATAACTCACACGGAGTCAACGCTCATATCATCGGATAACTTACTAATCTCAAATCACAAATATCCCAACTCCTCAGACCTACCCCGGTGACTACGCAAACTTCACTGACGCGAGCCCGAACAATCACAAATATCTTAACTCCTCAGACCCACCCCGGTGACTACACAAACTTCACCGGCGTAAGCTCAGAATACAACTACGATCACAAATATCTCAACTCCTCAGACCCACCCTAGTGACTACACAAACCTCACCGACACGAGCCTGGAAAATACATCAACAATCCCAACCGTTCACATGGACCAAGACTTCTCACCCCAATTCTCGTAATTCCTGATCAATTACACACGACGTTCTAAATCCTAACTGTGTCATACATGTTACTATAGTCATGTACTTCTCATGATTCTCAACATTGAATAATAAATGCAATTACGCTAAGTATCAATGTCATGAAGTGTGAACAGGGGTCGTGATCACATGTAAGAAATATACGAGAGTAAAGCTACTATTAACAATGCAAGATGAAACTACCATTAACAGATGTTTTGCACACAAAAATCAAAATCTTAGTTATTAATTCCAAGAATAATTTCCTTTAAAATTATCTCTCATTATAAAAATTCTAAAATAATCTTCTTTAAATATATTTTGTTATTATTTATGAACAGTAATACTTTTTAATTTTATAAATGATTTCTATGATATTTATAAAATAATCTAAAATACTCTTTTTCTCAAAATAAAATTCTTTTAATCATAACAATTATTCAAAAATATTCCTTATCCAAAATAAATTATTTTCTTGAAATAATTCCTTTTAAAATATTTTCCTCATTATAAATAATTCTAAAAATACTCTATAAATATATCATTCCTTTCAAACAATACGAAATTAACCATAAACCATTTTTTTGACATACTTATTCATAATTTACAGCATCGTTTCATAGAATATATTCACCGTAATATTATCAATAACCACACAATTAATATCATATCAGCACAAACTAATCTACGCATATACATAATAAATTCATAAGAGATAAAAAAATAAGTTAACGAGACAACAAGCAAGAGGGATCTTGCCTTGGGAATATTATCGAGGATGTCGTAGAGGACAGTAGGATCATCGGGGTGCCTGTACGGGTCACAACGCTCGTCGGAAAATCAATCGTGTGATAGAATACAAAAAGGGAGGCGTTAGTAATGATTAGCAAAATTCGAAGCGATATAACGAGGGGTAGAAAATAAGCCCAAGTGAGAGGGAGATACCGTGCGATAGACAATATAAAGGGCTACACACCGGCGAAGACTGTGGCAAAAATGGAGACCGAAGGTGGCTGGGAAATGTGTGCAAAGTCGGCACTGCGCTGCTAAAATCTGCGAACTGCTTGCCGCCGAGCGATGTTTCGAACGTTACCGATAGAGATAGAAAATGAGTTAGAGCATGATACAAATTGGAGGTGATAGAAAACATGTAGGGCTACTCACTAAAGAAGAAATCAGTGGAAACGGAGATCGGAGGTGATCGGAAAGTGCGTGCAAAGTCGGCCCAAAACTGTAGTTTTCTGCAGTGCAATTGCTCGACGTTCGGGTTTGTTCTTCGCTGTTCGGACCCTTTTGCCACTGTCCGGGCTTTCCGGAGGTGGGAGGAGGTTGCTCGGGGTCGTCGGGTGTCTCGGTGGGCTCCAACAGACCTCGCCAGCAGCTAAAAGGTGGAGGCGGCGGTTTGAAGG
>NC_033800.1:107038499-107067947 GCF_001876935.1 Asparagus officinalis
TAACGGAGATTTTCGAAGCGAGGTGGTGGCCATGTTAGGCTGCGGCTTGCTGGAGCAGCGGCGGTATGGCGGGCTGAGATTCATCGAGGAACGAGGGGCGGCCAAGCGGTGGCAAGCCGCAGCGCGCCAGGGCGAAAGAGAGAAGAGGCAGAGAGAAAGAGAGGAGAGAGCGGTGGCGGCTCGTTGAAACCGAGAGAGCAGAGGAGAGAGAGAGAGAGAGAGAGAGAGAGAGAGAGAGAGAGAGAGAAGGATGATTTATATATATATAGGGATATTTAGGGTTTTGAAAAATAATTAAAAATAATAATAATTATGAAATAATTTAAATAATTATGTAAAATTCATATACATAATAAAACGTGTAAGTTATACTAATACAACCGATAATATGCAACAATAAAAATAATGCAAGAAATTACACAATTAAACAAGAATAATTAATAAAAAATATAATTACTTATATTTATAATTAAATAATTATGGGATAATTACCCACATAGTAAAACATACCAGTTATACTAATACGACAGATAATATGCAACAAAAAAAATAATACAACAAATTATACAATAATACATAATTAATAATACAACGTATTATATGAAATAATATGTAATAGAAATAATAATACAACATATTATTTAAGATAATACTTAATAGTACCGATAACACAATAGATTAATTCTAGAAATTTTTACCGTACAAATTTAATTTATAAATACCAAAATCATTTATAAAATTTTACAATTGGACTTTTAAATCATAGGAAATTCTAGAAAATCGAGAAAATACAAATACTCTTTTAAAAATAATAATTAAATATTTTAAAATAATAGAAAATTATTTTAACTAGTATCAAAATTTTACGGTCATTACACGTAATCACGAAAGTTACAAATATAACCCAAAATATACATGAAATTTTCACCATGAATCAATCGATTTACATGAATCAAACAATATATATTGAATCAAACAATAATCGATCTCATATATACTGAATTGCAACAATATTCTTAAAATTCAGCCATGAATTAAACACGAATCAAACAATACTCACGAAGATCACATATATAAACAATAATTGATCTACAAAAGTTTAGTATTTGAAAAATCATAAAAGTTACAAATTTTAACAAAATAAGATCACATACAACCCAAAATTCCTCCTCTCCTTCCTCTCCCTCTCTTCCCCCTTCCCCTCGCTCTTCCCCGCCCCATGTGTTCCTGCTGTTGAGCCTCGATTATCTAAGTATCTTGTTGTGTATGAGGTTGAGAAGTACCGACTCCATCAGCATGCAAAGTGTCGGCTCCTTCGTCATCGTCACATGGCCTACGTCGTCGCGTGTACATTTGCCCAAATGATCGAGACATGTCCTCACAGCATACAAACTTGTCGACATGAGTCTTATGAAATACATGTGCTATTATCTGCTTGATCTTGTTGAAGACCCCTAACGCCGCCGAATCCTGAATCTCAGGCACGTGCTCATCAATCTCAGCTTCAATGTTATCAAAAGCACGGACATGCGAGTTAAACAAGATATACACAATTTAGCAAATAACATCTTAATAAAAAATTACTATTTTAATTTAGCTTAGAAACTTACATAATCTCTCTCGATCATCCTACTAGGGATGTAACTATCTGTCGGTGGGCGTGGCAGGTGTCAAGTTGATGACTGTGGGTCATGCATGATCCATCTACGTGTGATATCCCAATACCAACGCATATATGCGGTATAGTCAACGGCTGTGTCTCTTGTATCCTGTATGAAATCCCACATGTGAATTCACCTATCTATGTAGGCTGCCCAGAGTACGGACTAGTCTGTACAATGCGATGTAGGTTGTCGCCTACGATCGATCTGCTCGACAGGATCCGACACATACTGAGAGAGCAGAAATTATTGTAGCACACGGTCGGGGACATGCATCTCCACAATCTCCCAACAGATCAATAGAACTCTGTCTCTCTACAAGTCGGGACTATCTCGACAGATAGGTGCAAGAGTATACATATCGAGCTCTGGCGGTGAATAGGGTCTCCACTTGAATTGAAATAAGATCAAATATTTATCAGTATCAACAAACAAAACTATAATATTCATAACGACTTGAGATTTATATTTACCTGTTCGTGTTGGAGGCCATCAAGCTCATTATGGTAAAACTCATGATGTCGCGTCGCTAATTTGTACTTAGCGTACTGCACGTTATACCTATTTGGCATAAAGAATATATGAGTACAAATTCAATATGAATAAAATTGTATGGATAATTATACCTGTATGTCAAAGGAAACTAGCTCTGTAGGTCACAGTGTACAATCAAAGTAGGTCGTCCAATATGAATGCGCTCCCATGACCAAATCTGTATCAATGTGCAACATCCCTTGAATTCTTTATTATGCATCAAGGATACCCTACCCAATTCTCTATATAAGTATGCCAACATCACACTGCCACATGATAGTGCGCCACATACACCAAAATCCTCTAGCAGTGGCAGCCATCGTGCATGTACAAGAGTCGTGCTCGCATCAGGAAATAGCATGCACCCTATCATGTGCAATATATACGCACGAGCATGATACTGAAGCATCTCAATGGAAGCATCAGCTGGTATATCTCCCTGAAATATCATACATATTACAAGAGCCTAAGTATGACGGCTATATCCTGTAATATGATAGTACACTCCCATATATGCATGTGGAAGGTGTTGGCTTCTGGCCTTCACCTTTCAATAAGTGCACTGATAAGCGGCCAATTAAGCCAATATATCGCACTGTCGAACACTCCCGGAACCTGGCTTGAGCTATCAACTCTAGTACTCTCTTATCATGGATGACCCAAGCCGAATGACTTTGTGAATTATCAACCATGGTAATGCCTGGTACGAGCTACACATTAAACAAAATTAGTTAAGTATATTGAGAAAAATTAAATTTAGTGCCAAAAATAAGGAATATTTTTATATATAAAAAAACATTTTACCTGTCCCGAGCCAATAAGATCTGAACAATGACTCGCCTGGAGGTACAAAACGTCGCCATGTATCGGTCCCGGATCCATAATGGATATACCTACATATTACAACAAACGAATGTGCAATGTGAATCAGGATTAATTAGAAATCAAACAACAAAATTATATCCCACACATAGTACAAAACGCTACATATTACAACAAACGAAAGTGCAATATGAACCATGATTAATTAGAAATCAAACAATAAAATTATATCCCAAACATAGTACAAAACGCTACATATTACAAATATGAATGTCATATGTGAACAAACTTTAATATTAAAAATCAATATTAGAAGTGCCCACAAACGAAGGACCGCTCATGTATTCTGACTGTGTCTAACCTTCATCTTGTTACAGAGATAAAAAGCCAACGGAGTCAACTTCAAGGTCCTCTAACATGCGGGAGTATATTCCGTCGTGATTCACTAATTTGCCCAAATTTCTCTGATGTTTTTCAATAAATAATTCCACCGAACGCTTCTCGTCGTGTGTCACGCCTCGCTCCCTAAAATACCGAGAAATCAAAATGTGAACAAGCCTGCGACATATTAGATTAAGGAAAATAAATAAAATAAACATTTTTCCTCAACCTAATACGCTAAGCGTCAAGAAATAAATACAAATGCACAGGTCCCCAATCACAGATAGTTAGAATATAATAAACAACTCAGAATAAAATGATACATATCACAACTAAAATATCACCCCAGACGTAATATTCAGGTCAACATGCCCTGATACAAATCCATCCAACTGAATACTGAAGGAATATAAAATACATCGATCAAGTGGGAATGGAAGGTGCTACAAAAACAAACTGAAAGGAATAACTAAGCTTCGACTTCTTCTGCTCGGTCTATAAAGCACTCCTGCTGATAAGGACCATCAAATAACTAAGGAAATAGCTAAGCTTCAACTTGTTCTTCTGCTCCGTCTGCAAGGCACTACTGCTGAGAATCTTCTGGCTCTTGTACGATTCCGAACTGAGACTGTCCGTCTCCTAAATCTGACGTACACCAGAAAAAATAAGTGTACATCAGCATGCATGGCAAATGGTAAGATTCCACAGAGAGAAATAGAAACGGTCAAATGACCAATGTAAAAACAGTAATAATAATAATAGAAGCATACTACTGGAATACTAATAATCTAAATGCAATCTATCACTAGAATATAATAATCAGAAGAATCTAAGAAAATTAACCAAGGAACAAGTCGATCATGCAGCTAGCGATCAGAATAATCATCTAAGTAACAAGGTCATACAACTAGATGAAATTAATACTTAAAAATCTATAACAAGAGACATTGTACGTTGAGCGAAATAATCCAAATAAAAAAACCCTCATGTATATACTATATGTTTCAAATTGTAGATAATTAAATATTAATCCCGATCTATGTATGAAAAAAAATACAACTGTCCTACATCTCATAAGAATTTATACTTAGCCAAGAAACGAGGTCATACTACTAGCCATCCTATCACAACTCACTGGTCCACATCTCAACAAAACTAACAAAGTCTTCCAAAAGACACACAAGCATATTATACATATTTTACATGTTATTTGAATTGGAGAAGAATATTTTTATATATATAATCAGGTCCCCGTAAATCTGTCTGAGGGCCGCCTTCAAGTCAAGTATTGGCCCTCTGGTCATGTATATAAAACTCATGATATCACGATAACGATAACAGGAAAGTGCATATATGCCCGTTTATATACATGAGATATTCTCCATCCAATTCCGCTTTATAAACCCCATGTTTGTCAGATTAATTTAAATGACTGTACATAAAATATTATGCAATAGCCACAGAGTTACCGTGGAACGATTTCTGTGAAACTATGAAAATAACCATGACCCATAACACGTCTGATCAAAAGTGCATCTTCTAGTCAATATTATTTTCGTCGAAAGTTGGTTTCATTGTGGAATTCATTAAAACTTCAATCGTTTACAATGAATTTAAAAGAAATAAGCTTTTTATATGACTTCTCTTACACAATGAACAAAAGAATTACAACTTCCTAAAAAAATAACACAGAAATTGTTTATCAACTCTTGCTTTTGTGAGATCTTTGCCTATGCTAGGGGTGCGTTAGCCCGTGGACCACCGATTCACAGATTCTGATTAAATCGTGAAGGCTTTTGGATGTTCTTCTTCGTTTATCGAAGTAATAATCTTAAGTGAATATCTTATCGGTGTAAGATATTCACTCTTCCAAAGATCAAATCAGAGCTTAGATCTCTATGAATCGCCAAAAGCTTCTTAAGTGTTTGTGAAGAATGAAGACTCTCTCCTTCATGCTCAAAATCACCAAATGCTCAAATCTTTCTGCTCTACCCCCCCCCCCCCCAACTCTCTCTGCTTGGGAAGGTATTTATAGGGATAAGGGTCCATGATTATTAAAATGAGAGTAAAACAACTACTCATCATCATTTTCTTTGGGCGCGACAGTCGCCACTGTCGCGACTGAAGAAATAGTTCCCGCCTGTCTTGTAATCGCCCTCCTCTGTTTTTAGTGGACGGTTTTCGTGGGTAGTGGGCATGATTTTTGCTTGTAACTGCTTCCCTCATGTTCATAAGTGATCCCCAGCAGTTAATAAGCCATGTGGACCGCATAAAATTCAAGAAAACTGTTAAAAATAATGCTTTTAGCTTCTCAGTGCGTGCGACAGTCGTAACTGTCGCGCACCTCCGAGACAGTTTGTATTGTCTCGGGTATTTTGGTTCTAACTTCCTCGTCCGATCTCGGAATCAGGTGATCCAAGATGCATTAGAAATCTAACGAAAAGATATACAACTTTTGTCTTTTGAGATTCTTCATATTTGGATTGTATTGATAGTTATGACTGTCGCGCACCTCTGAGACAGTTTGTGTTGTTTCGAGTATTTTGGCTCTAACTCCCTCGTCCGATATCGGAATGAGGTGATCCAAGATGCGTTGGAAATCTAGAAAAGAAATATACAACTTTTGTCATTTGCATTTCTTCAGATTTAGATCATATCATGGCTTAAATGTGCAAGATATCTCCGTAACAGTTACGACTGTCGCACACCTCCGAGACAGTTTGTGTTGTCTCGGGTATTTTGGCTCTAACTCCCTCATTCGATATCAGAATGGGGTGATCCAAGATGCGTTGGAAAGATAATAAAGAGATATACAACTTCCCATAGGCGAGACACTCATGAAGTGTGCGATACATACATGTACTTTGCTCTTTGTAGGCAAAGCACAACTCTTGGCTGAGTCGTTCTTTCATCGTTTCGTGTGTTTTGTAGACTCGTACGCTTCGCCGACTTACTTCATTTATTTTTTTAGCTCCTCTATGGTATTGGATAATCCCCTTTGACTCAAATAATCCTCCTTGGCTCGAGCTATATTCAGATACCTATAGGCATTTTTAGACGCCTACAGATACCCCCTCTAACGTGTTTCACACTCATTCTTTTATAGAGGAATATGGGACACTTTGGATAAGATAGACCCTATGAATGACTTTAATTCTTGACTTCTTATTCTTTTAGTCTACTCAGTGCTTTGTAGAATAGCTAAAATTCTTCCGGTGCTATGTTTATCATTTGACCGTTGTCAAAATCTTGAACTGAAACTGATGTTTTGATTTGTGAATTAGCCCTTGTCATTGAACCAATGTTAAACTGATTGTCTTCATTGAGAATTCATATCTGGATCGTAATTGAACCCCCTGGAGTCATCCATTAACTTGGAATTTTTTCCTTAGCCTTATTTTGGCGAAAATCATTAACGCGTTGACCGACGCTAATCTGCACTGTAACGCGTTGATCAGCGTTAACACAGTTTATACTCGTGCATTTACTGGAGTCTACACAGTTTAAGCTCTTAAGACGTTAGAGCATGGTGGTCCCGAGTGTCGAGGCTGTAGGACCAATTATTCAGGTTGGTTCATATGCAGGTATGGATTTTATCCTAAGTTTGTCGGATAATCAAGTCACAAGACCAAGTAATGAAGCTAGTGCATCAGTGACTATCGTATTTATAGCATTTTTGGCAAACCCTCAGCCATCAACGGATTTGATAAACCTTTACCGACTATCGTTTGAATTGGGCTAGCATGTAGATTGTTTAAGTTCGTTCTGCATGTAACATTGTGCTAAGAGAATAAACTTTCTTAGGCTTGGTGCTATGATGTTGGATACATAGACTTCGTCGTTTTCACGGGAACGGGCTACCCGACAACGCGTATTAGGCATAGACTTATCTCTAATAAAGGATTAAGATCACGTCCCCTACGCATAAAACATGGATTTGAAAATGTTTATGGGTTACGTCTTTTTGGTAAAAAGATGAACCCGACACTGGAGAGGAAGAATTTTATATTCTATCTTCTGGTCTCTTTTTTATTGGTAGAGATAAACCCAATGCTGGAGAGAAAGAATTTTATATTCTATCTCTTGGTCTCTTTTTTATTGGTAGAAATGAACCCGATGCTAGAGAGGAAGAATTTTATATTCTATCTTCTGGTCTCTTTTTTGTTGGTAGAGATGAACATGATGATGAAGAGAAAGAATTTTATATTCTATCTGCTGCTGTAAAAGAAACTCAAAATAGGATCTCCACTTCAAGAATCTGAAGGGTGAAACTAAGAGTGAGATCTCTACTCTGAGAATCGAGAAGATTTAGATAACCCCAACTGTTAAAAGGATTGATTATCCAATCTAAAAGTAGATTTCTCATTTATCGAGATGGAATTTTAACTTTGGTCCTAACTTCTTTAAAGGTTAGACCGAGTGGAGAATGTGTGGAAACCTTTCATTTATCGAGAGGTTATTCCGATTTTGGTTCTAACTGTTTAAAGGTTTGACCAAATGGGAGTTTGAGATGATCCTAACTGTTAAAAGGTTTGATCATTCAATTTGTGGACCTCTCGTTTATGGAAAGAATAGAGAAGGAATTTTGTCTTTGGCCCTAACTGTTTAAAGGTTTAACCAAATGAAATTGGAACGATTCTAACTGTTTAAAGGTTTAACCATCCAATTTGAGTGGACCTCTCGTTCATGGAAGGAGACGAGAGGAGATTTTAGCTTTTGGTCCTAACTGTTTAAAGGTTTGACCAAATAAGAGTTTGAGATGATCCTAACTGTTAAAAGGTTTGATTGTTCAATTTGTGGACCACTCGTTCATGGAATGAATCAGGAGGACATTTTGGCTTTGGTCCTAACTGTTTAAAGGTTTGACCAAATAAGATTGGAATGATTCTAACTGTTTAAAGGTTTAACCGTCTAATTTGAGTGGACCTCTCGTTCATGGAAGGAATCGAGAGGAGATTTTGGTTTTGGTCCTAACTATTTAAAGGTTTGACCATATGGAAGTTTGAGACGATCCTAATTGTTAAAGATTTGATCGTTCAATTTGTAGACCTCTCGTTCATGGAAGGAATCGAGAGGGAATTTTAGCTTTGGTCCTAACTGTTTAAAGGTTTGACCAAATAAGAAGTTTGAGACGATCCTAACTGTTAAAAGGTTTGATCGTTCAATTTGTGGACCTCTCGTTCATGGAATAAAAGGTTTGATCGTTCAATTTGTGGACCTCTCGTTCATGGAAGGAATCGAGAGGGAATTTTAGCTTTGATCCTAAATATTTAAAGGTTTAACCAAACGAGATTGGAACGATTCTAACTGTTTAAAGGTTTAAGCGTCCAATTTGAGTGGACCTCTCATTCATGGAAGGAATCGAGAAGAGATTTTGGCTTTGGTCCTAACTGTTTAAAGGTTTGACCAAATGGGAGTTTGAGACGATCCTAATTGTTAAAATGTTTGATCGTTCAATTTGTGAACCTCTCGTTCATGGAAGGAATCAAGAGGGAATTTTAGCTTTGGTCCTAACTGTTTAAAGATTTAACCAAATAAGAAGTGGGAGTAGGGTACAAATAACAATGAGAATGTTGACTTGTATAAATCACTTGGTGGGGATTTTCGGTGTCAAGTGGCTAGGATTTAATACGAAGGGGTTTGATAATCGCCATAGATTAGCAGATTGAAATTTTGGATGTCTTGTCAGGACTTTAACAGTGGAAGTGTTAAAGGCTTAGACACAGTGGGAGTTTGAATGGATTCAACCGTGAAGAATTTTGGTGGACCCACTGTCAATTAATTTGATCATTGAGGGATTTTTTGGTAGAGGACTGTGAATCATTAAGCACTCCACAGTTACTTCGTGGCAGTTTTGTGAGAGAAGATTGACCCGATAAAGTCATTGAATCTTATTTCAACGAAAGAGTGCTCCGAAAGTCACAGTAGGAGGGTTTTAATCATCTTAGAAATGATTAAATAGCCATAGTGAGAGGTTCTTAATCATGATCAGGAACTTCCCATTAGAATGAATTGCGGTATTCCACCCCCAGCTCTTTGGCGAATCTGAATCTAATTATATTCGGCCATATTGTTGGGTTATCTTTAAGAATATTAAGAGAAATATTCTCCAGGAACTTCCCGTTATTGGAAAGGGAAGTAGCTTAACCTCGTATACCCGTTGGAGGAAAGGGAGAAGTAGTTTATACTCGTATACTCTTCGGAGTTATATGGAGAAGCAGTTTATACTCGTATACTCTTCGGAGTTATATGAAGAAGCAGTTTATACTCGTATACTCTTCAGAGTTACATAGAGAAGCAGTTTATACTCGTATACTCTTCGGAGTTACATGGAGAAGCAGTTTATACTCGTATACTCTTCGGAGTCACATGACATCTTTATTTAGCTTGTTTTGTTGTTATGACACCGGAGTCAATTAAGGCTTGGATTTTGTTTTTGAGGCCAAAGCAAACCTTGGTGGGATGAAAAACCCTTCTGTGATATGCACAGTAGTTTGGATCTGTAATCCTCTTAGCTCCCTCCTGATCTTTAATAGGTGGTAGCTCGATTTTGTCATTGGCGAGGAGGTATTTCAAGATGACTGGAACTTCATCATCTTCGAAAGAATACTCCTTCTGGAACTTCAGATCGGGAGTCTTCTGTTACCTCCGGGGTTGCTGTTGTGACGTTTGATTGGCGTTCATAGCGGTTGCAGGTGTCGTTGTTTGGCTTCTCTCAACTTTCTTTCTTTTAAGAAAGCGTTCAGCTTGTTCGCCGCGTAGTTTTAACTCTTTCCAAGTTGCTAAAGGCACGACCCCCAGGGCTTCCAGGATATTAATGGAGAGATTGTTGTGACATGTCTGTAGGATGAACTCCTCTATGACAGGATCTCTGCAATTCATCGCCTTGTTATGAAAGCGCTTGACAAAATTATCAACTGACTCTCCGTCTTTTTGTTTCTCATCCAGAAGGGTTCTGATTGACACTTCGATGTCATCATCGAAAAAATTGCTGAGGAACAAACTTTCCATGTCATCCCAGCAGTTGATACTCCCAGGCTTGAGACGTCGGTACCAATCGAAGGCGGGCCCACGAAGGGTGCCAACGAATGACCGGACCATCAAAGCCTCGTTTCCAGAGATCATGCCCAAATGAGACTTAAAATAAATCAAGTGCTGAGTAGGCGAGCTTTTTCCGTCAAACAGTGTGAAGTTAATCAGATTGAATTTTGTCGGGTACGGGATTGAATCTCATTCTCTTGGATAGGGACACAAAATACCCATCTTCTTTACTTCCTGATGGACATCAATGCATTTACCTTATTCTCCACCTCTTTCATCATCTCGTCGCCTTCATCGCTCTTCGAGCGATGTTGAGCAGAAGCAATTGGGTCACCCCTAGTGTTTTTTAATGGTGCAATTGAACCATCCCCAATATTATTATTGAGAGGATCCATTGAACTACCCCCAGCGTTATTGTTATTGGAAGGTGTATCAGTTATAATGACTTCGTCCACTTCTGGATCACTGCCATGTACAATATTCTGAGTGTGGCGGCTAGATTCAGCTCACTGACTGGACTCAGGAGGTTGAAGCCGTTGAGCTTGTAATTCTCTCATTTGTTGGATAGCCAACTTCATTTTCGTCTTCATCTCAGCTCTAATTTCTTCATGTTGCTTAGCTAGAGCTTCTTGAAGCATTTGAGCAAACTGATCAGGAGTGATTGTGAACACTTCTTTGGTTTGCCCCGTGCTAGATATTGTATCATCAGAAGCGATCACAGAACAAGTGTCTGAAAGTTCATCCTTCGAGGATATTCCTTCATGCATTCTCTTGTAATCCCTACGTATGATGGCTCCTAACTAGAGTCGAGACATCCGTTGAGCAATTCTTAGATTGACTTTTCCTCCTGGGAAAAAGTCGGGATTTGATTCACTTGAATACCGCTTAGATTTTTCTTTATCATCCATGTTGATGGTGACTTCAGGGAATTCCTCATCTTGGACAATTAATATTCTCTTGCGGAAATGTCTCGGCTTGGGCTTCGACATTTTGGTGAAAAGCCTCTGGAACACTGAGACTCTTTGTGGGATGACTTCTCACTTGGAGTAGTCACATTCCGATAGTACTGCTCTAATGAATTACTGACAGGAATAATGAGAGCTCATTTCTCGGACAATCCTCTTTCGAGATTTGTTTATACCCCCAGCTTGATAGTACAACTCATCGGTATGATTGCCAGAGCACCCTATCGTCTGTTGGGGTGACCTCCCAAGTATAACGTTGTCTTTTAGCGGACACATCTTCTTCTAAAAATGTAAAGTCTTGTTAGCATTCTCAGGAGTTGCATGTTTAGAATCACCCCTTTGCGGGCATGGAGTCTTTACAGGCCCCAAATGAGAGGAAATCAAAATTTTCTCTTCTTAAGATTGCTTTGTCCTGATAGGAGAACATTTACGGACCCCAACGTAAGAGTTTATTTAGGATTCGTTCACTGGACCCAAGCATTCCTTGACCGGTGCTTTAACTCGATTATCCGATATAGGACCGAGGCGATCCTCCATCGTGATCTTGAATTTTGACAGGTCGAGACTGACCCACGGCTTCACTGGTGACATAGCAGATGTGGATGCGGTAGAAGGACCCGGAATGGATGTCGACAGCGTCGAAGGAGAGGCCTTGGAAGCCTTTCTTTGGCCAAGACAGTTACAACTGTCTCGGGTATAGCTCCCTTGTCCGAGACACTTGCAAGTGTCTCGGATATGACCTCATTGTCTGAGATAGTTGCAAGTGTCTCGGATACTGCTGCTTTGTCCGAGACAGTAGCAAGTATCTTGGATATTGTTGCTTTGTCCGAGACAGTTGTAAGTGTCTCGGATGAAGGATGTATCTAGTGATTTGATTTTTGCATAAGTTCGGATTTCGGGATCCAAACTTTGAGGTTTTTTGGTGATTCTTTAGACACCATTTCCTTCTTCCCTTCTTATGTTTGTTGACGAAGGGCACCGGCACAAGCGGCGTTTGTATGACGCTTTTCTATGCATTCTTTGAGGGTTAAACGAGCCCTTTTGACGAGAGTTCATTCCTTCGTCGTAAGTTTAGCAAAGATGTGAGTGGTTTGTCGTTGGGGCAACTAGACCACTTGATGTTTCCTCGACTCTAGGTCCGTATAGTAACGAACCTCGTCGGTTTGTTCTAAGACCTTAGCCAATTGACGAGCACGGCGCTAATGTTGTCTCTGATGAACCCTCTTCGTCAATGCCGGTGAACTTTGATTCAATGACCCCTTAACTGGAGAAGAGTCATCGGGAGAAAAGGTGTTGCAAGTAGATTCTTTAGCAACAATCGGGCGAGAGTCTTCACCCGTAGCGTTCGACATTGTTGATAATTCGTAAATCTTCTTAGAAGATGAAATCTTCTTAGAAGATGAAATCTTCTTGTATTTGCGAGGCGAGGAAGATTTTGCAGATGAGGATGACAAATACTCCTCAAACTATGCTTGGTCGAATTCGTACTCGATCATGGATTCAACCGGGATCTTGATTGGCTGCGACACAACGGTCTTGGCAGCGAGACCGTTGGCTCCCACTGTGGTCGCCAGTTTGTTTTCATCGAAAGTTGGTTTCATTGTGGAATTCATTAAAACTTCAATCGCTTATAATGAATTTAAAAGAAATAGTCTTTTTATAAGACTTCTCTTACACAATGAACAAAAGATTTACAACTTCCTAGAAAATAACATAGAAATTGTAGTGAGAGTAACAATAGCTATTAGGAAAGATATTGATTGGAGAGAGAGAGAGTGGCTGATATGAGGGAACCAGGGGAAAAGCCAGATAACAGATTGACTATTGTGCTGATCACCTGATAGCTATAAATAGAGGTAGGGGATAATGGTGCAAGCTAAAATTTTAATACAAGATAATTAATAAGACAATAATAATAATAATAATAATGAATAACCAAGTATTACTTTAAAAAGTTTTTATTAGCAAAACCTATAAAATAAATATAAAACCGAATTTTTAAATCATAGAAAATTCTAGAAAATTAGGAAAATATAAATACTCTTTTTTAAAAAATAATATTTAATATTTAAATACCAAAAAAATATTTAAACCAGTATTGGAAATTTACGGTCATTACATCGTGTAACACTCCAATGAGACTCATATCATAGTCACTTGAGATTTGAATACTACTTGTTCTGTTCTCCCAATAGGATAATTATAAATAATATTGAGGTGATACTCACGTGAGCTGGTTAATGTAAGTTTGTGTAAGTCATTAATCAATTCATCGAAAGTAAACGGCTTTGTTATAAACAATGGCTTCGTGACACCTCCTTCATAAACGTGCATATTATTTTCGAGATAGTTAATATTCCCATCATATGAACAAGGAATTACGATTCGATCGTTCATCATTACATTTGAAGAGTAAAAAATCAATATTAATATTAGAAACCCATAATTAGAAACTCATAATTTTAACCATTAAATCTCTTAGGTCGATATTAGAAACCCATAAAATTGACATTTTGTTAACTTCACGATTACAGATTTCGATAATTTCCCCTCAAACTTCATACACAATATTAACTTTTCTTCACAAATTTCATAAATAATTACAAATTTATTTAGAAATCTAATTTTTTACAAGTAATCACTAAGAAATTGTGAGAATATACAAAAATTTTGAATTAATTTTTTTAAGATTTTACCTTAATATTGACGATGCCCTAATTCTGGTGAACTCCGACGGTGATGACGGCGGTGCGAGGTCGGTGGTGGCGGCCGAGCGGGGGGGCGGCGACGGGGTTGGTGGCGGTGCTAGTGAGGGGAGGGGGTGAGGGTTAGGGTGAGGGAGTCGGGTTTAAGAGGAGGAGTGGGGCTAGGCTATGGGTCAGACATCGCCTCTGCCTTATATAGGCAGAGCGAAAACTCCACGGGACTTCAAATCCCATGGAGTTGTAGTTCTCATTTTCCAGAGTCGCGATTCTCTAGAAAATGAGCCTTAAACTTCACGGGACTTCAAGTCCCGTGAAGTTTCAGCACTAAAACAAAACTTCACGGGACTTGAAGTCCCGTGAAGGTTTTTGAACATTGAAACTTCACGGGACTTCAAGCCCTGTGAAGTTTATCAGATTAACAAAATGACTGCTAAACTTCCCGGGACTTGAAGTCCCGTGAAGTTTGGAAACTTTTTTCGCCAAAACCAACCTGGTTTCAGCCCCAGGGCTGAAACCAGGTCGGTTTTGACAAATAAACTTGAAAGTGGTCGTTTTTGAGGATTAAGTTTGCAAATAGGGCTCTTTTGAAAATTTGTCCCAAAAAAATATATCATACTCACTTTAAAAGCACGAGTTCGGGAAAATCTTTCTATGGTCAGTATTACCCTTAACTTTTTTTAAATATTACATTATTATCCTAATCTATTCTAATTTTAATCATATTTTATCTAATTCTACGTGAACTATCTATAGGCCAACAATTTAAAAAAAAATAATTTTGAATATTTCACTTAAATCTTAATCTATCCAAATACTAATTATATTCTATATTAACTCCATATGAACTACCTATAACTCAAAAAATTAGAAAAAATAAGATTAAGAAATTATACGTAGATAACATATTATAATACATAAAATATTATAAAAAACCCAAAAGTTTCAAAAATTGCATATAATAGCCTTAAAAGTTTAAAATTACAGAAAACACCTTGACTTTTTTAAACTTAAAAACAAACATGATATCTAAAAATTTAAAACTTGTAATTAACACCCTCAACATTTATAAAATTGTAGAAACAACCTCAAAAGTTTAAAGGCTAAATTACATTTATATACCCTATGTGTTTCACTCTTGAAGCAGTTATATACCCTAAGTTACAAAATATAGCAAAAAAATACCCTGAGTTGGTAAAAATTTACAAGTTGGTACCTTCTGCTAACCAGCTGTGAGAATATTATCTAGAATATTCCCACGTGCTGGACCTATGACCAACTTGAATACTTATTACCCTTATTTATTGTATTATTTACTGTATTACCTACCCCCCCTAAATTAGATTATGTTCATCATCATCATTTTCTTTTCATGACCTCCAACTTCTTCTTCCTCTTTAATATAGGTAACAGTAGAAAATAAGAGCTTTCACTATATTTGGCGGGGGGTTAATTCTTAAGGAGGGGCATTATTGTTCTTTCATGTATTTTTTAACACTGTTAGCTAAATTTAAACAATCCAACTCAGGTTATTTTTTGCTATGTTTTATAACTTAGGGTATATAACTACTACAAGAGCAAAACAATAGGGTATATAAATACCATTTAGCTATGTTTAAATTACAAAAAAATATTCTAAAATTCAGAGATTTCAAAACTTAGAAATAACATAGATGGATTCCAGGGATTACCATTAGGCACATAGAAATATAAAATTAGTAAAAACAAATAACCTCAAAGGTACAAAAAGTACAAAAACTCTCTCAAAAGTAAAAAAATATTAAAAAATTCTAAAATTTTAAAACTTATAACTGGTACATATCAAATTTAGAAATTATCAGCAGATTGCTAAAAAATTAAAATTTTTAAAAAACAACCCAAAATTAATAGTATAGTCAACTCTTGGGATTAGTTTTTTCCAATGATTTATTGAAAAACACTTGGAATCAATTACGTTATTAGAAATCCATTTGGGGGCTCACCCAAGTTGTTTTAAGCAAATTATAAATCACTATGAGCACACTTCAAATATATGGAACAAATTGGAAAAATTACACTTCAAATATATCAACTTATTGAAGAAATAAGAGATAGATAAGCAAACCAAGCAAACATCCATATAACACGATAAAGAAAAAATATTACACTTTAAAGCTAATATGCATGGCTCATTCATAACAAGCTGCTAAAACAAAAACATCTCCATCAAGGCTCTTTATAAATACAACACAAATTTAAATTATTTAATATTTTTAAAAATAGCTTAATTTTTTGAGTAAAATCAGGAATCTTTAGAAGTGATTTTCATGAACTCTTTTAATTTTTTTATATGGTTATGTAGATGCTTTTATCATATAAAAGTATAATAGAGTTAGCGTTAATCTTTATTTTATGATTTTTTCTAAAGTCTATCAGTGATTAGCAACAAAATTTATATTTTCTTTAGTTTCATTCTAGCCCACTTTTAATTAATCATCTTGTCTTATTGGCTTTAATTATTCATCCTTCTTTTATAACATTATCTTTTTAAGTGTTTTTCACTTTTACAACATTATTTCTTCTTAAGCCAAGCTTGGTTTCATGCTGATCTAAATAATGCAAAAATTCAAATTAGCTTTAGATTATATTTATTTCTTGTCAATTCAATTATTACATGAAAATTTTAAATTTAGTGTAGCCCATTCAAACAAATATTAAAAATAATAATAATCACAATAGTAAAGTTTGAAAACATAAGTGAGAAAAACAAACAAAGTGAAACTGAGAAACAAATTTTAGTAAAGAAATAAGTCAAAAATATTTAATCATAATATTTAATCACGTGCATTGCATGTGCATAATGTTGCCCTTCTTGTTTTAATGATGTTTAACAAACAATTTACCACTAATGTTGTTTGTCTATTATTTGTGTTTTCTTATTTATTATAGATACCACTAATGTTGTTTGTCTATTATTTGTGTTTTCTTATTTATTATAGACAAACAACGTAGTTGGAGGTTGGATGGATTGCGCCATAACGATCATATCAAATGGAGGTTGGCGGAATAGTGGAGTGAAGTCTTGCTATTCAAAGTTAAAGATCCAAGTTCAGCTTCATCCGCACAGTGTACCAAGTTGAGCTACAATGAAGATCAAGATCAAGCTTGGGTAATCTTAGTTTAGGTTTTATATTATGTGTGTTAAGTACGTTAAGCTCAATATCATATTGTGACGCCCCTGGGTTCACACAAGGCTGCAGTCCAAGGTGAAACCAAGAATGTCAAACCTGCCATGCACCACACCGTGCAATAACATGTTTCACCATCACAATTAATATCTATCTAGTAGAGTCAACAACAGGTGTAGGTACAAAAGCAAGTAAAAGATAATACAAGAGATACTAGCGAAATGAAAGAGATCAAATTAACACATCTCCTCAACCAAATAAACTGGAATAGGTCTGAGTAGATAAACTGGAATACTCAACAAGTCTCAAATACAAATATCTGACGAAAAGGAAATAAGGCACACAGCCTTTACAACTTCTAGAACAAGACTCTCAAATGTCTAAACAAAAGTCTACTGTGGAACTCCAAAAGAAAATATATAACTAAATAGACGGCTGAAGCTAATATGCATCGCCATCAACCTGAGACTCTCCGGGCTCCTGGCTCATTACCTGAAAGGGGGAGGGACAACGAGCGTCAAAGCGCTAGCGAGTAACATCACAACCAACCCCAAGGGAACAGGGCTCGTTGTATAAGAAAAATACAGATAATACATAATAGATCTAAAATCATTGATCTTACTAAAGAGGGTTTTAGTATTTAGAAATTTACAACACGAGAATAGGTACGTCGATTGAAATAATCCAAACAAGGAAACCCTCATGTATATACCTTATATCTCAAATTGTAAACCCCTAACCACCAAACCCGAAGTTCTAGTACAGGAACAATAATAAAATGAATACAACAAATCTCAGAACATAAGTACAGTGCCATATCATAGCCTACATGAATATCATGTTATAGCTTACATGAATGTCATGTCAAAATCTACATAAGTGTCATGTCATGAACTTCTGTGAGAAAATCATATGCAGGGTTAAGAACTATGTCCGATACAGGAACTATATACTGTAGTTTCCAAACTCATGAAATAAATGGCAAATGTCCAACATGAGGACTGATATGGATTATAGTCCAACACGAGGACTTTAATGGATTATAGTCCAACACGAGGACTTCTATGGATTATAGTCCAACACGAGGACTGTGCGATTGTGAAAATGTCACTGAGATATATAGTGAAATCTACTTATACCAACCCATACTCAAATCAGTATGTAAATCCCCAATTTGTACCCTCAGGTCATCTATCGTGCATGGATACATAGTAAGACTAAAAACCAGAGTCGGAAAATCCAGGCAAACTCTAGAACATGAGTAAAATACACAGAACAGGCGGTCGACCGCAGAGCTGACAGAAGCCCAAATCTGGGTTTCTGTCAGCTCAAAACCTGAAATAAAATTTCTTGATCTCTACGATAACAAAAATTCTAACTTCTCAAAAATCATACAGTAGAAGAACAATGAATTTTAAGCATGTAAACTACATCCCTAATATTCTAAATACATGAGAAATATGTTAAAAACGTTTTAACAACAGTAAATCATGATTTAACTCTTGTTTAAGCAATTTCAGATCTAGATCTTCACTAAACAGAAACTTTGTGAACTTTTATAAACTGAAACCTTTGATTCTTGCAATCCATATTATAGAGAACTAAATTTTATACGAAAATACCTTTTGGGCTTATCAAAACTCATGAAACATCAAAAGAAAATTCGTAGAAAATATAGGTGAGGGATTGGGCGAGATGATACTCGCCTCAGGTGCTGACAAATGCCCTGAAGATGATCCTCCTTCGATCTGACCCGCGAAATCCCACTAAAAATCCTTCAAACTTCCCAAAATCACCAGATCCAGCTAGGGTTTAGAGAAGAAAGAGAAGGGGGCTTGGGTTTTTTATCTCAGCTGAAAGAAGGCTCTTTCGGGTTGATTAGAATATATACCACTCCCACAACCCGACCCGAAACCCGTTAAGACCCAAACAACTCGTTAAAACCCAAACCCAGGTCAACCGCCGCGGTCGACCGCACAACAAGAAAAGAGTTTTCCTGTTGTTGCTGGACAATCCATTTGATTTCTCTCACGCATAACCACCAGCTGGGTTCCCAAACACTGATAAACACATACATCTTATATATATATGATTATTCATCACAAAAGAAATGTTTATTACTTTTTAATTCACACAATTTAATTATAGAAATTTTGGGGTTTTACATTCTTCCCCCCTTAAAAGAATTTCGTCCTCGAAATTCGGAAATCATACACATCTCGCAATATGAACTTCTAGATGAACATATAGAATTATTTATATCTAACGATCTAAAATGGTAATACTCCCGCTCGAACCCTAATCTAGTGGAATTAGTACATCGGGTGAAAAATCCAAACAAGGAACCCTCCATATATATACCATGTGTTCCGAAAGATTAAGAATTAAGCGCGAATATTCCCATTCTAGTGTTAAATGTAAATATAACTAAAGATATAAACATCATACAAGATACACATTATAAAAAAAATTATTTTACCTGTTCGAACAGGTGTGGGTAGTCGTGATGCAAATCCTCTTCGCGCTCCCAAGAAATCTCCTCAATGCCTCCTCGGTTTCACTGAACTTTCACCAAGGGAATTACCTTGTTTCTAAGTCTCTTGTCCTCTCTGGCAAGAATACGAACCGGAATCTCGACAGTAGTCAAATCCTCCTGAACCTCAATCTCTGGTGTATCCAAAGTGTTTCTTGAGCATAGAAATATGAAATACATTGTGTATACTAGACATCGATGCTGGAAGATCTAGTCTGTATGACACAACTCCAACACGCTCCAAAATCTGAAATGGTCCAATGTATCTCGGCGCAAGCTTCCCCCGTCGTCCGAATCGTTGTATGCCTTTCATAGGCGATACCTTCAGCATGACTGAGTCTCCAACCTGAAACTCCAAGGGTCTTCGTCTCTTATCGACATAGCTCTTCTGCCGACTCTGAGCTGCTAGAATCCTCTCTCTGATCAAGGCTATTTTCTCAGTAGTCTGTCTTACCAACTCCGGCCCAAGCATCAAGCTGTCCTCCGGCTCGGCCCAACATATCGGTGACCTACAAGGTCTCCCGTACAATGCTTCATACGGGGCCATACCGATCGTCGCTTGATAACTATTGTTATAAGCGAACTCTACCAGTGGAATATGATCCTCCCAACTGCCCTGAAAATCAATGACACAAGCTCATAACATGTCTTCCAATACTTGATTTACTCTCTCTGTCTGACCATCTGTCTGAGGGTGGAAAACACTGCTGAATGATAGACTGCTACCAAAAGAGTCCTGAAAACTCCTCCAAAAGTGCGAAGTGAACACCGAACCTCGATCCGATACAATCGTGTCTGGAACTCCATGAAGTCGAACTATCTCCCGGATAAATATCCTCGCATATGCCTCGGCGGTATAAGAAGTCCTCACTGGAATGAAATGTGCCGACTTCGTCAACCGGTCCACAATCACCCAAACTGAATCATTCCTCTTCTTCGACTTCGGCAACCCTACAATGAAGTCCATAGAAATGTCCGCCCACTTCCACTCCGGAATGGGTAAAGGCTGAAGTGTTTCTGCCGGTCTCTGATGCTCCACCGTCACCTGCTGACAGGTAAAACACTTAGCCATATACTCTGCAATCTCCCTTCGCATACCACTCCACCAAAAGTGTCTCTTCAGGTTCTTGTACATCTTAGTAGTCCCTGGATGTACAGTGTACCGAGTACGATGAGCTTCATCAAGTAACTCTCTCTTCAGTTCGGCACTGGCTGGCATGACTAGTCTACCCTTCATTCGAAGGCCTCCATCTGCTCCAACACTCCAATCAGTTTTAGGCTCCTTGGAAATCTCCTCCTTTCGGATTTGAATCCAAGAGTCTCCCAACTGAGCTCTGACAACTCTGTCACTCCAAGATGGCTGCACTAACACAGCTCCCAAAAATGCATTGGTTCCTTCGATCTCCGGTCTAAAATCAAACTGGCTAAGAGTGACAAGATCCCGATGTAATGAACATCTCAAAGCCGAAACCTGATGTCGATGCTTCCTGCTTAAAGCATCTGCCACGACATTCGCCTTCCCCGGATGATACTGGATCGTGAACTCGTAGTCCTTAATAAACTCAATCCATCTCCTCTGTCTCTGGTTGAGTTCCTTCTGGGAAAAGAGGTACTTCAGACTTTGATGGTCTGTGAATAACTCAAACTGCACTCCATATAGGTAGTGCCTCCATGACTTCAGTGCAAATACCACTGCTGCCAACTCCAAATCATGAGTGGGATAGTTCTGCTTATGCACCCTCAACTGCCGTGAGATATAAGCTACTACCCTCTGAGTCTGCATCAATACGCCTCCCAAGCCTGTCAACGATGCATCTGTATATACGACGAATGTCTTGTCGCTGCTCGGAATAGTCAAAATCGGCGCTGTAGTCAACTTAGTCTTCAAAATATCAAAGGCCTTCTGGCACTCCATGCTACATATGAACTGTACACCCTTCTTAGTAAGGTGTGTAATAGGCGTCGCAATCTTCGAGAAGTCCTGAATGAACTTCCTATAATATCCAGCTAAACCCAAAAAGCTGCGAATCTCTGTCACCATCTTCGGTGGCTCCCAATCAAGAACTAATATCCAGCTAAACCCAAAAAGCTGCGAATCTCTGTCACCATCTTCGGTGGCTCCCAATCAAGAACTGCTGTGACCTTAGCCGGGTCCACTGTTATGCCCTCCCTACTGATGACGTGGCCAAGGAATCTGACTTCTGAAAGCCAAAATTCACATTTGCTGAACTTGGCATATAGCTGATGCTCCTAAAGAGTCCTTAACGCTATCCGTAGATGTTCCTCGTGATCCGCCTCCGATCTCGAGTAAATGAGAATATCATCGATGAAAACGATCACGAACTGATCTAAGAAGGGACGGAAAACCCGGTTCATCAAGTCCATGAATACCGCGGGTGCATTGGTCAACCCAAATGGCATGACCAAGAACTCGAAAGAACCATACCGAGTAAGAAAGGCGGTCTTGGGAATATCAATCTCCCTAACCCGCAACTGATGATAGCCAGAACGAAGATCAATCTTCGAGAAATACTGTGCCCCCTACAACTGGTCAAACAAGTCATCAATCCTAGGTAGTGGGTACCTATTCCGGATAGTGACATTGTTCAACTCTCTATAATCTATGCATAATCTCATACTACCGTCCTTCTTTTTCACGAAGAGGACCGGTGCGCCCCACAGAGAATGACTTCGGCGAATAAAACCCTGAGCTAATAACTCGTCCAATTGGGTCTGAAGCTCCCTCATCTCAGCTGGTGCCATACGTAGGGTGCGCAGGATATCGGGGTTGTGCCTGGCTGCAACCCAATACAGAATTCCACCTCTCTCACCGGAGGTAATCCAGGTATGTCCTGAAAGACATCCTGATACTCTGAGACAACTCTAGTCTCCAATAACTCAGCATCATGGTCCTGTCGCATCACCTCCTCGATGTACGCCAGAAATGACTCCGCAAGTCAGTTGCCCTGAGAGGCGGCTACAATCATCTCGGACCCGTCGGACGCTCGCAACTTGACTGTCTTCGCAAAGCAATCAATGCTAACATGGTAGGAAGACAACCAATCCATACCAAGGATGACATCGAACTCGGACATATGCAACACTATCAAATCGACTATGAACTCCGACTCGTCTAAACTGACAGTACACCTCCTACAAACGCTCTCCAGAAGCGATACCTCACCTAAAGGGGTAGAAACGGATAGAAGGGTGTCTAGGGGCTGAGCTACGAGCTGGAGTCTAGTCATAAATGCATGCGATATGAAGGACTGCGAAGCTCCCGAATCGAAAAGAATACGGGTGGGAAAGTATGGACGGGAAAGGAATTCACAAAGACCGTCCCCTCCACTACGGCTCCGCTAGCTCCATGATCGCGGGGAACAACCGCATAAACCCTGCTCGTGACCGAAGACTGCTCTGTTGCTGGAGCTGGAGAAAATGGGACAATCTGCCCCTGAGGAAACTCCTGAACTGCGCGAACTTGCCCCTCAGTCCTCTGGATTGCTGGCGGTGCCTCAAGCCTGTTCTGCTGGCCCTGACCTCTGCCCTGCTGTCGCTGCTGCTGCTGCTGCTGGTTCGGACCCCTGCCCTGCTGAGCTCCTGCTGGTGCGCTACGACACTTCGATGCCTTATGCCCGATCTTGTGACAGTTAAAATAAGATCCCTGGAACTTGCGCTGCTGATGCGCTCTCTGGTCCTGCTGGGGTCCCTTTTTATAAGGGCCCTGATGCTGCTGCTGATGCCCAGAGAAAGGTCTCTTGTTCTTGCCCTTGTCCCCACTCTGACCTGCCTTGGCCTTCCCCTCCTTATCCTTCTGGAACATAGTAGTCTCAATCTCCTGCGAAGTGGCGGCCTCAGCTACCTCCCTAACTTAATAGAATTTCCTCGAGACGAGGTATCAGCGGAGATTAGGGTGAAGCCCTGCCAAGAACATCTGAGCCTGACGCTCTCATGTCTGCCACATTCCCGTGAAATGTAGCAGCTCCATGAACCTGCTCTCAAAATCTGCAACTGTCATGTCCCCCTGAGTCAAACGGGACAACTCAAGCTCCTTCCCAGTCCGAGCTGCCGAAGAAACATACTGCCCATCAAAGAAGTAAATAAAGTCCTCCCATGTGAGGGTCATCCTCTACTCTAGAGTAAACTGAAGTCGGTACCATCTCCCGGCATCTCCCTTCAGGCTGTAGGATGCCAATCTCTGCTTCTGGACTGAATCTACACCGAGTATGTCCAAAATATTGCCCACATCCTCCTTCCACTTATGGGCTGCAAGAGGGTCTAGTGATCCCTGGAATTCTGGTGCCCTCATCTTCTGGTACCTCTCAACCATACGAAGCCAAGCCTCCTGCTCTGTGGCTCTATCTGGGACTGCTAAAGGAACAGCTGCAGGCGCTACCTCTGGGTCTCTCTCTCTGATTAGGACGGCTGGTATCCCCTGCGGTGGAACTACTGGAGGTGGTGGTGGTGGTGCGATATGACCCGCCACAGCTCCTCAATTAGATCCTAGCTACGATGGGAGCCATGAGATCAATAAGGTATTGTGGAGCCTGCTGCGGCTCAGGTGGTGCCTGCTCCTGCTTGGGTGGAGCCTGCTGCGGCTCTGCCTGAGCAGCTCTGCGAGTGCGAGGTCTGCCACGTCCTGCCATCTCTCTGATCATAAGAAAATAAGAGTTTATGAGTTAAAATAGACCTTCATAAATAACGTATCACAATACAATTTTCACAACATATAGTATTTACACAAATACTTTAAATTTATACAAAATAGTTGTCATAAAAAAATTCTCAAATTTTGAGATATACGCATATATCGTCCTCACTCGTACTAGGAACTCCTTATGGACTCTATACATGAATCCTAAGAAACTCTATCCTAGCTCCACAACTCGACACAAGATGATCCTAAGGATAATGGAACTAGAGCTCTGATACCAACTGTGACGCCCCTGGGTTCACACAAGGCTGCAGTCCAAGGTGAAACCAAGAATGTCAAACCTGCCATGCACCACACCGTGTAATAACATGTTTCACCATCATAATTAATATCTATCTAGTAGAGTCAACAACAGGTGTAGGTACAAAAGCAAGTAAAAGACAATACAAGAAATACTGATGAAATGATAATAATCACATAAATATCTCATCATCCAACATACAGAGATACATAAATAAGGTCTGAGTAGATAAACTGGAATACTCAACAAGTCTCAAATACAAATATCTGACGAAAAGGAAATAAGGCACACAGCCTTTACAACTTCTAGAACAAGACTCTCAAATGTCTACACAAAAGAAAATCTAAAGTGGAGCCCCAAATAAAACATATAACTAACTAGACAGCTGAAGCTAAAATGCATCGCCATTAATCTGCGACTCTCCGGGCTCCTGGCTTGTTACATGAAAGGGGAGGGACAACGAGCGTCAAAGCGCTAGCGAGTAACATCACAACCAACCCCAAGGGAATAGGGCTCGTTGTATAAGAAAATACAGATAATACGTAATAGATATAAAATCATTGATCTTACTAAAGAGGGTTTTAGTATTTAGAAATTTACAACACGAGAATAGGTACGTCGAGCGAAATAATCCAAACAAGGAAACCCTCATGTATATACCTTATATCTTAAATTGTAAACCCCTAACCACCAAACCCGAGGTTCTAGTACAGGAACAATAATAAAAGGAATACAACAAATCTCAGAACATAAGTACAGTGCCATATCATAGCCTACATGAATATCATGTTATAGCTTACATGAATGTCATGTCAAAATCTACATGAATATCATGTTATAGCTTACATGAATGTCATGTCAAAATCTACATAAGTGTCATGTCATGAACTTCTGTGAGAAAATCATATGCAGGGTTAAGAACTATGTCCGATACAGGAACTATATACTGTAGTTTCCAAACTCATGAAATAAATGGCAAATGTCCAACATGAGGACTGATATGGATTATAGTCCAACACGAGGACTTTAATGGATTATAGAACAAATGGATCTCTTTCATTGCACAAATTGCAATCGGAAGGGTCATTTGAATGAATATTGTTTTGACCATGTTAGTGCACCACATATACCTAAGAGGGTTCATAACCCTAAGGTTTTGAGCTTAAATGATAGGGGTCATGTCCCTAAACCTTTTGGTACCAACATTACTTGGGTACCAAAACAAATTTGATTTTAAACCAAGAATTTTAGTACTTTTATTTTTCTTTGTCTTGGTTTTGAAAATTATGCTTTGAAACTTTTTATGAAAACACTTTTTAAATTGATCAAATCTTTTGTTTTCATGATTATTTGTTTCGATCTTGATGAGAGGACTATGTTTATATAACCCTCCGGAGTTATTGGGTGTTTATTCCCAAACATTGTTTACCGGGTGCTAAAAATGTTTATATGGGTTATTATTAGCTCAAGAGCTAGATATGGTTGTCTCTCTTGATTTTTTAAAATCAATGATGATTTGTTTTTATGTTCTTATATGATTTACTTGTGATTTATGATTTCATTGGTTGATTTGTTTTCATTTGAAAACCTTTTACATGATTTTCATGTTCCTTTTCTTTTGATTTCATAAATCTATTTTTGATCTTTATGTTTTTGTTAATGAGACACTATTTTCATATTGATATATTTATATATGGTTCTCGTTATCTTTTTGTATGTGAGTGATATTTAGCATATTCATGTATGCTTGCTCACATGTTTTGCCTTGATCTTTATTGCATATAATTTATATGGCATTTTGATAGGGGGAGCTATTCCCTATTCTATGTTTGTTTTTATACTCACCTATGCTTATTGATAGGGGAAGCTTTCGCTCTCTTAATTCTTTTGTCCCCTTTTTGATGTTATCAAAGGGGGAGAAATATTATGAGTATATTCTTTCTTATTTATATGCATGATATAGCCAAAATAATTAGAAGGAGAGAGCTCGGTTTGAGATAAATAAGAGATTTTCATGTGCTTTCGAGAGGAGGAGTGTTGGCCTTCTTATTTTGAAGATGTTTAACAAACAATTTACCACTAATGTTGTTTGTCTAGTATTTGTGTTTTCTTATTTATTATAGACAAACAACGTAGTTGGAGGATGGATGGATTGCGCCATAACGACGATATCAAATGGAGGTTGGCGGAATGTCGGTGAAGCCTTGCTATTCAAAGTTTAAGATCCAAGTTAAAGCTTCATCCACGAGATTACCTATAAGAGCTTATTGAAGATCAAGATTAGCTTGGGTAATCTAGTTTAGATTTTATATTATGTGTGTTAGATACTCTAAGCTCAATATCATATACACACACATTTATTGGTTTCTTCGTATATATATATAGATATATATATATATATAAGTTTTGGTTTCTATGCATATATATAGTTATATATATACATACATAGTTTTTAAGCTTTCATGTTTATAAATATGAAATCACATGTTTCATATTTATTATTGTGTTTTAGTATATATTGCATAGAATATGAAATTTTATGAAAATATTGTTTTGTTAGTTTTTGGACTTAACAATAATCATATACATATTTTATTAAGTCTACAAAATCATTGTGCAAAGTTTCAAACCATGGTTTAGCCAAAATGTCAAAATTCACATGTTTACATTTTCATGCTTTGGCTTATTTTGTAAATTGATTTCATTTGGGAAGTCTTTTTTGGAAACCAGTCATTGTAGCATGTTTATTATCATGTCTACAATTATTCCCCAAAGTTTTACATTTTTTTGGAATTTATTTGATATTTTTAAACAGTATTTTAAAATCAGAAAAATAGTTTTCAGACTTCATTTTCATGTATCAGTCCTCGGTCGACCGCACCGGTCGAACGCACCGGTCGACCGCCCCTGTGTTCCTTCGTCAGTGGGCAGCAAAGAGTTTGTCGGTTGACCGTCGTAGTCGACCGAGAGCTCGAAATTTCCATCGATCGACCGCACCTGTCGACCGAAGAAGTCTCTGCTCGTTTTCTCAGCTTGGGATCTGGATCGCGGTCGACCGTGAATTTTTTTGGTCGACCGCCGATATGACCGTTGGACTCCAACGGCTATTTTCTGAGCTGTTTTTCTGGGGGCTTTGTTGTCATTTTACTGGGGTTTTTGCTGAAGTTTTGAGTGGGTATAAATACCCCATTGCCTTCAGCTCTCCATCTAACTTAAGAAATGTTTTAAACAAGTTTAAAGAGTTTTAAACAAGGGTATAAGTTTGTTTAATGTTTGTTTAGAAGCTTTTAAGCAATTGGGTGTTTGAGTTTGAGAATTCAATTTCACAAGAGCTTGAGGAGATCATCTATTGGTGTTTGGACATCCAACTATCCTCCCTCCATCTCTTGTTATCAATTGAGAAGTTTTCTAAACTCAAACTCTAGCTTTACATTTATACACTTGTTTGATTATCATTGCTCTTAAGCTAGATTTTATATTTGAGTTTAGTTGATTTGATTTTATTTACTCATTGTTACACACACCCACTTGAGCTTATTGTATTTGCATTCATAATATATTTTGGGTTGGTGAGAGTTGTAACAATTGAGTGTGAGCTTTTATTGTGTTCTCATCCATATTAGAGAACAATCATTTATTATATTTGTGCTTATTGTGAGATTCACTTTGTAATACACTTGTACACCGAGAGGAGTGTGTGGCGAGAGTCGGGGATCGTCCCAAGAGGAGTGGCGTCGGTTGACGAACCTAGGGAGAGGTTGTAACCGAGCACTTGAGGGAGACACGTCTAATTCAACACTTAGTGGGTGTAGAGTGGGATTACAATAGTGTGTTGTTGTGAAGTTTTCGGTGAACTAGAAAACCGAGTGTGAGGAGTGGACGTTGATCGGTGATCGTTGAAAACCGACATAGTGTGGTTGTAAACGTTATTCGGGTGAACGTTGAAAACCCAGTTGTGTTAGTGGATTTCTCCCCGGGAGAGGGGAGCGGAGACGTAGGACGGAAGGTCCGAACTCCGTGATTGGGGAGCGGAGACGTAGGACGGAAGGTCCGAACTCCGTGATCATATCGTGTGTTTGAGTTTACTTTGGCGCACTTAATCTTATGTTTATATTTCTTGTCGCCATTATCCATAGCTCATTATTTATATGATCCACTATCTAGTTCATATTGTTTACCCCTTGTGTTAGTTTCATATCCTTGCATATATCATATATTGCTTATATCTCTTTGTTAGGATATTTCTTGTTGTTCATATTGCTTATCCTAGCTCATATAACTTGTTGTATTTCATACTTGCTAGGATAACTTGTTAATTAGTTTTAATTGGTATTTAATCAGATTAGATTAGCATAAAACTCTAATCACCCCCTCTAGATCTAACACATAAATCCTAGTATATATATAACCACGGGCGACGCAAGTACACTATAGTAGCGAGAGTAACAAATGCGTATTTAAGTGCAACAAAGCCCTTCTTTTTCCAAATGGATTCAAAGCAGAGTGAACCCGACCCGATGCCGCTCCGTTCTTAATGTTCCCCTTATTACTGGGTTCGCGGGTTCGCTAACCGACTATCCGAGAACTCGTCGGCGACGATGCGGAGCCCATTTCTGTCCGTAGAATCCCAAGGCTAGAATCTTACCAAGTCGAGCAAATAAAGGAAAGAAACCACCAACCATGGAAT
>NC_033800.1:107067964-107083689 GCF_001876935.1 Asparagus officinalis
CCGCCGCTGGCGGAAAGCGAAGAGACAACGCTGCTCCCATTCGTTCTCTCGGAACCGATCTCCTCTGCGCCATCTTCTCCCTCCTCGATCACGTGCACCTCATCCGCTGCTCCATCGTCTGCAAATCATGGTCTTTTTCTTAAAATTTTCATAAATCACTAGCCTGTTGCTGATAATAATAATAATTGTATAATTTAAGTTTGACTATTTGTGTTTCTTTTTCTAGGAATGATGCAATTTTCTCCTCTACTCTGATGAGGGATCTGTATTACGCGAGGGTAAACCTTAATGCTTCGGTTCCTTCGCAGACGTCGATGAAGAGTTTTCTTGAGTATACAGCGATGGAGCAGCATAGGTTGGGGTTTCTAGCTTCTTCTGCTCAAATTCGTCAATGGAATGCTCATTCGTGCCAGGTAACTTTACCTTTCGCCCCGCCCCCCCCCCGCCCCCCCCGTTGTTTCAATAGACGCAAGCTGTTTTCGTATTTATGATTTGTATGCAACATGTGATTTTAGGGAAGTTCAGCATTCTAAAGTCAGACACTTGCGATAAGAAATGAGTATATTCGTGGAAGGCTATATGTTGCTCCTTCAGGATAAAAATGAGAGGATCGTTTTTAGATGGTTTTGCCTTGTACAATAAAGATCATTAAATAGATCAATTAGGATAAGCGGTGAGCTTATGAGTAATGGAGAAATAAGGACCGGAGGGAGGCCTAAGAAAACTTGGTCGGAAGTTGTTAAGAGGGATATGACGGTGAACAATGATTAACTTAGTGGAGGAGATTGCTCCCAACATAACTAAGTGGAAGAGTAGGATTCAATTTCATGTAGCCGAGCTCAAAATCTTGGGATAGAAGACTTTGTTGTTGTTTAGCCTTGTAGTGCTCTCTGCTCTATCCTTGGTTATAGGATGTTCACCCCCATGTCCTCTTGAGGCATGTTTTAATATCCTCATTGATAATGGGGAGTTCATTGGCTGCTATAAAAAACTTTCACTTAATGCTTAAGAACTTCCATCCTTATTTGATTCGTAAATTCCTATATAATAAGTTGCTATGAATGACTTTCATTTTTTCAGATTGATATTCAAATAATTACCTAAATTTAATAAAACAATGTATAAAATAGTTACTTTTCTCAAAAGGGGCATATACTATATGTATAATATTTGAGATAAATAACATTTGCAAATCTGTGAGCATCAGTCGCAGATGATCAAACTTGTAGTATCTATGCTTCAGGTACCAACTCTCCAAAGGAGAAAGTATCCTCTATATAATAGTTCCCAAATTATTTGAAAGGTCCAAACCTATGTTTTTGCCAACCAGTTCACACTTGGCGCACATACAGTGTCACATGCTTTTCTTACTTGATAGCCATTAGATTGTCTAAATGCCATCTCATAGGAACACCATAGGCCCATAGTCACAACAATCTTAGTGACTATACCCATCTTCCTTATATCTACTTCTCTACCTATCTTCCTTATATCTACTTCTCTACCTTACACCAAGCACAAAGAGAATGGACATGTCATGCAAACTTATATTTCAGGAAGACATGTTGTAAACTTGGACTTAGCAATTCTCTTTGCGAGTTTGAATTGACCAGATAATAATCTGCAATATACTAAAGAAAGGAAAGGGGGGGGGGGGGGGGGTGGGGGGGGGGGGGCGTATATATACCAAAAATCTAAGAAAATCATGTCATTTTGGGGTTAACCACAACTGCTTGAAATTCAACATTTTTTCTTATTAAATTTTAGCACCTAATGATATTTACTATTCCCCTTTGACATCCAAGAATGTGGTCATGCTTTACTAGAGAAGAAACTCAAGTTTATGAACAAATTGAACACTTGGATTGATATGTAGGTATATGTATAAAGAAGTCACATGATCATGTAGTGTCAAGATTGTCAGGTAGTAGTGATTGATTCTAACTATGTAGTAGGATGGACTTTTTGCAGTTGGCAGAGCATGTTTTTACGAGAGGACGACTACAGATTAGAGGCAGAAAGCAACATATCTAAACTGTTTTCTCTCTTTTATTTAGGACTCGCATATTTTATCCACCTTACACATTCGAAGGACATTGTTGATTCTGCTGAATGCCCATTAATCTATTATATTTTGGTAAAAGGGTTTTAAGTATGTAAACATATATGACATTGTAAGGAAAGCAACTTCATTTTAAAGGTATGGATGAGCGTCGTTCAGGATTTGATTTACAATATGAGGCATTCCAAGACATTTCTTTTTTAATTGGATTTGTATTGCCTTTCCAGGTTCTAATTTTTTAGTAAAAGAACCAGATTAAAAAAAATGATTGTAGCAACATATTGATCTCTGCAAACAAACATTTATTTCGTCATGGAAATCTGGTAGCTGATGTGTCTCTTATACATCTATATTGGATCTAATTGTGAAAATAAATTTAATAAATAGAGCTTATCAGTTGGCCCATGTATGATTTGTCTATTTTATTCTTCAAATTAAAAACTCAAAGACAGGTCTCATATTTGTTTGTTCCTCAAAAATAATATTTCTTAGTCTAACTAAAGTACTCTTCTTTGAGATTCATATGACATTTTTATTAGTTTCTCTATTTGAAGTTTCCTTTTTTCCCATTATTCTCTTAGTTTTCAGTTATCTATTGAATAGGGCACCTTGTCCTATTTTTTCTCTGTTCAATTTAGATGGGTAAAATCTGAAGAACCAGTACTGAATCATTTAATTTTCAGCTAGGATTGGCTCCAAAATCTCAAAGCTGAGAGTAGTTTCTGTAGTAATCATATTTGTCCATCATGATTCACACATGGATTTCAGGGTTTGCATAAAAACACATGAATGTTGTTTTAGCTTAGTTACATGATATTTTTATCCCAATGATCTGTAAGTAAACTAATCTCAGGGTTATTTTGCATCAGATTCAGTCCCTTAATGAAATTTTGTTATTTGTGTTCTGTTGCATTTATTTATAAAATTTTAGGCAAAGAAATTTAACTTCTTTCATCTTGCACTAATTTATTTTCTCACTCTAGGATTAATGTATGTCGTATGAAGCGAGGATTAATACTCACAGGAGCAGAGGATAAAGTAAGACTGTCTTTCAATAACAAATAACATATTTAGCTAGGAATATTTTCAATTTACAAGACATAGGAAAGTATCAGAAAGCAGGTATATTATGTCGGTACAATTTGTACTTATCAATTATATTTTGCTGTCATAATGTCAGATTGTTCAGCACAAGATGATTGATGAAGAAGTTCAAGTGCTTGTCATTGCCTTTATTGACTTAAACTCATTTATTGAATTTAGATAGTATATGTTTAGTGCAAAATAACCTCTACGGCATTCTACTTGCTGATTTATTGTCGATCACTGAAAATGGGTATCAGGATATAAAAGTAGCTTTTTGGATTCTTATCGTACAGGTAAGCGTGATGGTTTCATGTAACTGGGTAACAATAACATATAATCATATATGATTTGCAGTTCTTTTAAGCTTTATTTATCTGTTCTTTCTTTGCGTCGTAGAAATACATACCTGTAAGATACTGTAATTGTGTCATCGGTGCTGTTTGAGTAAGGAATTTTCAAATAATTTGGTGTTCTTTTTCCAGTGGACACTCCATAGGTACATAGTTTGTTCCATGGTATCTCTTAAGGACATATAGGTACATAGTTTGTTCCATGGTATCTCTTAAGGACATATATTTCGAAGTTTGTAGTATTCATATTTATGGTTCTCCAATATTCTATTCCTATCACATCCTGGAATTTCTTCCTCATATGTAGGTACTGCGGCTATGGTCAGCAGAAAGTTACAACAGCTTGGATGAGTATGCTGTACCGGACATGAATCCGTTAGTAGATTATGATTTTGATGAGGGCAAGGTATAGCTTATATGACAAATTGAAATTTTATTATTTTCTTCTACAGATGTACTGGTTTACATCTGCAAGATGTAATTGACTTTGATTTGAATTACATATGCAACTTGTCCTTATATAAACTTCTTGTCAGATAAAATTTCTAATGAATCAGAAATTTATGAAAATATAACATGGCAGCCCATGTTCTAACATTATACATGTATATTATTATCATTGTGTTACCCACCTTTGTTCCTTCAGCTTAAACAAGAGTTGCATGCATTATACAGTTTGCTTGTGTTTTATCTTCACATGCACCTCATGGTTTGGCAGCCTTAGCCTTGATAACGCTTTCTGCAGTACAACTGGTTTATTATCTGACAGGAGAACAACTTACGTGCAAAAGTTTGCTTTGCATAATTTATAGTTCCACTGCATCTACAAGGAACCACTGCTGCAAGGACTTTGAGAGGACGTGTTTAGAAATATGGGATATAAATACATTATCATAATCGGTATAATTTATATTTCACGTTTATCTTGCTCGACCATGAAATTATTTAAATTATGAGAGGTTTGGCCTGAAAACTTACTTGAGATATGTCATTTTTACTATTTAGAAAAGAATGTTGCTGATCATGCCAGAAGTTTAAAAAAAAAAACCCTTTTGAGTTCTATCTCTTTTAGACTAATTTTTGTTTATAGATGAAGGTGAACAGTGCATATAATCCCTTCATTCTATGGAATGACAAAACATGAAGTTTTCAGGAAACCTGTTGTGAGTAATTCTCAGGGAAAAGTTTCCCTATATATGTAGAATATTAAATAAAAATTTTACTTCAAAAAAGAAAAGAAAAGAAAAGAAGCATCATTGTCTGAGGATAACAAACATAAAAATTATAAGGAGCAAAATGCTCAAACTCGCTCCTCAATATTTTGTTCATATCCACAACTTAAGTTTTGCTAATGGCTCATGATCAAATGCAAAAACTCAAACAACAAGATTGGGTGCAGTTCTGGCAGCTAGATCCATAAGGGTACAGTTTGCGAGCTTTGTAAATGATCTGAAAATTCAGAAGCCACTTGAAAGTTCTGAAGAGAAACCCCTTGGTAATAAAGTTTCTTTCAGCTAAACCTTCATCATAGGATTGCATCAGGAGGTGTCCTGGATCTATTACAAACTGTTGACAGAAACATCAAAAGTTTGGAAGCTGCATCATGATTTCTTTTACCTCATTAAGATAAGATCTAGTATAAGAACTCTTGTAAGATAAAAGAGAATTGGAAATGTAGAAAAAATCTAGCGATGTGTTAATAGAAATAATATAGTGTTTTTCTCCTTCAAGGTTAATCCCACTTTTGCCTTAGCCCTGAATCTCTGCAGGAAGAATGTCTTATTGATAGGAGCATATTACGATCTATGACAGGGAGACACAAGACTCCATGAGCAATCCATGGCTGATCTTTTATATCTATATGCTTTTTGAATAATCAACAGATATTCTTATGTCACATACTATGTTGTTTTGTATTTTATATATACACAGTGTTCCTTAAAATATAGCAGCCAGCTATATGAGTGCTTTATATAAGCTGGCATATAGCGGTAGCTGGAGCATTTATCAAAATATAAGAACTCATAGCTTTTTCTTTGGTACATAAATAAATGCATAATGTGATGAATCGGCCAGTATTCGACTGGTTTTTCCCTCAGAAGCTGTTCTCTATTACAGATAGCTAAATAAAACGATATTTAACATATTAATACATTTTTTTCTCAGAGTATGGTGTGTGTATGTATGTTGAACAAAATTTTATCTTTTTATGCAAATTTGGCATGCCTTAATTTAGATCATTCCTTGTCAGTTATTAGAATCAAGAGATCACATTTTTGTCACGATATTCACGAAAATAAAAATGCCTTGGCACAATAACATCTCAATTTAGAGGTATGTTGTCACCCATTTGATATCCTAATTCATTGTTAAAATTTAAGATTGTAGGTCTTTCTAGTGGTCGAATGTGCATATTGAGACGTAATGGGAAAAGAAGCATATTACAATTTTGTGAAGCCAGCTCAACACGTGGTTTGTGCATGCGGTAGGTTGTCGTATATTTATTCATTCAACTTGATTTTAGCTTCTACTGATGTATGTCTTTGGTACCTCTATGTATTTGTTTCAGCTATTACCAACAATATAATTAATCTTATGCTATATTTATTCCATTATTATCACCTAGTATCCTGCATATTAGTATTTTTTTTTTCTTTTGTCCATTGCCTGAATTTTGCTTGAGACCTTTACTATTGCGCCTAAATAGCTACAGTTTACTAAAGTGTGCACTTATATACCCCACTTGTATTTGTTGCACTTAAATAACCAAGTATTTTCTAAAATTATACGTTTATACCTTTTTTTGGTAAATACACGTTTATACTTTCTGTTACCTAAACGTGAAAATATTCTGTTGAAAACTTTTTGTATCTTTTACCCTCAACTTTTATCCCATGAGCATAGCTGTTACTTTTTCCTTCTTTCTTTTCACATTTCTTCTAGTCCTACTTTATACTGAAAACATAGCTAGATAGAATCAATCGATGTTGCCGTATTCAAAAGAAAAAAAATGATCCATGAAGTTTGAGTTTATTTAATAGAAAAGGAGAAAATTCCAGTTAATTAATTGTGAAACATAATTTCTGAGTAATTTGTTGATGAATCAAAGAAGTTAGAGAAAGACATTGTGGCTTATAGGGCTAAGGAATCAGTTTTAGATCTAATTTTTCTAAAGTTTTTTTAAGTAATATCACAAACTCTCTTACATACTTTTAATTGTTTTATATTTTCACTCCTGCAGCTATATTGATCCAGAAGCTGTGGTTGGTTGCGATGACGGCAGAGCCCGTGTATTGGATATGTATACTGGGAGATGCTCAAGGATAATCAGGTGAAGTAGTTGTGTTTTCTATTTATTTTCTACTCCATTTTGAGATGATTTATTCTTTGTTTGTTTGCACATATATTCTCACAGATTTAGTGGTTTTAGTTTATCTACCTGTTGAAAAAAGTCTAATTACATGTATATCCTTCGAAAGAAAAAAAAAATGAATTTTGCATCTATACTCTTGCCGTCATCAATCATTCACTTCCTTTAGTTACGGGATTAATTTGAGTTTATTGTTAAGCATATATGCTAAACTATTATTTAATTGTTTAAAAATTCAATCATCTACTAGAATAAGCATATGCATATGGAAGTTTTAATCTGTGATTCTTTTTGCTCATGATTATCATTCTCCCGATGCTCACTAATTACATTTTGTTAATCATATTTTCAAAAAAATAAAAAAAATAAACATTTTCATCAATGTTTTCAGAGACGCGCGCCTCATGCGCCTTGCGATGCGGGGCATTGGCAAGCGCCCCACATCTGATGCAGCAGGGCATTTGCACCTCGCATGCATCCTGACTTTCCGCAATGTGCATGTAGTATATACCCTCATATTTTTGTTAATATTTTAATTGAGTCTTTATTACTCAATAATACATATCCCAAAAAGCAAAATAAATCCATTATGACTTTTTAGTAGCCTTCAATTGAGGATTGTAACTTTAATTGAGAATTGTAAATACTCCTTTACTTCGATTTACTCTTGTTTTGACATTTGACTTGAAAAATTATGAACCATGCTACTATGTTGGGTGTTAGCATTTGAATTAAGACCTTATATTGTGATTTTTGGTAAGATATTATTTATCATGACATATTTTTTATGTGAATTCATAAAGATGTTCTTTCATGCTTGATTATCTATCGTGAAAAATTATGTGTACGGTGTGTGCCTCGCATCACTTGGGCGCGCACATCGCGTTACGCCTTGCGCATGTGCGCGTAAAGATACTCTGCGCCCTGCATTGCGCCTCGCGCATTGAAAACACTGATTTTCATATTTAGCCTATGCAGCTCTGATTACAAGAAAAATGTCCATTAACGACAAAAAAATGTCGTAAATTAGGCCTTAAATCTGACATTAATAGGCATTAATGATGGAAGTGCTTCATCGCTATGGGTCGTCGTTAATGGTTTCGACGCTAATGACATTCAATGACGGAAAAATGTGATCGGTTGTTAAAGCTTGACAATGACAGAGTTTATAGGCTAATGTTGATGTAATTGTAATTAAACGTTTATGGTCTGTCGTTAATCTAAAAATGTAATGAGGGAAAATAGACCATCAACAGCAACATATACCAACGTTAATGTAAAGATAAATTTAGTTATATTTGACGCAACTGGCAGTTGATTCCGTCATCAATATACATTAATGACAAATAGCAGACATCATTAATAATATATTAATGGCAAGATGATAGCCGTCAGTATTAACCTTAACATCAATATCTCAACCTGTTTAACAATTAAAATTAGCGTCATTAGTAAAAGCCCTCTGCAACCACATTAGGTTGCTAACAAATGTGTCTATAAGAAAACTTTTGTTAATTACCAAATAAAGGCTGAAAGTAAATAGAATGGAGAAAGAACTTTTTATTAATGAAGAAATTTCTCTAGTACATACTTTCAATCCAAGCATACATAGATCTACATTTCAATACAACTTTACAACCCAAAAAAATTTAAAGGAAATAGCACTCAAGTTCTCATAACAACTCCTTGACTCTAAGACACCAGTAAAAAAGACCATAAATCATAAGCCATTGTGACCCAATATGTGCATGGATTGAGCTCGATATCAAGTAGGAAAGGTATTTGTGGGGAACCGAGAGTATACCTGCATGAGAGCATGGAAACTCAATAATCTATCCCATAATTGCTTATACATTAAGTTTTTGTTGAATCAGAGCATACCTGATATACATACAAATATAAAAACATAGGTAGTTTTCAAGAGAAGAATACAAAGAAAAAACATATAATAAGCAAAGAAAGAAATCCCAAGCAAAAAAAAGGATGAATTTTTTTTAAACAACATAAGGACAACAAAAAACTGGCATAGTTTTTACACATTGAAACTTAATAGAATTAATTTTCGCAAAAATAACTTTTCTTTGTTCCCTTCAAACTTGGATAACTTGGCAAGAACATGCCAAGTGCATACTGTCCAGGAGGTGGCAATCCAAAACCCAGATCTTATGTCACCTACAACCCATAGACAAAATATAGGGTATTCAATCATCTGGAGCATAGTTTTTCGCAAAAATAGAATTAATTTTCGCAAAAATAACTTTTCTTTGTTCCCTTCAAACTTGGATAACTTGGCAAGAACATGCCAAGTGCATACTGTCCAGGAGGTGGCAATCCAAAACCCAAATCTTTTGTCACCTACAATCCATAGACAAAATATAGGGTATTCAATCATCTGGAGCTTTCAGACGTGTGACTTTAATAGAGTTGTCCATTTCTCTATGGCAGAGGGGAGTATATATTTTTGGCTTCGTGTCTCTTAGTTGCAGTGTGTACATATTCAGATGGTTGTATAATTTTGATTTCAAACACGTAGACGAGAGGTAGGGGTTTCTGAGTCATTCAATTGTACAGTGGGGTCTTTTCTGTCTCTCTGATAAGCAATGTTTGCGCTTATCAGTTTTTAATTTGTTTGAGGAAAGTAAATGTGTTATTATCATCATTTTGGTACTGAATAAATTATATCCATTTCATACCAAAAACCCCATAGATAACATGTTTACACAAATGACAACCAAAATAACAGTGCTAAAATTAGCAAAAGAGACAACAAATAAGACATCAACTAGAAAAAAAACCACCTCTCTATAGAAGTTATGCAGAAGAGTAACAAGGATGCAAGCTTCATCACTGGTGTTCACCTCGCCACCGCATGCACCTCAATGGGTCATCCAAACTAACATCTCAATTGCATCAGTCATCAACAAAATTCAACATCAACAAAATTCAACGAGAAGCATTAAGTTCTAAAAGGAAGAAAGTAGCCAGCACAACATTTATTACTAGCAACACAAAAACATTTATCAAACATGCTTAGTTACATATTTATCAAACACAGTCAGGTGGTAAACACAAAAATATCCAATACTTTCATTTGCGTCTTCCATCAGATAAAGCACAAAAGATATAACGAAAAAGTAGATTTTTCAAAGTTAAGAGTTAAACACAAATTTTCTTCTTTACTACATGCATATTAAAATACAATTAAAATACAATACAAGTTATAAATGAAAAATTAGCAAAAAAGACTACTCTTTCAGATTTCATTATATTACAAGTTTCGTAGAGCTTGTGGATCTGGTGTTACTTGGAGAAAGTTCCTTTGTGCATCCATCCTATTCATAATTCATCCACACAACTTGTCATAATGAACTAAATCGTACCATAAGCGCAAAACATTGTAGTTGGTACTTGGTAGATAATCAAATTAAAGCATTTAATAAACTTATAATCTATTTATTGTTGCAGAAAAAGCCACTCTTTAAACATATCGAGTTTCTAACGAGTAGGATTCATTTCTTCTTTATCCCTTGGGCAAGCAGTTATCACTTCCTCCCTCTACTTTTGAACAACAGCTTCCATTTCCTCCCATCGAGTACAAAAGTCCATCTGTAATAGAAAAATACTAATTGGTCAACCAAAATAAATGAACCTGTGTCAAGTTGCTAAGTGTCCATGAGAGCATAATAATTCAAAAAGCTCTAGTCTTGTTTTCAGTACTATCTAGATCTGGTTAGTCTAGAAATGGTTCCCAGATGATATGTGAACCCAAACGTTGGATTTGTGTCATGAGGTACATGATTCAGTAAGCTGTAGTATATAAACAATGCACATAAATTAGTACCTAAGGGTAGGCATGTGAAGTTTCAGTCAATCTTACGAGAAATATAGTAGAAGCAGGGAGCATCGACAAAACGAACAGAAGACAACACTAGTTTAGTAGACTTTACTCAGAAATTTATATCCAGAAGATTCATTCTAAGATCTGTTTGAAAAAAAGAATACCAAACTTTTTTAAGATCTAACGCCAACCACTAAATTCTCTCAAAATATCAAAATAGTTTGGGAATTTAAACATTCGCAAACAAGACCTCTGGTTAGATACTTTAAGTTTCATTACCTAATTATATTCAAGTTTCAATGTACATATTTGGTTAGATACGATCTATATAAAACCAGAGATAATCATGTGATAGGTACTCTAAAAAAGTTAGATTTCATTGTAAAATTATGACAATGTCAAGTCCAAAAGGAAACAAACTTATGAATAGTTCTTAAGGACCACCGAAATAGACTATGTAGAGCCTTAAACTGTTAAGTTCAACCGTATGAATTTCATGTTAAGGATACGAATTGCATTTCCACTAGGGGTGCATTTAGTTCGGATACGGTTCGGATATAACACTTATCATATCTATATTCACATTCTAAAAATGGATACGGATACGGATACGGATACGAATATGCATCGGTTAGAAAAAGTCAAGACTATATCTGTGCTAAAAGGACATGGATACGGTTTGGATATTAGAGAATTGGATACGGTTATATTCACGGATACAAATCGGATATTTAGGAAATATATATGACTCACACATATATCAGACGACAAAAAAAATGTATAATCACGTAGAATAGGATAGTACATACAGATGGAACCACTTATCTAATCTAAACATTGAACAAATACCTATAATATAACAGTCCGATTTAGCTTATAGCACTAGGATTTTAGTGACATGGTGGAGGGTAGTGGGAAAAAACGCAAACTTTGTTAAGTAATATGCGAATTAGTATATAGCGGGTCCGTTTGTAGCCCAGTGGTTAGATTAATTGCTTTATAACTAAGTGGCCAAGGTTCAAATCCTGGCAAGTGTATTATATTGTTATTCATATTTTTTCTTAAAATGAACATCCAGATGTCCGAATCGTATCCACTAGATGAACTTGATTACCGTACCTGGAATCGTATCCGAGTGAAAAGGGAAAACCATATCCGAAACCGAAAATGTATCCGGTCGGTTTCAAATTTTGGTTATCGTATCCGCATCATGCGGTTGTGGTCGGTTCGGATATATCTGAACCGTTTAACACCCCTAAGTTCCATTGTTTATACATTAGAAAATTTGAAACAGTATCCTAAGAACATTAATTATTGTTTTTGCCAAATCTAATAGCAAAGCAAGCAGAGTGAATGAAGATCAGCTTAACCTTCAAGTGTGGATCCGCAAATGTCCATGAGATAAGCTCTCAATTTTAGCGCGAGTGAATGAAAATTAGCAATAGCTTCTTGTTAATCACACTGCACCTGCATATCAAGACAAAATATGGGTTTAAAGTTTGTACTTGGTGGAGATAAGTTTCTGGTTTGACAGTAGCTTAAAGCACCTATGGAAGTAAATTTACATAGAATCTGAGCTTGGTCTCAGCTACCTCTCTTTTTCTAACCATCACCAACTCAGGTTCGTTCATAAGAATTTCTATCATTATCGTCAAATAATATGTAGAAACTAACCAATAATAGACAAAAAGATCAAGTAATTGACAAAAAGGAGATGAATCTGAAGTGTGAAATTGATGTTAAACTAAAATATTTCAAAAAAAAATCAAAGAACGTAAAATTTTGGGGAAGTTGAAAATCCAAACTATAATGACAAAAAACGTGAGAATTATGAGACAGGGTTGGGGAAATATGCAAACCAAAAAATTACCTTGTCCCCATAGGATCTACGGTTAATGATGGTAGATCATCATTGCTTAGTGGTGATCCCTTGTCGTCGCCATCACCTGAGCATCCTCCCAATAGGATCTTCGCATGATGATGGGAGGGAGAGAGATCTAACGGAGGGTTCTAAAGAGGGAGAGGGTTTTGAACAGATCAAGGAGATTTTTCCCTCAAAGATCGTGTTTAAGCGGTGGAAACGGGTTGGGTTTGTGTAGATTTCGTGGGTCTCTCTTCAGCCCAACAATTGAGTAGCGGGGGGAAGTCAAAATTTGTTCCAAGCATGAATTCTTTTTCCCACATTCAGTTTTCGTTTTCTTTTTCTTTTTCAAAAATATATTAACATCATTCGGGACTAAACTATACTGTCGTTAGTGACTTTATTATGCCTCAAATAAGTGTCTAAAAATTGGTTTACTTACAACGGAATTATATATTATTAAAACTAATTTTGTTTGTTGTAGTTAATCAACACATTAACGACATATTTTTTTTACTAAGAGTAACGACGGAAAAAATGTTCTCTCGTAATTGATGTATGTACTAACAAGGGATGGTCGTTAATGATTTTTAATTACACGAGTTCTTTTGGTCCAACATAAATTATGGTTGTTAATAAACCTTTTTCTTTTGGTGTGTGCTTAATGCCTCCTTATCCATGATATAAGCCCTTCCCTCTAATCAAAGACTTAAAATTTCATTTTCACCATCTATTGAGCAACTTAATAACTTAAGGAACTAAACAGTTTTCTAATATATTTACTAGTAAATTATTGTTTATCTGGATTTAAGTAGAAGACTATGAATAGTAAGTTATAACGTGATGGGTATATGTGAATGTAGGCGTCTAAAAATACTTATAGGTGTTCGCACACAGCTCGAGACAAAGAGAAGGCGATGAACGTCATTGTCCAAGTCGAAGGGGATTATCCGAGTCAAAGAGGATCATTTGACACCGACAAGCGCATGAAGTGAATTAGTGAACCAAGTGGCCCGTGCGCTCATCGGTCACCTCTAAGTGACCTGCACACTTGTCAGTCAGCGCCAAATGGCCCACGTGCTCATCGGCCACCGCCAAGTGGCCCGCGTGTTCATCGACCAGCTCCAAGTGGTCAACACGCTCACCGAACACTTCCAAGTGGCTTGCATACTCATCAGCCACCTCCAAGTTAACGAAATATATGAAGTGAATCAGTAAAGTGTACGAGTTAACGTGACATGCGAAACGGCAAAACAACTCAGTCAGGAGTTGTGTTTCGCCCAAAAGGGGCGAAACACCATGTGTCTCACCCACACCATGAGTGACTCGTCCATTGGAAGTTGTAGGTCTCTTTACCAGCTTTCCAACGCATCTTGAATCACCTCATTTTGAGATCGGACGAGAGAGTTAGAGCCAAAATACTTGAGATGGTACGAACAGGCTCGCAAGGCTGCGAGCGGGGAGCCACTATTTGGTGGCTCGCACAAAAAGATGATATTTCGACCATGATACGATTTGATTCTGAAAAAACTCAAAAGATAAAAATTGTAGGTCTCTTCGTCAGCTTTCCAACGCATCTTAAATCAGCTCATTCCGAGATCGGACGAGAGAGTTAGAGCCAAAATACCCGAGGTGGTACGAACTGGTTCGGCCCAGGCCCAGCCACCAATTGGTGGCTCGGACCAGGCCGAGCCACCAAATGGTGGTTCGCGTCTGAACCAAACTCGTTCGGTTCATTTGAACCCGGTTCGACAGATTTTGTCCGAAAACGCGTTTTGACGGTTTTTGACGGGTTTTCTTGGGATTTGTTCGTTCCTGAGTGTTCCAACTGATTGGATATCATCCACAAACGTGGTTATACAGGTATCAACTGAAGATAGAGCTAAATCTAACATTCTTATCCGAAAACCCCTCAACCTAAGCCTATAAATACAGGCCTAGGGTCTCATTTCAAGGGGCGGACATCAAGAGGGCGATGTGCTATCAAAATTGAGAGTGAAGCCACGAATTTCAGAGGGTTAGCAGATCTTGGCGAAGTTTCTCCATAAACAAATAGAGAGTTCGAGAGATCAGAAACCCCTTTCCCCCATATTCCTCCGGATTTAAGCTTGGTCTTAAATCCCGAGAAGAGTCGTAATCTCGCTTGGTCGGGATTACAACTTCAGCGAATACTTCTTTCGTAAAGTAGGAGCTTTGATTTTTAATCTGTCAACCGGATCTGATCCGTGACGGTTCACGGATATCAACGTCCCCGGTACAGGCAAAGATCTCACGTAAATAACAGGCGATAAACATCTGTTGTGTGTTATTTGAAGGAATTATAATCTTATATTTTTATTGTGTAAGAAGATCTTATAAAAAGATCGACTTTTTATTTATTTGAGTTTATTGTAACGACTAAAGTTATAATAGATTCGATGACAATAAAAACAACAATTTCTGACCCAACGCTAACGACCACAGTGGGAGCCAACAATTTTGTTGTCGAAGCTGTCGTGCCGCAAACACGGATCCAGATCCCGGTTGATGAAGAAGTCGAGTACGAATTTGACCAACTGAAATTCGAGGAGTATCTGTCGTCCTCCTCCAGACCCTCCGCCCCTCGCAAATGCAAGAAGATCAAGGCCTCCGTTGCTGCTGCCATCTCGCCTTATAACGCACCTCTGGCCTCTAACGAGGCCGGATCTGCAGATCTGGACTCCTCAATCAAGGAGATAGCCGCTGTAGCCGCACCCACTTTATCAAAGAGAGCTCGCTAAAGGAAGCGTCAACGGCTTGCGCGTCAATTCGCCAAGGCTTTAGAGCTTGTTAATGGGATCTGCTATGAGGCGGATCTGAAACTCATAAGGCACCGAGTGCCCCAGCAGCAAACAGATGTCCTCTCCTCCAAACCAACAGCGGATGAATGGATCCATGTTAAACGGGCCCGCTCAACCCTCGAGGAGCGCATTCAGAAGCGTCGCGCCTTGATTGCGCACACACGGATTCTCATGCAAGAAGCGCAGAAGCTGAGGCAAAAAGAGGTGATCAAGAAGCCACCGGAACCACGCTAAGTCTGGAAACCAAAGTCTGAAACAACGTCGATAAAAAGTCAAACAGCGTCAGGAATTGCCGGAATACGCGAACCACCATCTGGTGGCTTAGCCAGAATTGAGCCA
>NC_033800.1:107083704-107084680 GCF_001876935.1 Asparagus officinalis
TTCGGTTCGCATCCGGTTCGATTCGGTTCGGTTCGTACCCGATTTGGTTCGGTTCGTATCCGATTCGGTTCGGTTCGCACCTGGTTCACTTCTCGCAGTCCCGTTTAAGCTTCCGACAGTCTATGTTTCTGTCCCGATGAATCACACACCTCTAGTAGAGCCCCACGGCAGCGTGGACTTGTCCTGATTCAAGATGAGGATGGCGGATCGCCTGGGTCCTTTGCACGAGGATCGAGGCAAAGTTTCGATTAAAGAACGCTTGGGGTCATTGACTGAACCCCGAGCAACTCATCAAACGTGTGACTCTTGAGAACGCCATCAAGGCAACAAGTCCTCAGAAGGAAACGTGTTCGTCAGACGACGATGTTATACCTGAGAAGTCGTGCCAACACGTCATAGATTGTTCCGGTCATCATGCCGATGAGTTGTACTGTCGGACTGAGGGTACGAACAAGTCTCGGAAGAGAAGTACCCGAGAAACGAACTCGCACTGTCCGTGCACCAAGATTATCAGGGTAGTATTATCAGCGTGTAGCTACCCCAAGACCGCTCCACAGAGGGTCTCGGTATTCAAGAGAATCTCTAACGGAAAGGCTATGTCCAAACTAAAGCGTCTCCGTAAGAAACGATCAGCTGTTCAAGATAACGAACTTTCGGAAGTCACAATTAACATGGCTGATAAGGGAAAGTCGGCTCGACCTTCTAGTTCTGATACGCTCGTATTGTATCGTCTAACTCGGCTACGCGTAGGGACTACTAGACGTAGGGATTATCAGAGAATACAGAGGGGATTATCCTCGGATGATGAAGCCTATGAAGCACCGACACGCGGAAACAAGCCCCGAGTCCGTGTCCGACGCGTGTCGGACGCGGACACGCGTTCGACACGTGTTCGACACGCGTCGGACACGCGGTCAACGCCGCCGACTCGCGTCAACGTCCCGACACGCGTGTCTTCTTGTTCCCGACACGGCTG